>NC_089661.1:11643166-11951333 GCF_037042795.1 Molothrus aeneus
CTTTCTCCAAGCCCTGATGGTTTAATGAGACGCCATGACACTCGCTGTAAGTGCAGACTCAATTTTTGCACAGAGCTCGCAGTACTGGGGGAACGCCTGCACTAAAGGGTGGAGGGGCTTTGGCACAGTGACCTCCACATGTAGGTTCAAACTTAAACAAAAGTAATTTATAGTTCAGAACTGGTAAAATATTGTCTGCTGGTAATTTGCAGGAGATCCTCCTCAGATGATGACTCGGAAGAACAGAGCTTTCACTCATTTTCTCTTTCTAAATGTTCTTCAGGCAACTCTTCCTTACCTTATCCACTATCACCCCCTAGATGCTGACAGTTCACAGTCAAGTATGTCAAATACATCTGTCTTTCCAGGGTACTGTAGCTGTATCCTGACTGGCTTGATCTTTTGTAAAAATGTTAAAAATATCATAAACATTGTTATACTTAACAAGGAAACAGAAAACATGGGGAAAGCCAAGGATTGGTGTGAAACAGCTTGTACTTGAATATCTTTAGAGTGCTGTCTGCAAAAATACAGGCAATGGAGAAAAGAAACCTTGCTGGAGAGATCTGGGTGGCTGCCCATAAATCCAGAAGAAAATTAAGTCCCCAAAGCTCTGCAAGTTACCATTGCTCTCCCTGAAATGAGCAATTGGGTAATCAGCGTTAATATTAAACAGCTTGTTCTGAAAAAAAAAATAAAAATAGACAGTTTGAGAGATGCTGCCTTCCAGCACCTAGAGACAGTCAGAAAACCTAAGAAATGGGATGTTTGGCTTGTTCCTGAACTCACGTATGTAGCTATGTTAACTGTGATAATGAAATACCAAAAAATGGGGTTCTCAGCTCTGTATTGGGAGGATTTACTGGTGGGGATGAAAAGAACTGGGCTCTCCCTTTAGAGACCATCAGCAAGTAGCATTTGTGTAGATAAACATGTCAATAAACTGCAGTGCATTAAGTTGAGGACTTTCTAGGCTAGATGCAAGTTCTGTGGCCTCTGGAAAGCAATGCATCTTTTGCCAACAGGATGAATATTTGTTTCCTGACCACTTGACACTAAAGGGAAGATTTAAAATCAGTCTGAGACAGTAAGATTGTCTAGTTTGAGACTTACACAGTCAAAATTATTTTGGGAGGCAAAGCTAGAGGCACAGATGAAGCAAAATACATTAAGAAGAGCAATTTTTCTTTTTAAAGTGGCATCTGCATGCCATGGGTGGAGCAGTGAGGGTATTAGCATGAGACAATCATCAGGTAGAGCCACTGTATCTGTCAACAGACACAACACTCATTCCTACAGCCCCAGGGATGCTCAGGCATGTTCCAGCTATCTCTGGTAGGTGTTTCAATGTATTTACCCTCAGCTGGGTGTGACTCTGGCATGTGGGTAAACACAGTCACACACACAGTCCCACTGCACTGTGTGGAGCTCATACAACTGGCAAACATGGAAATGGATTCATTTCCTGCCTTTCCAATGGTGTCCTACTGGAACCAGTTAAGGGCAGACACACAGCTCCTGGTGAAATAGCATTTTGTGCCATTGGTATTTTCAGGAAACCTGGAACTTATCAGGAGTTTATCAGCAGATTACAGCCTTTATCAGCAGATTATTGCTTCAGGGTCTGGGCACTCCTGAACGTGAAATAAAAATATACCAACTTCTCTGTCCCTTCCTTGCTCCAGTGGCCTTACAGTAGGTGCACTTATCCCACTCAGCTTTCTTGGAGGCTATTAATTTTTGGCTTGCTTGCACAGGTCTATCACCGAGCCTGCAGAGCACTTGTGCCACCACCAGCCATCTCCTTGAAAGTGAAGGTCAGCTGCATCAGGACCTCTGAGTTCTCTGTGCACCACCATAATACAGCATAACACAGTGCCAGGGGCAACAGCCCTGCTCCATGGGCCTCTGGTCCATCAGCCTGACAGAGCCAAACGTGCAAATGCTCCTTTCCCTCTCTCCCACTTGCTCAGGGAGATCCTGCTCCTGCCTGGGCTCTGGGCACAAGCTCATGTGCAGGCTGGTTCCAGCTCCCAGTTTCACATTCACAGCCGCATGTCTGCCGCTCCTGAGGAGCCACAGCTCCTGCAAACGCAGCAGTACCTGCCTGGAATTGAAAAGCTGGACATTACCACCCTGGCCAGCTCTGCTGACTTATCATTTTGCTATCACCTGTGCCTCATTATCATGCAGCTTCTCGCCGGGTCTTGGCTTTCCTAATACATTCTCCTGCTTCCTGGCTCTGCACTTCTCTCTCTCCCCTTCTTATTAAACATGGGTTAGATGTTATCTCTCAGCCCTGCTTGCTCCACCTTCCCTCTATTGATTATTTCCTGGGAGCTCCCCCAGCAGCACGTTTGACCTTCCCCTGGAGGAAACAAAGCCCCAATGTCAGGCGACTCTCAGCGACGCAGCAATATGAAATGGCCACCTCAGCTCACTCCCATTTCACAGACAGAAAGAAAAAAAAATGGAAAACTTGGTCGGAAAAGCTGCAGAGGAAAGAGATCAAAATGCAGCATTCAAACTTTACAGCTCCTCCCTTGCTCAGAGCTGCCTGTGCATCACTGAAGCTGCACTGCAAGTATTTGCCATGCCCCAACCCACCTCCTTCCCTATTTTATGGAAATGATGGAGCTTTTTATCTTGCACATCAACTGGCAGAGAGAAATCCTGGCAGCTTAATGGCATCCTGCAAATTCATCATCACTTGAGTTGCCAAGGGCCTTGTAATGACCATCCCACATACTCCTGCAAGGATAAGGTTGGCACTACACACTCGTGGTCTCGGGAATCTTTGGTTTGCCTTGCATTTATGTAGCCTTCCCATTTTTAATGCATTCAGAGCAGAGCATGGGAAGAAAAAGGGAAAAAATGCAAAAAGAGCTTAAGAATCACTTGGGTTTCTGCAAATCAGATGAGCTGGAGGGAAATATATGGGCTGTACCATCAAAGGAGGGGCAGGAGCACAGCGGGAAGGTACAGAGCTGACGGCAGCCCAGCTCACTCACACTGCTGAGGTTGTGCAGAGAGCTCACACACACAAAAGGAGGAACTTTAAATAAAGATGAAGCGGATGTAGTGACATTGTTGGCACATTGTGGCCAATCAATTCCACCTGCACCTCAGGGGTCACCTGAGAGAGAGAGACCTTTCCAGTGGCCTTTTCCAACCCTTCCATTTCTCACCAGCAGGTCTTTTCATACTCATATCCAGTCTATTAACCCTTAAAGCTTCCCATTGCTCTCCTCCCATTTGTTATGTCCATACACTCCTTTAACCCAATGCCGACCTCTCTGTTTCTTGCTCCACAAAACCTCTTTGTCACATCTATGCTGAAGGTAGTCCTTGGTTTTCTCTTCTTTCAGTGATTTCCCCATTTCTCACACTTAGCCAGCATAATTTCTATGTCTATAATTACCAGGTTTACTTCTCACCTCATCTGTTTTATCTCTTGGCTCTCTTGCTTATACATCTCAGGGGCATCTCTCAACCATTTCCTTAAATGTGGATTCTACTTATGCTTTTGGGGTAGTTTGAACTTGGAAGTACTCAGGAAATCCCAGCACCTTCATCTTTTTGCTTTCTAATCATTCTGTGTTCCTCTTCTCCATCAGTACTAAAAACTTCATTATTTGGTTTGAGTTTTGTCTCTTGCAATAATGAACATCCTGAAGGATTAGCCCTAACAGTTAATGTATGACTCCTCTAAGATTCAGCTTCCTGTGCACAGGATGGACTAAGCTCAGTGCAAACAGCCTGGCTGTGAGACACAGACCCCGTGGATTGCTCCCTCCTTTGGGCTGAGGAAGGGACCAGACAACCCTATGATTTTGCTCTTTCCCCTGTCATTCTGCTCTAAATGCCTACAAAATGCATGGATGGATGGATGGATGGATGGATGGATGGATGGATGGATGGATGGATGGATGGATGGATGGATGGAAGGATGGAACCATAAGCATTTACTGGGTCTGACACTGGGAAAATGCACAGCTGGCACCTTAGGATAGGAGGATTGCCAGTATGAAAGTACAACTTGTATCAGAAAAGAGCAAAAATTAACAATAAAGACTTCCATGCTAAGCAGCTTTAAGCACCATGGGACATATTTTGTTTTTTCCTAATGCATTCCTCTGTCTGTCACTTGCTGGGTAAGACCATCTCATGACCAAGAGCATGAACTGCTGTGTGAATACAGAGCTGTGAAAGCATCAGTGTAAAGTTATTCTGGACACCAGAGAGCTGCTTCAGTGACCCAAACCCACGAAGATACCACTCAACATTAACACAACAGCACATATTTTCAAGCCCTTAAGCTACAAGTCACTTGGCTGCAGTGTATGTTCTTTGAAGGAGAGAACATCTGTAAGAGAGGAAAGGGCAGAGGAGAACCCTGCAGCCTCCAGAAGGTGATTTTATCAAAGGTGGGAATGGAACAGAACTGCAGCTATTGCTGTCTCATGGGCTTGTAGAATTTAGAAAGATATCCAGGTGACATAATATGATTTAAAAGTTAATTAAACTGAGTGATATAGTATAACAGCCCCAGGTGTTTATTTCAAGCAGCCTGTGTCCACAGCACTTAGAAGGAATGAACGGGGCAGGGGGAAATCTAATAAAAAACCTTCTGTGTGTTGCATTAAGAAGTAATCACACCGTTAAGTCATTCTGGTTCTGGAGCACTTCTAATACCTTAAAATCCTGGCAATTCTCTCCAGCTCAGGCTCATTTCCATCGTTGTACTGTCCTCCTTCCCAGAGCTGGCACGTTTTTCCTTTTAAGAAGCCCAGGAGAGAGCTGCACCACGTGGCAGCCGGGGCCGGCGGCTGCAGACACATCAGATCCCTTCTGAGCACTAATGCACTGGCTGGGCTGGCACCATCCCCCTCACACGGCTGCTGGGATGGAAGGGAACAGCCTGGACACAGCTCTGGGCACGTGGCAAATGCTGACAGACCCTAGCAAAATCAGCAGAGTGGCTGGAATGTGAGGGGTGAGTAGGGAGGAGCAGAAGGATCCATAGGAAAAGACCTTTCATAAACGGAATGTTTGGGAGAGACTACTTTTGTCCCTCAAAAATGTTTTATATGGAAAATGCAGTTGTAAGAAATTGCACAGGGAAGACTGAGGGACAACAGCTCCTGCTGTTTCTTGGGAAATCTCCCAGCATGGGCATTTCTCCTTCACAGGCAGAGATCTTTCCCCAGGACCATGCTGATGGAGAATCCTTTTTGCAGGACATTTGTGCCACATGCCTCATAATCATCTGCCACCAACAGCTGACTCTCTTCAGAGTTCATCACCTTTTCTTTTATGGGTTCAAAAATCTTCTAAAACTTTTGAACTTCAGACCTCAAGATTTGTGAATTCCTAGCCAAGCAGCATCTCTGTGCAGCATAAATCCAAGTGACATAGTATTTGAGCAAGAGCAGAGAGATGGAAGTCTCAGGAGTCTGAGGTGAGGTAAAAAGAAAGAAAAGAGGTTTCAGTATCCTCAGTGTCACCAAAGGCCCTGAGTTATCTCAAAGGCATCATGTCTAGGAAAGTTCCTCTACATTCTGAGGAAAAGTCCACTTTTCTGTAATTCCTCAGGTTAATAAATGGCTCCCTCTTCTTCCTACAGCCTCTCCTGTTACCAATTCTCATGCAGCATTGCCAGAGCCTCCTTTCACTATTAATACCACTCACTGTGAAATGTAATTACCAGCTCTATCACAAAGCGTCAGGCACATTTATCCACTGTACACCCTCGTTGGCTCCAGATCACATCAGTCACTGGCTGGCTTGTTCTGACAATGCTGTCCAAAGGAAAAAGTGTCTGCACAGGCTCCCAGCTAACTTGGGCCGCTTAAGTGGAGCATGAAACTTGTTCTGGGGGCCCAAAATGGGTTCAATAGGCAAACACAAAACTAAGAAGCAAAAAGAGATGCCTAAATTAATACAGACTCATAATTTAAATCCAAAAGAATGAACGATGATAGGCAGAGAGAAGTGTTTGGCTGTTGAAGATGGATTAGTGAGCGCTCTAGAAAGCAATTCAAAATTATAGAGTGAAATTAATGGCTCCCTCCTCTAGGCTGACACAAGCAAAATCCCTCCTTTGCTCTATGCTTTAGCTCTCCTCATTATATTTTGATTAAAACTGATAGAAAAGGGTTCACTTAGTGTCCCTTACTCATGGCTTTCTTCTCCTGCCTCCCTCTTTACATCTCCTTGCAGCTGTTTCCACCAAGCCCACGGGATACCCAGAATTCACACTGCCCAGCCCTTTGTCATTTGGTAAAGCTGCAACTCTCACAAAGGACAGGGACTCAGCCAGACGTATCAGCTTTAGCTTTATTTAAAAATTCTATTAGTTAGAAGAGAAAATAACACAAATTCTTACTGATATCCAACTGAGTCTTCTATTAAGTTCTTCTAATGCCATGGGGCTAGAGGCAGCTTTTCCTGCCCCGTCTGAATATCAAATATGTACTTTGAAGGTGGTACCTTCACTGAACTCAGTATTCCTGGAGCTGCTTAAAAGCACAGAGCCTGTGCCTATAGTGGGGAACAGATAAAAGGTGAATTTTGTTTACTGGTTGAGTGTTACCATGGGGCTATGAACACTGAAAGAGAACCCGAGAAATGCAACTCAAAGCACGGCTGAGAAAATAAAATAAGAATTATCAGCATACTTGAAGAGGAAAGAACTGGAACTGAGAGAGGATTAGTTATGTTAAGTGCTTATCTGTCCCTGAGTCTCCAATGTTTAGACTGTGTTGTCCAAAGCCAGCTAATGATCTGTACACCAGTACTTCCCTAGGCAGAGACAGGGAAGAGATGTCTGTGAGAAACCAAAGTATTTTAGAGTTTTCTTTGTGAGGAAAAAAAATGAAAACAGGAACAGAGAGATTGCAAAAACTTTCAGGTTCTAAAAAACCTGAGGATTAAACTGCTGCAGATGAGGAAGGAAATGAGGTAGGCGTCTTTCAATTAAAATAAAGCACAACAGTGTGACCTGCTGCGGTGTGTTTGTGCTAGGTACACATCCCAGCAACACCCCCAGCAAATCTCCGTGCTCCCAGGACCATCACAGAGCTCCTGGAGCCTGGCTGAGCCCAAGGTGCCTCTTTCCACCTGAATGGGCCCCTCAGTTTCAGCCAAACGCAACTGGTGGGGGAGAGGAGAAAGAAAGAGCTGAACTTCAAACCTTTCCCATGCTCTCACCATTCCGGTGTCGGTCTCAATCATGATGGATCCGTGGATCATCTTCTTCTCATCTCACACAATAATGATGTTTCCTGCTTTGATTCAAGCCCTTTTAAGCGTGATGGTGGCAGATGGCAGGCTATTACACAGCATGGCCACACAGCAATGGGAGCAGGAAGGATTATCCACAGAAATAGTGACTCTTCAAAATCCAAAAAGGTGAGGGCCCGTGGAAGAGCCGTGGTTTTATTTTTACACCTCAAATCAGTTATTCGAATGCATTATGAATGCTGTAAATACACCCAATGGATATAACAAAAATACATTATTAATTGGCACTCATTATTAATGAAGTTATAAATTCACAAGTGATGGAGCCATGACGGTGTGAGGGAAAGGTCATGAATAATAACTGGAGATAAATAATATATGTACAGTTAGCTCACAGGATACTATGCTCATATGACTGTAGTACCTCATGTTTATTTAACTCAGCATTGCATTGACTTTTTATTCTCTGCTAGATAATAACAGAAAGAATTACAGGGACTAAAATTTCTATTAATTCAACATAACAGATCACAATGGACAGCTGATACTTCGGCAGGGATGCTCCTGAATCTTAACTAATACCAAAATGCTGGAATCCTCCTCTCTGCTCCATTGTGCTCTTCCTCTATGACATCATAGAGCACATAGAGCTTTGCCTCATTCATCCACTGTTGGCACATGGAGAATGTCACATCTAGAAAGTCACAGCAGACCCAGAGATAAAGTCATGGCCAGCCCAAGTGGCACATGAGGGTGACTATCAGTGGAGAAATGGCAAAATCTCTGGGTCACATCCCAGTGTGACAAACAGTGCAAGGCAAGCTGTGTGCTGTGTGCACATACAGACAAATTTGTTTTGGTTCCGTCTGTTAGGACTAATTTGTTAATTATTAAATAGATAATTTATCATCTCTGCTTGCTTGATCGGTGTTTATTACCCACGGTCTGAGGCAGAGAGTGCTGCGTGAATAAAGATGGGATTAATTAATTACAAAAAGTTCAGGCGACTGCAAACTTGCAGTGACTGCTTCCAGTCCCTGTCTACTCCTGAACAGAAAGGAGGCTGGGGGATGGAAAAAGCATCAGGAATTCCAGCCTTTGAATGTCAAGTTTTCTCCTTTCCTCACAAATTAACCACTGCGGGATGATGAAAATCAACCTCTATCTCTTAAGACTTCACCTCAGCACTTTCCAACCAAATTCTCTTGAAAATCTCTGGATCCAGCTACCCTGTGAATGACAAAGTGTGAACAAGTGGTTCTCCAAGTCATCAGGGTCATCCCTTCCTCATACAGAATGGTGTCACTGCCCCCTGGCCACTGCCACCCATGAGGTCAATAAACCACAGCCAAAGCCAAGCACCTGGGGCTTGGGGACGCTGGCTCTGCCTTTCCTCTCTCAGCTGTTGACCCACTGGTGCCCACCCTCCTCTCCAGGTCCTCCCATACTGTAAAATTCACGGTGTTGAGAGGTTCCTTCAGCAGTCACTCCCTCCTCACTGCTTTAGTATTAGAAACCTGCACTTGTCTTTCCTTGAATGGAGTCTCAGGACCAGCAGAATAAACAAAGCCATACTAAGAGGTCAAAACAAGTAGGAAGCCATAAGCTTTCAGGATCATCCTGATACACTGAACCTTGCAACCCTAAGCTCATGTGGTAGAATGTGAAAGGGAAGGCCCACCTGAAATCCACCTACTCTCACTACTGAAAGGTGTTCACTAAGGTTCAAACAACATTTTATGAGGAATATCAAGATAGAAAAAAAATTTCTTCTGAAATATGCCAGCCTATGCAAGAGGCTACAGGTGAAATAAACACCAACCTGCCTAAAGATAAAGGAAAGATCCTGAAATTCAGGGATATTTGAACTGCAGGAAACAAAAGAACATAATTCACGTGCTATCAACTGAGGCTACAAATGCAACAGGTAAGGGATAACTTCCGAGGAGCCCAGCACTCAACTCACCAGATATTCAGTCTTCTGAAGGGAGACACCAAGGGAAATCAAAGGCAAGAGATGGTAAGTTATTTGATCAAAGACACTTCTAAGGTTAATGGACAGGCTACAAACAGCAATCATGCCTCCAGTCATGCAGTCAGAAAAATAGATACATCATGTTTGGTTCATGGTAGGAAAAGATCTTCCCCATAGAACTCATTCAGCCAGTTCTTCAGGGATTTTCAGGTGAGCTTTTGGGTAACTGTTGCCCTGCTATGCCTCTGAGTCACTGCATATTCGTTCCCTCAGTGCTCATGACCAATTTAACAAGTATTTTGTACCAACTGAAGTTTTCTTGCTAAATGAATTAATTATGACAGAGTAAACAAAAAACTTTTTTAAAATGCCTGTTTTCATGTGATTACATCCTTAATTGGCTGGTTTAACATTTGAAATTTGATTTAATTTTAAACTTGATTATCCTCACGGCAGGGTCAGGCTGCCAGAGACACAAACAAGCACAGAAGCCCTTTGGCACTCTCTATCTAGCTCCCAATGGAGCCCACTCTGTGCTGCAGCATTCCTCCAGCCCCTTCCCTCTTTTATTATTCTTATTTAAGAAAGGAAGATCAAATTCAGGCCAACAGCACACATACGTTTCCTAGCACTCCATTACTAATTTTAAAATGAGATGGTGGCTCTGGAGGCCTGACTATTAATCCCAGCTCTGACAGCTCCTTTCCTTAATTGCCTGAATGAAATCTCCACCCCACCTCGACTGTCCTTACCCATAAAATGAGCCAGGATAATGAGAAGCCAGAAAGGTATTCCAGGGAGTGGATAAATTATGTTTGGGAATTGCTTGAAAAGTGGATGCTATGAGCTGGGACGAAGAAAGCCACTGCACTGTCAGTCCTGTGACAAAACCCACATGGCATGATGAGTCTGATGAGGTGAAAACATCTCCAGTTTTCCAGTTTCCCTCTGGAAAAACCAGCCTAAGGTGGGTATGCAGCCTGATCTGTGCTGAAACACAGGAAAGGCAGTTTCTTTCCAGCAGAATTACCAAGCTGTTAGTAAATGTTACCACAGATTTCTCTTTCCTGCTTCAAAAGAGCCTTTTGCACTATTTTGCTACTTCCCAGTACCAGTATTTGTATTCTCAGGTGCTCTGCTCATCAGCACTATCCCTGATTTCTCATAGGTTCCCAAATTGTGGAGCTCAAAAGAACCGTAAGAATCAGCCAATCTAAAAACTGATGAAAAGCACAAGCTGGTGAATTAAGCAAAGCATAATTACCAGCTGACTTAGAACATTTCTTGTACGAGAATATCCCATCTTCATTTAGACACTTCAAAGTGATGGCAAATCCCCTCCGTACTGAGATAAATAGTTCCAATGGCTAATTACCCCTGTTGTAACAAAAGCATTTCCTTATTTCTAATCTTTTCTGGTTTCTACTTCCAGCATTTGATCTTGTTATGTTTTTGTCCGAGAGATTAAAGAGCTCTTCACTAGCCACAATCTCCTTCCCATATAGGAACTCAGACTATGATCAAGCTGCTTATTAACCTAGCCTTTGTTAAGTTAATTAGAAGGAAATTCTCCACTCTCATTGGTTTTAGATCTTGAGGTGAGGTAGAAGAAATAGACACTGCTCACCAAGGATTTCCCCTATTTTTAGAGAAAACAGGTTAAGATAATGTCTTGACAAAATAGAGGCCCATGTACCACATGCTTTATGCTGTCCATCCCATCTTTATGTCACCTTTCCTGCCTCCTCTTGTCCTGGTATAGGCTGATGCAGGAGGTGATGCTGGAAGCTGATTTCCATCTGAATTTGCACATGTTGAAGATCACTGACCCCACCTCAAAGGAGACAGAAAAGAGGGAAGCAAATACTGAGATACCAGGAGGTTCTGCTGGAAGACCCAAAGGAAGCACTCTACTTTTCTGGCAAGAGGCTGCTTGCCAAGTCAGCCCCTGTCATCTCTGAAGGCCCTTTACCAGGTTTTCTCTCTTCCCAAGGCTGCTTTGCTCTCTCCTGCCTGCCTGCAAATGACCTACACAGTCCTGCCTTCCCCTAATGCCAACGGGAACTCTTGGACTACTTCTCCCTTCTTCTCCTACTTCTCTCACACATATTGTCTTCTCTTCACTGTCTCCTTCGCCAAACTGCCTCAAAAAGTGCTTTCACCCCTCCCTTCCTCCTTTCGCTTCACATCTTCCCTGTGGGAGGACTCACAGGGCTGCTGCTCTCCTCTGCATCCATACAATCCCTCTTCTCAAATCCTGCTCTGAACAGGAGCTGGTTTTCTGCTCCTTCAACGAAGCTTTTTTGGTTCCCAGCACTGGGAGCTTACATGAGCACAGCTGCTATGTGAAATACTCCAAACCCAGACACACCCCACCCTTTTCTCCTCTCCAGCCCTTTGCAACACTCCTGGCCAACTCTCAGCCCTGCTGTGCTTCTTCTTCTTGCTGCCCCCTGAGCACCACTGTAAGCACCAACACTCCAGGGCAAAACTGCTTTGCTACCAGTAGGATCTCCAAACAACATCATCTTTCTGTGACTCACTTGCTGGGAAAGGAAGATGGGAACAGCTGTGCTGTTGCCTCAAGACTGATTCCTCCATCCCTGCACTGCTTCACGGTCACAGAAATATTCCTCCTCAAGAAGTATCTCATTCTGACTTATGCTAACCACTGCCTGACTTCATTCATCATTGATTGTCTCCTCTCTGAGAACCAGAGTGCTGCTGCAGATGCATTTTGATTGGCTTTAAATTGAGTGGTGATGGGGGTTTCATTATGCTCGTGGAAGTGCTAAACAGCAGCGTGCCAGTGGTGAGGAGCACAGTGCCATGCAGGAGATGTGGTGGGAAAATGTGAGCACCATGGTGGATACCTGGGGGCAAGCAGGGATAGAAATCCCCTAACAAATCTAAAACTGGAACTACAAAGAGGTTGGGGTCATTAAACACCATTTTGCCCCCATGAACGAGGTCTAAGTAGAGAGAAAGAGGATCCACCTTGCCACACAAAAGGAGAAAACAGGAGGGAGGCAGCAATTAAGCTGAGGGAGTTGGAAAGAGCTCACACTCCTCTCCTGTTATCCCAATCTGATTTGTGGGAACTAGGCAGAGTTGGGAAAAAAAAGGTTGGGGCCATCTTGGTGTAAAGAAAAGCACGGGGAAAATTGAGGAAAAATTGTCAGCAAACAATAGAGGATGAATGCAGAAAACATAATTCCTGCTCTTTATTATCTCTACTTTCTTTAGCACTTTTTCCTGCAAAACAATACCCCAAGGCATTAGTCAGGAACTGGTGGGATTCAAACACTGCTCAGCCCATCTGTGGGGCAGGATCCAAGGGTACTCTGCATGGTTTTCTCTCCCTACAAGCAGTACCAACCCCAACACGCTGCTGCCTCCAGATCTACTCAAGTGGTTTAATCAGAAGTTAATTTAGTGAGGTGGGAAGGGACTAATGGCAAGCAGCAAGAATGAAATGAGGCATCCCAGGAGAAGGGTGGAGAGACAGGAGAGCTGTGCTCAGCCATACCATGAGGGGTGACATGCCCCAGGGTCCCCTAGACAGGGAAGACTCAAATCCTCTCTTCCTCAGGACAAAGATTAGCATGGGTGGATCCTGGACACAAAACTGGGATGGTTTCTGTGTTGTTCATCTATCTGCTCTTTAAGAGGAACTAAATAAAGAGATAAAACCCTTCCTTGTTGAGAAAAACTACTGCTCAGTGTCAATGATTTTCTGTCGCTTCTTGCCAGAACTCTGGGTGACAAAGTCTGGCCTGAGGACCTCTGGGTGAAAAAGTCAGGCCTCAATTGACTTGTATTCTGACAGGGAATGCTGTCTAGTGGTCTTCTGCCCACTGGCAAAAGACAACTTTTCCCACCAGTTGGGGCTGTGATTTATTAGTCCAGGGGCTGAAATTCAATAAAATGAGCTCCCCCATCATCACCTCCCAGCAATTGTCTCGCTGCTCTGCTAATTTCACAAAGACACCCTGAGAAGACACCCAAAGCCCAGCCCCAGTGAGGCAGGAGGCTCTCAAGTACATGTGTCTGTGTCACCACAGCTTGTAACTGGCTGTTGTGGCACTTGGAAAGGCAGCTGCAGAGACAGAGACTGTCCCAGGTGCAGAGCAAACTTGAAGTCTGTGCTGGTGGCACAGCCAAGGCTCTGCTGTGTCAAAAACTCCTGGATCCAGAGTAAGTGCAGGAGGCTGTTAAAAGAGTCAGCACATCTCCCACCGAGGCCCTTAGGCAACAGCAGCACAGGGAGAAGAGAGAAAGCAGCTCCTAAGAGGTGGTTTGGACCAGTTGTGAGGGTACTCTGGACATAAATTTTGATCTATTAATGAGTCACAGCGGTCACATAACCGGCTGTGCCATCATTTCTTCCTCTCTAACAGCCCCTTCCGGAGATCTAATCTCAGTAAAATGCTGGAGGAGCCTCTCAAATGGCCATGTTTTACTGCTGTCACTCTAGCACTGGTTCCTCACCCAAAGGGCCACGGGGAAATAACCTCTTATCTCAGAGATCAAAGCCCTGTATTAATGACTGGGAGCTGCCACTCATCCTGTGCTCAGACCACCCTGCTGCTCTGCCCAGCTCAAAGCCTGGTTTGTTTATAGCAGCAGCATTAATCTGGAGGATGGCTTTTCAGTACAGGCAATTTTTATTATTTATTTAGTACCCAATATTTATTATTTATTTAATGCCCAAAACACAACAGGTCTTTGTGGCAACATGACAGAGGCAGAGTCCATTCCTTGAAAAGCCTTCAGGCTGATAAAGAGGAAAAGACTAAAAGAAGATGAATGGGGTTGAACGGACAAGAATGGGCTTGAAGAGACAAAGTACTCAATTGCTCCTCACTACTCACCTCACAGAGCTATTTTATACAGCTTTCTATATGCATGGAACACATGCAATGGAATGGATCCTTTATTTGGATACAAAATGGGGAATTGAAGGGAAAAAGGAACAAGTGGCTGTATGGACTCCAAAGAGAACCAATAGGTAGAGAGATGGGAAGGATAAGGAGCTGAAGTCTTCTCCAGGCTCTCCTTGAGGCACTTGGCCATATTAACAATGTCCAATCTTCCTCTGGATCCAAGGCTCCCCATGTAAAGCCTATCCTGCTGCTGCACTTCACGTTGGACTGGTTGATATAAACATTTGCCAGCTCTTATCCAGCTTCTGTGGACCCATGTTATCTTTCTCTTTCCCATATCTCAAAGATAAAATATCAGGGAAGACCAGCTAGAAAACTACTGATCTGGCACAGCTTTCCCCAGAGAGCAATCCATGCTCTTGGACTCCATGAAAAGAGGGACTTAGTCTGAAGCTCTCAAGAATTTTACATTTATGTGCTGAAAAGTGCTCCAGAAGAAATTCCTGAGTATCTTTCTTTATTTAACATGGGATGACTGTCTTCAATCTGTAGACCAACAGACAATGTACGACCATTTAATGTAAGGAGCAAGAGGAAACATCATTAGAATATGATGTGGCACATTAGCAAAGTCTAGGAAATAGAGGTAGGTAAACCTGGAGTTTTTTGACTTGACAATAATCAGAATTGTTATTGCTTTTTTTGCCAAGGAGATCTCCTCTTTGCAATGTCAACTTGGTCCTCCCATATATCACTTCCCAGCAAGATTCCCATCACAGCTGCATCTTCCAGATGAGAAGCTGTGGGGAATGGGATGCTTTTGACACCAGGAGAACCTGCTCAGTGCAGCCAGGCTGGAGCCAGAGGCTGCTCTGCCTCTGCCGTGGGTGTGCCAGTGCACTGAGTCTCCACAAAGCACAAATCCAGCACAAAGAGAGGCTGCAGCAGCATGAGCTCATCCAGAGAAGGTGTTACTTCTGCTGGAAAGCCATCTGCTGGGAAGGAGCACGTGCCTGGCTTTGTGAGGATGCTCCCTCCTCTTGCCACTGCTCTCATCACTGCTGGGCTGGTTTCAGGCTGGAACTGGCTGCTGCTCTACAGCTGCACCAACAGCCCATCATTGCCAGGCCCCTGCACAGTGATGCTCATTCCTTCATTTGTTCAGGTTGCCAAATGTCTGCTGACTGTGCTGTCCCTCACCCTGTGTGCAGCTGCCTCCCACCCTGTCCTGACTCTGGGGACAAGCCCAAGATCAATGATATAAAGAGATCTGTGACCATGCTGTCACTGCCACCTCTCTGCCTCTCAGCTTGCAGATGGGAAGAGGCAGAGGAGGAATAATGAAACAGAAAAGAAAGGCATTGCTTGCAGAAATTGTATTGCTTCTGCTTCAAACATTAAATACAACAGCCTACAGAATTCCCCTGGGGACCAACTCCAAATCCATGCACACAGACTTGGACATTTCCTGGATAAAAGCTTCCCTGCCTGGGTTCATTTCAACTCTAACAGGTCCATTTCTTAAGAGAGACACTGAGCTGACAGAAGGTAAGGTTGGAGGCTGCAGGCCTGAGTGGATTTGGGAAGAGCTGGGGGATTGCTAGTCCCCCTGGTCCTCTCTACCAGCACAGCACCCTCTGCTCCCACAGAACAGGCAGTTTCTGCTTTGAAAGGCCTTCTCCAGCATGACAGAAGGGAAGCTGTGGCTTGCTATACACCTCTTGACCCTAGAGAAGAGGGAGCAGAACAGCACCGATGGTAGCACTTAATTGAAGGTACCATAATGCCAGGCAAAACTGAGTGTTTAGCTCTCCAAGAGAGCTGCATGACCTTTCCTGTGTGCCTGGAGATATTTAGCACTGCACAGTTTGGGTAAAGAGGGTTTGTAAAAAGGGAAAACAACAGAAATCCCAGTTGTCTACACTGACAAAAACACACACAGAAGGCAGAAGAGCAGCAGAAGATTTTCATGCCTTGATGGAAAGACTGCATTTAAATAACAGAGCAGCACATTTCCCCCTGGTTCCACAGTGTTGCTTGTTGAAGGAAATCCGTGTGGTTAACCTGGCAGGAAGAACACATCTCTGTGATTTTCACTGAGCTAATGGGAGCCAACAACCTGTTACCTGTAACTCTGAGGACAGCATTCCCACCCATCCCAATATTTGCCTAATAAAAGGTCACCCCATTATACTGCACCTATTTGCAAAATTAAGAGCCTCTCTCCAGCGGCTAAATGCTTGCTTTAGATTCGGAATTACTGTAATTAAAGTTACATTGTGCTCGGATTGGTGCCAATCAGTGGGGAGCTCCAGGCGTGACCCGCGTTCCTGGCGCCCGGGCTCCCACTCCATTAGCTCCACGGAATTAGCTGTCATTAACGAAGAGATGCACACTCCTTCGTGTTGTCAAACCGCAATCAAGCGGGTCACAGGTGAAGAATAAATACTTTCAGAACAAGCCCAATTACACCATTTACATTTCATTACAGAACCTGTTTAATCCACTGATGGGCTCCCAAAGTTCTTCTGCCTAATAAACAGCATTTCAGAGGAATTAATAGGCCCTGCAAAACATGCTAATTACACTCTTTTGCATTGCATTTGCAATATTGATTTTAAAGTTGCCACTTCCTCCCCCTCCACTTTCCTTTCCCAGCCCCAAAGCCTTAACTTTAAGCAAAGTACACTCAAACCAACCTAATTACTTGTGAGTTTGGAAGCTAATGCATCTCTCTCGTCAAAGCTCAGTTCCAGCAAAGGCCAACACACAGGGACGGATTTTAACGTCCATAACTTGTGCAAGTTTCTCCAGACAACCACTGGAAACAGCTGCTGAATAGCAATTACAGGCAGAGAGCAGGCATCAGCAGAGACTTTGCCATGGCAACCAGCCTGGCTGGGCCCGCTCCCCAAAGACGCCTCCTCCTCCCAAAGACCAGAGCAGTGGAACAGGTACAATGACAACACAACCACCACAGTCTCATTTTGATTTGCAACCCGAGCTCTTTGATGCTCTCCTAGGCACTGAACTGTTTAAAAAACAAAAGGAAAGTTTATTTTCAAATTGCGGGTCTCAGCTAAACCGTTTGGAAGGGAGGAACAAATCAGCCATGCTGGTGGAACACGCTGCCTGGGTGTTTATTCACCCTGGCTGTTCTGCCCAGCTCCTGCCATGGGCTGTCAGTTCCCTTCCTCCTCTTTGTGCTCACTCTGCCTTCCTCTCCACTTCTCTGAAATCCATTTTCTTTAATCAGTGGGTTTACTTCCCCACCTCTGACTTTTTGCACTGGCTTGGAGGCTGTCACTTAACACTTGGGGTTTTATCCCAAGCTTACTGACAGCTGAAAGCTTTTGGAGGAGGAGATGGGAGAGGGACAGAGTGCTTGTGGTGTTTCTCTACAGCACCTGCAGGTTGCAGGCAGCAGTAGAGGACAGTAGCCTGCTGTGTTTAATTCCTTTGCTGACAACAAAGCAAGAAAGGAAAGCCAAAGGAAGGTCTATCAGAAGAGACTGAGATACAGAGCAGCCATCCCACCATAAGGGCTGACACCTACTCCTGCTCCTCAGAAACTCTCACCCACAGTAGCTTTCAAAGGGAAGGGATATAGAAGCAGATACTGCAGGAATGGACATAAGGAACGGTCAGAGTTTAATGAAGACAACACATGCTGCTCAGCCCTACTGTCCCTCCTCTGGGAGTTTGGGCATGTCCCCAGCTGCACTGAGGAACAACAAACACACCCCATGTCCAAGGATCTCATCTCCCTGCTATCCAGTCTGTGTGGATGCTCATGCAGGAGCAAGTCAGAACGGTTTGTGTTTGCCCAGCCATCCATGCAACCCTCAGCGTGAAGTCAGGACCAGGTGCTGCTCAGTGCCCCAGGTGATGCAGCGAGCGCCTGCCCTTGCACTGTCTGGCCAAAGAACAGCCCAGGAGCTGCCTCCTGCAAGCAGGAACCTCCACCCCTGCATGCCCACAGCCCTCTCCCCTCATGGGAACATCTGCCTCACGGGAGGCAACGCGTGCAAGAGGCATCCAAGCCATGTGGGAAGGTTGGCTGTCATCTTGTACCCTTTTATACCATTTATTTATCACATGTATGGAATTTCTTTTGCCTCTCGGAGATTCTGTAGGGATTTACAAACATGAAATGCTACAAATAATACCTTGGGATCTCTTCCCCCTCACAGGCACCAAACTGGATTAGTTAGTTATTGTCTGGAAAACACTTTGAAGTATCACTTAATGCTACTAATCATGCAGCACTCCTTTAACACCCTCTACCAATGCTAGCACAGGCTGGAGAGGAGATATAAATACCAACCAAGCTTTGTAATTACACTGCAAATACACCAATATTTGTCAAGAACTACTCTTAATCTCATAAAAGTGCCACAAGGAATCAAGACCTACGAGCAGTTCTCTATCTCTTCCTCAGGGCAGACCCTTAGGCAATGCAACATCTCTTGAGTGCACACTGTGCCCATGGCTGCCTCAGACAAGGGTGTTTTTTACTGCAAAACCTTCTGACAAACCTTTACTGCAGGTTTTCCAGAGCAGGGCTAACCCAGAGCAGCCCTGCATAGTTTGCAACAGCAGAGAAGAGCACAGGACAAGGAGAGTTTGCAACAGAATGGCTAAGACCATCTCTAATTTAAGCTGACAGAAAAGCAAATTGAGAAAAAGATATAGTCAACTATTTGAGGCTTGGCCCTTCTTAATCATCCACAGAAAGCAAGAGCTCAGTGTTGCCATCTCATTGCCCAGGTAAGATTAAAGACAGGCAGAAGATTTTTACCCCGTAGTTACAATGATTAATGTTCCTAAACAGACATATAGTTTGAAAGCACTATTACTGGAAAAAGAAAAGTTGTTGCCTCATTCTCAACCCACTATTTTCCCTGGGCAGTGAGCCAGCAGCTGAAGAATAAGGAAAGTTGCTATTTTAAGAGTTTTCTTGAATTGCAAGGTTTGGTAATGAACACAACTTGTTACCGTCCCCTTTGCTGAAATCAGGGGCAAATGAAAAAGGTATGGATGAGTGCTCTGCTGAGCACTCTGTCCTCAGTCAGACTTGGAGGACAAAGACTGGTGATATGCTCCTGACAGCTGTCCCTCCATCCCAGCTTCTCTCTCCTGGCATCAGAACAAACTTCGCTCCCTCACTGCCCACAAAGAACCAGGAGCTGCTCTGTGCAACTTTGTCTGCTGCTCTCAAGAAAGATGCAAGAAAATTATTCAGAGTCCCAGAATGGTTTGGGTTGGATGGAACCTTAAAGATCATCTAGTTCCAACCCCCCTGCTATGGGCCACTGAATTCAAAGAGCAAGACACAGCAGCTTTGCCTTTTTATACAAGATAGGACACTATATAAAGCTACCGGTCTCATAATGGTGACATAATACACATTCTACAGGTGATCATGCTGGGAAAAGAAAAGGTGTGAGCTTCCATGAAGCCAATGTTCCTCATTAGTTGCTGCAATACTTCTGAGAACAACTCCTGCCAGAGTTGGGATGCAACATGTGTGCTGGCACCTTGCTAGGAGACACAGGAAATAAGTTGGAATAAGTTCCTGCAAACCCAGCTTGTGGCCTGGCTGGGCATGGTGTGCTGCTCTCAGTTCCTATTGTACCTCATCATGCCCCAGTGTAATTTAAATAGTTCACTGTGGGAAGTGAGAGGAGGATATATTCCATAGGTTTTGTTTCCTGCTTAGTCTTGGGAACACTGATGTTGTGAGTTTTTGCTCTCATACCTTTGTGAAAGAAAAGCCCAACATGACCTTCTGCATCCAGGGCTTCCTGCTATTATAAACTCAGCAAAACAGCATGCTGTGTCCTGCCCATGAGGCAGACAGACAACAGACTGTGGTCTAATTAGAAAAGACATGCTTCCCACATTATCCATAAAGCTGCCTCAGCCTACAACTAAGGACAAATAAATAACTGTCAGGGCTAATAAGCCCAGAATCATAAGAGGAGGGAAAAAACTGAAATTGGATCTACTCAGATCTCAGTTATGTGATCATAGAAAACGTGTGGTAACAACTGTGAATACAAACAAAACCAGCTATGGTTGAGCCAGCTCCTCTTCAGCCGACTCAGACATGCTCCACCTCAACAGATTGTGCCAACCCCTTGGCATTTCTCTGAATTTCCAAACTAATAAGAGATACAAACTGCCATAGGTGATTAATTGGAGCATTTGAGCATCACAAGATCTCCATTTCAGCATGCCAGAACACAACAGGAGGACACGAGGAGATACCCAGTGTGGGGAACTGGAGAGAACAACCCTGAAATTATGAAGATTGTGAGGGTGGCACAAGCTCTGAGGGCTGGCTGTATCAGGAAGTTGTTTAGAGCATTCTTGAGATAAAAGATGCTAAAGGGATGATGTCTGGAAGCTTTGTGTGCATTACCCATTTTGGATCACAGCCTATCATTACAAAAGTCCTGAATCTAAATCCCTTCAATTTTGAATTCCCTCTCCCCACATCTCCACAGGAAGAGACAGACCAATTCCAGGCACTTTTCTGAACTTCCCTGGGAGCCAGTAGGTGTTGTTGGCACCCTACACCTACAATTTTACAAAAGCAAGCTCCTCAGCTCATTGTGATTGAAAAAAATGTAAGAATCCATAGAAAGGATTAACTCCAAGTGACAGTTTCCAACAGAACACACAAAAAATAAGTTGGAGTTACCCAAATTGCCTCAGCTTAGTCTCTCCATCCCTTCCTCAGCCACTGAATGACAGCTCAGGAATCTGTTCAGAATTAATTTTCATCAATCTGTTTCACCTTTATGCTCACAGATCGGAGGCAGGGCATGGGCCCTGGACATCTGCAGGGTGTTGGAGCAGTTCCCACTGGGAATCTGTCCCTGCCAAGTGACAGGGGAGCATCCACTGGGACGCAGCAGTGCCAGCTCCCAGCTATCAGTGGCACTGTGAGTCAAACGCCACCGCTCGGGTGCAACCATGCCTGACAGAAACACTGGTGTTCCCAGAGCTCTCTCCTCTTTGGTGAGGGGAAAACAGGGGCTGGACTCGAGACCAGGAGGCTGCCCAGAGCTTCTCCCACAAGAACAGTGACAGCAGGAGCCACCATATGGGATGAGACAGGGAGCGACTTTGCCTTGGCCCTGTTGATTGAACAGGACTAATCAGGCTGAACCTGGGGCCCATCTGCTGCCCACTGATCACAGGCTACAGAACCAGGACACTGCCCATGAGCTGGCAGGACTACAGGCATGGACAGTGGGGAGGGAGCAGCATCCACACACTCCTCTGCTCCCCAGTTCCTCCAGCTCTGCTTCTAGCTCTGTCCTGGAGGGATCTGTCTCTGGAAACAGCAAGGCAGTGCCATGTGCTGCTGCTACCTCAGATCACGGATCAGCCTGGAACATGCATCTTTTGAATCAGAGAGCTATTTCTTCCAAAAGAAACATCTCTATGCTGCACAGACTCGATCCTCACAAGGTATTTTTCAGCTCTTGGAGGCCACCAGACTTCCCTGCTCTCATGGCTGGAGTGTTTGAGAAAGCAGTGACCCCTTTGTGAGGGTGTGGAGCCCTGGCTGAGCAGAGGTCAAGGAGAGAGCTCCAGGCCATGGACCTTCTGCCCTGCCCCAGCTCTTCTGCCCTTGCAAAAGGTCTGAGCTGGGCCCAGAGCCATTCTGGTGGGGTGCAAGGAGCCAGCCCTGGGGCAGTAAGGGGACATGACCTTAAGAGACACAATCTCTGTTAACATGCATTTCATTTCACCACAATGGCAAGCTCAGCATGGCACCAAGGACTCAAAACCCTCCAGCTTTTATCCCTTCGAATTTGTGGGTGCATCAAAACACCAGCCAGAAGCTTGGGAGCTGATAAGGTGGACATCCATCCCGGAGAAGGTGCAAGATGCACCAAGGTAGGAGATTACAGCAAAAGCCCTAAGCCAGACTTTGTGTAAGTGCATCTTGGCCTCCAGGACACCTTTGCATCCTTGGCTCATGCTGAGGTGGCTGGTTGGGGTGCCTGTCCATGCCAGATACATTGATTGCATTCTGCAAACAGTTTATCTGCAGAGAACTGGACTAAACCCAAACTCATTTCACATAGGTCACTGCTCCAGAGGGCAGCCATGAAATGGCTTCACATCCCCACCTGCACAGGCAGGATGGAAACCACTGAAACTCCCCAGTTTCACCCCATCTCCTCAGTTAAAGGACATCTCTGTCCCACCACCACTCCCCCAGCACCTGTCAGAGCCAGCAGAGCTCCCCCTCCACAATGCCTAAAGGAAAATTCCCCTTTCACAAGCTCAATTACAAAGGAAAATCTCAACATCTGCCCATGTGAGTCAGCTATTTCTCTGAATCCCAACAACCTTGTCTGCAGGAGATGGCTGGGAAAGGCAAAACCAGAAAGACAAAAAGGGCCGTGTCCTAAATAGAAAACAAGTCCAAACACTTGGGGAAAAAAACGAAAAGGAAAAAAACCCATTTAGCTTTGTAAGGCAATAACAAGCAGAGCAATATGTAGCTGCAAGGCTACATAGCCAGGTCAGAAAACCCTCCAGAGAGAAAGAAGTAGGCCACAAAACTCTCACATTAGCTGCTAAATCTGCTGCATTACCCAAAATTTGTGGGGGAGGCCCCTCTGATGGCTGAGCCAGCTGGCAGCTCTCCTTTGACAGGTATTTATTCACATGCTGATGGGCTGTGGAAGCACCTCTGAACTCTCCAATAGAAGATGAGAGAATTCTGATGTGGCCAGAATTCCAAGAGCTGCAGGTGATGCCTCCACCTTCCCGGAGCTCAGAGTTGGGTCTGTGACAGAGGCACCCACTGCTCCAACAGCCAACATCTGGCTGCCATCCCTGCACTGATGTGTGCAAGATCTGTAAATCTGGAGAAAGCAACCCCCAGTCTGCTCCTCTTGGATCCACTGATGCCCATGGTACAGGATCTTAAAGGCCATTTAGCTTCAATCCCCCTGCCATGGGCAGGGACACCTTCCACCATCCCAGGCTGCTCCAAGGCCTGTCCAACCTGGCCTTGGACACTTTCAGGGATGGGGCAGCCACAGCTGCTCTGGGCAACCTGTGCCAGGGCCTCAGCACCTTTACATTAAAGACAAAAATTTAGCTCTGGCTCTAAACCTTGCACTTTCAAATCTGGTGTACTGAGAGATGGCTTTTGCAGATGATTTTATGGAGGAAAAGTCTTTGAGGTTATTCATCCCTATCCTGCTCAAGGGAAATCATTTCAATGTAATGAGCAACAGCACTGCTGAAGAGAACATGCAAAAAAACTGGAAAATGCCTCATTTTATCAACAGAAGCAAGGTCATCCAAACCCGGAGATGACGACATTCAATATTAATATCTCCAAGCAGGGTTTGAACCTCTTGGTAACCATCCATTCCCCAGAGAATCGTCTTCCAGTAACTTTGATATGCATTAATTAGGCTTGCACAGCTGGTAAGTGCCATCTGCCTGCCACGGCAGCGCTGCAGAGTCCATGGCATGGCAGAGGATGGGCTGTCTCACCCACAGCCCCTGCTGTTCCAGCACCCCTTCCTGCATCCTCCTGTGCTTCACAAGCCCCAGGATGTCCCAGCATCCAGCAAAGGGAACAACTCAACAGGCAACCATGCAAAGAAAAAAAGCTGCCTCCTCTCTGACACACACAACTCTCTAATTCAAGCCCCATTTTTTTTCTAATTTCCAGGAACTCCATGTGTTTCTGCTGCTCCAGCCCCAAGCAGTCATGTACAATGTTCTAATGGGGTCCATTCCACTGATATAAGGGGTACATCAACCACACTGCTCAATTTATTTCTGCTTGGAGCATCCAAGAATTGCTTCTCAAGGAGTTTGAGAAGATCTATTAAGAGTCCAGTCTTGAATGGTAAACAATGTCCATTTCTGGAGTGGCACCATCAATCCAATCAGCAAAGCCATTTAAGGACAGGATGTACAATACAGGAAAATGAAATTACTTTGAAAATATTCCTCCTTGCTTATTTGCCAGCTAATGACAGAACCAATGCCAAGCATAGCCAATCTGTGCTAGGGTGTTCAGAGAGACAGTCCTTATGCCAAGAGGTATTTTTTTCCTTCTCATCCACCTAAACACATCCCACACATTGATCTTCCCCCTCACTTGAGCCTGGGAACACCTCCAGAGGCTTCTCCAGCAGTAGAGAGGCAGCAAAATTCCCAATGCTGCACGATCAGGTGCCTTGTTTTGTCTCCGTTTTATAAAACATCCTGAATTTTGCACTTTTGGCAAAGCTGTGGTGTTGTCTTCCCCTTGTAAATATTTGCTGTTGAGAGCCATTTGCAATGTAAAACTTCTCTAAGGAAAGGGAGGCAGGCTAATGCTCTGATGTATTTGATACCACCCCTTATGTAATCCATGATGCTTCCCTGCTACTTTTACAGGTATTTTCAAGAAAGCCTGGATGATATTCAGCATGCAGAAATACAAAACTAAAAAAGAAGAAAGGCAAGACAACTCAGCAAGCTAAACTCAGAGAGTTAAGCCTAAGTTTGGGAGATCCAGGCTCAGTTCCTCGCTGTGCCAGACTCCCTACAGGACCCTCCTGCTCATCCCACAAGGAGATTAACAACGCTCCCTGACAGAGGTACAGCCCCACCGCCCTCCTGACAGACCTGAGGAAAGCTTCCAGAGGGTTTGTCCCCAGCAAAGTCCAAAGGAGCACCACTGGCCACAGCCTTTGCTGCTCCAGCTGTGTTCCACAGCATCACCCAATCACACCTTGCACTCTGCCCCATCCCTTCCTCCTGTGAACTTCCACGTAATAACTGAAAAATGTGACAAGCCTAACTTGAATCGTGTTTTAACTCGCGTTGGTGTTATTAATCTTGCAGCCACTGATGGGTAATTTAATTAGGGTGCATTTGTAATGAATTACAATCATCATTTAGCGCTATTGTTCCTCACACGAGCAGAGGGGAGTCAGAAAACTGGCACAGTTGATGTTCTTAATTACACTCACACACTATGCAAGGCACCACCAGCCCCAGCCTTTCACTGCTGGCTTTTCAGATACAGGAACATCAGCACCAGGGACCCTCCACATCGGGCCTGGCAAACATCTCCAGCTTGCTCCTCACCAGCAATCAGTGGCTACCAGGCCTGGGAGATGGAGCCTTTGATGGGGGAGCTGAAAAACTCTGAGCAAAGAGCTCAGGGCCGAATCAGGGAGAAAAATACACAGAAAAGTACACAGCCAGAAAAGTACACAGCCAGAAAAGTGCACAGCCAGAACAGAAAGTGGGCTTCGTTCTTTCTCACCACCTGCGAACATCTGACACGTGTTCAGGTATGGCAAGACACAAAATCTGAGTAAATGGCTGAATTGTAAGTCCAGAAGGATCCCAACTAAGGGATTGGATTTATTAAAACATGCTCACTTATGGTGTTGTAGAGTTACATGAAAGGCTGTAGTCACTAGGGATGCTCTAATGGAAGGAGAATATTTGCCCCAGAGCTTTAAATCCCCCTCTACACAACAATATCAGAAATTTCCAGCCATGACCTCTCATTTCTGCTCAGCTCCTCCACTGCTCCGTGCAGGATGCGTGGCAGTGAGTGCCTGTATTTATTTCAGACATGACTTCAGTCTGCAGAAGAGGAGCAATCTGTTGCTGTGGCTGAGAGCCAGCCCACTTCCTCCTCTCCATCTCTGTGCTCAACAGACAGACTCCACCAGGATGCCGTGTGGTGCCATCCCTCTTTGGCAGCCAGGCTACCCTGCCTCTGAACTAAACCCTTCTGAAGAGCTGCTCAACTTTTCTTGCTCTCAGGGAGGTGTTTTATGCAAATTTATATTTGTTTTTATGTAAAAATGATGTGTTTTACACAAGGGTTATTATGCATAGGAGGAAAAGGAGAGCAAGCCCTTTGTATCTCCTCCAACAGGGTGGTCAGGACCCCTCTCTTGGTCTCCACTCAGAAGAAATCTGGATTTACAGATATCAGAGCAAGGAGGAGGAACAGCTGTTCCCAATATTCCCCAGCTGGGACACCCCAGTTCTGGCACATTCCTGTGGGGAAGCAGAAGCTAGGTCAGACTTTTAAGAGAGAAAAGAAACATCCGACTCTGGGTTCCATGGTCTGGGACAGTGTCCTAAGGGCAACATGGCTTTGTCTCTCCCCTCCTCAAACATATTCACTGAGATTCCATAGAAACCCCATCTGAATTGACTAAAAGTATCCCAAAGTGCTTTTTTTCCACAATTAATTTTGTCAGGTATCATGAAGGACTCCTTCCTACGTGTGTGGAATTTGCCTGAAAACCAAAGAATTCTCAGGCAACGCAAAACACTGGGCTCTTGTCAAACCCAGTTTTTAAATAAAGGCTTGGGAAAGAGCTTACCAATTTGGACTGGCAAACCATGATCCCATGCCAGCACAAAGAGCAGGGAAAAATTATTAAAAACATGTGCAAATCCTCTGTGGTAGTATAATATGGGAAGAGAAATAATTTGATGTGGCTCAGGGCAGAGGACAACCAGGCCTCTGTTTTGGTAGTGCTTTTTCCAAGAGTTAGAAAAACTTGGATAAAGTGCTAGACAGTAATGAACAGAAAATAGGAAACAGTCTGGATTATACAGTAATGCAACTTTTAATTGGTGGCTTATACTTATCTGAAACATTGTGCACTTCCTTTAAGATAGGCCCAGGAGGGTACTGACAAGCACTAGAGAAAGCAAGGAAAGAGGTTTTTATAAATCTCTCAGAAATTCTGGAAAAACTATATGAAGGGACAAAAAACAAGAGGCTCATAAAAGAGGTCTACAAAATACCAAAATTATAATAAGGGAAGAAATAGCACTACTCTTTGTTCAGAAGAGAAAAACAGGAGAGAACTCAGCTGAAAAAATACAATGTAAGGACTTTAATTTTCATACAACATGCGTTAATTAACCTGCGCAACCATGGTTGTAGGGGAGCAGAAGCACAGAATTTAATGAAAATTAGAACAGACAACAACATCCTACTTTCTAAATGGTATTTCTGCCATTTCCATTTTGCTTTCGAGAATGAGATATGGTCAGGAGGAACCTCTTTTTAATCATGTTATTAACAATGCAGTCACTGAGCAGCATTTAATTATATTTTCCTAAGTCACGGCGTGCTCGCAGCTGGGAGCTCAGATGGCAAAACCCTTCTGAGTGACTCTTCCTGGAAAAGGTCCTGCCTGCTCTGCCCCTGCTCTGCTTTAGGGGCAGGTGAGGACCAGGATGAGTGTCCTGTCCTCCCTGCCAAGTGCTGCTGCACGTGGGGATGGAGCACAGCTGGCAATGTCTAACTGTGCTCACTGTCCATCATCAGCACCAAACCCTTCCCATCACGTCCCAGCCTGGGACACTGCCAGGCCACAGACACGCTGCAACTTCACACAAAAGTTTCAGGCAGAGGCCTTACCTGCTCCCATCCCCTGCCACTATAAAAGCTGAAAAATACAAGGGGAAAAAAAATTCTTTTTATCGTTGGGTTGCTCGCCAAATGCAGAGTCGGCGTTTTTCATACATCACCATCAGCATTTCTTTGTCAGTCGCTTTTCTCCACTTGCTTTCACGTAGTGAGTGAAAAGGATAAAATACCTTTTCTAGCAAAATGATTGTGAAGCCACTTCAAATGAGGGGAGGGATGCAGGCGCAGGTGCAGCTCTCAGCTGCTGCACTTGAAGATGACGGGGCTACAAGCTGGCAGCGTCGCTCTTCGGCTGCAGAGCCTCCACTGCAGCACTCTCAGCCCTTCCACTCTCAACTCCCTGAAATCCTGACTTTTCAGAGCTGACATCACTCAATTATTTTTTCTCCTAGAACTGGTTTTTTGTTTTTTTTTCAAGAGATGCACTGGTAAAAAGCACACAGTGCTCATGAGATGTGCTATCCCGAGTGTAATTTTCCGTTTGTAAATAAATTTTGGCCACCACCCAGTCTGGGTGGGATGACTGGGAAGCAGCTGATATTTGAAATCTCAACCATAGCATGAAAATAGTCTTTAATGAACTGTGCATCTGAGGGAAAAAAAAGAACTGGCTGCAAAATAACAAGTGATAACCATTGGAAAAAAAGGCGAAGCATATGCAGGAGGAAACTCCATTAAGGCAGCAGCCATGCAATTAAAGATGGATGTGGGAAATGTGTGTGTGAGCAGTTCACTGTGCTGCTGTGACCCACAGGCCCATTAGCTCTGGAGCACTGGTAAGCTGATTAGCTCTGGAGAAGGATGATGGCAGAACTCATCAGCTAAGCTTGTTAGCTGCCACACAAAGTTGGTGTACCTTGGAAGCTTTGCAAAGCGATTAGCTTGGGGTGGGAGGAGGCAGCAGAGCCTGCTACAGGAGATGAATAACCCAAAGCAGCCACTGCGTGGGCACGAGCTCCACACACAGATCGGCTGCCTGGCAGAGCTGGGATCTGCCTCTGCTGGGCTGGGGGGAAAAGACAGCCTTTGCAGGGCACAGCCTGCCTGCAGCCTGCCAAAGCAGTGCCCTGGTCACAGCCAAGCTCTGCAGCCTCCTTGCAAACACAGTTAAGTCCCTCCAAACTCCCTGCCTGCCATGGCTGAGTGTGCTCGGCTCCTCACCATGGAAGGCTGGCAGGTGGGTGCTGTCCTTGTGCCAGCCCAGCCCAGCTGAATGTCTTCAACTTGCCCCAAAATACCTCTTGACCAAGTTTGCTTTAAATAAAACCAGAGGAGCAGGATAACTCAGCCCAATGAAAAATGACAATTTTTCTCCCATCTGCTTTCAGTCTGCACAGTGATGCTCTGCTGCCATTCAAGAACAGTAACTCCTGTCTTATTTGGGAAACAGTTTCAAACACCTCTCCTCATTCTGTGGTGGGACCCCACTTTAGCCACAGAATCACAAAATTGTTTTGGTTAGAAAAGACCTTGAGGATCATTTGAGCCCAACTGCCAAGCCCACCACTAAACCACATCCCCAGGTGCCACATCCATCTATGGGGAATGTGACCTGCACTCCAGACATTTTTATACAGCAAGGTAACCATTTTATCCCAACTTAAAATGGTTCAAATACAGCTGCTTCACATCTCCAAAAACTGCACAAACCTACCTGCACTGCATGTCCACAAGCTGAAGCAAAAACAAAAAAAGGAGCTTTGGTCTTTATGCCAGTTCACAATGGCAGCATTGTGAACTGGCATATGTCTTGTACATGTCAGCTTCTGTTTGCCTTTTTTTTTTCTTTTTTCCATAAAAACAAGACAGAGAAAAGAATATCAAATATTAAAACCCCAAGGAATATAAATATTAAAAAAGCTTTAATCACAAATGCACAGATTATTTAGACTACATGTGGCTGTAAGAGTGTAGCAAATGCCTCTAAGGGTGAAGAAAGTTAATTCTTTAGGGTACAACATAGAGGGAAAATACGTGTTTTAACTTAATGCTTTCTAATTTCCAAATGCCTACCTGCAAACATTCATTGTGAATGCATGGAGATGTCTGATGCATTCATTATGTCTGTTTGGTTAATCTGCTTTTACACAAAACTCAAAGAGATTAATAAACTTCCCTAAATGCCCTACCATTGCCAGCATTCTTCCCTCTCTGAAAAGCTTTGCAAGACTTGTTTGATTAAAAACTTTTCTTCAATTTCGATATCCTGAAGTCAAGGTACTACATGGCAATCTTTGTTTTTGTTTCAAAATAAAGAAACTTCACAGTTGCAGAGAAAACATGATGCAAGTATAACTGACAGCTCAAAACCAGATGGCAAATAAAATTATCTCAAAGCATATTGTTTTTTTTCACATTGCATTTACAATTTTCAACGCTCATATTTGGCAACACTGCTGTCCCTCATTTTATGTAGGTTAAAAGTGAGAAGCAGCCGTCTGTTCACTTCAAAGTCAAGTATTTACCCCCAGGTAGGATCTATTTATGTGCATTTAACCAACTATTTATAGCCATTTGAAAACAGAAGGTTTTCATGAAAAGTGCTGGCACAGCCTTCACTATAACAGCATTGATAACATGTTCTCTCTGTTCCCACTGGACCTTCTAACTTGATAACTCCTTTGGTAAAGATGAACTGGAATGTGGGGACCTGTGATATTAAAATTTCTTTAAGCAACCAACCTCTCTGCTTCCCCAGATGCTTTTCTGCTGCTTGTAGCAATAAATCTTCCAGTCATGCAGCAAGGCACCAAGGCACTCATGGCTTTTATTAGATAGGCTTCTAAAGCTTTGGGAAGCATTAATAGTCCATCAGAGGAGGCACTGACACTGATCTCCAGGTAGCCAAGGCAGAACATCCCAGTGTGACAGGGCTGGAGATGAGCACAGGACAAAAGCACAACCAGAGTGTCACCCACAGACATCATCCCCCTTCATGCCATGGATTTATTCTCCCTACTGCCCTTTCTAAGAAACACAACAGTCACACGGTGAGATTTCTAAAATGAGATCTATGCCCCAGTCCCTCAGCAAAGCAGCAAGAAAAACAATTCTTTTCTGGAAGCTGATATTCATCAGCAAACCCCACCTCTCTGCTCTGCTCCACCACAGCAAACAGGGCCTTTCTCATTCCCGACTCGACTGCACAAAGATCCATTAGATAAAAAAAACATATCTAAATGAGAAATGCAGCAAAAAGAAATGAGTTCAGACAGCTCCTCCTCTCTGATCTGGGCTACAATAATTATGCCCACGTCATGTGAATTCATGGCTGTGCATCCTCAGCATAGCTCATTTTACCCAATAACTTCAAGATCCTCTTCCAGAAGCTCCTCTCTCTCCTCACCCACCTTTCCAGGTGTCCAACTCACTCATTTCTCTTCACCATCCCAGCTTCCCATTCCATGGCCCTCCCCTAACACAGGTGCTCCCCGGCAGCCACGCACACCTTGCTCTGCCAAGGAAGGTTTGCAGCTTTCAAGTCCAGACAGTTTCACCCAGGTGCCCTCCCATGCTTTTCCCCGTGCTAAAAAAGAGCCTGGAAGAGAATTTTGGGAGCAATCCATGCAGACATGAACACATCCTTCTTGCAAATTTTTCCAGACGTCCTCCTGCAGGGAGAGCTCCAGAGCCCTGGCAGTGGATCAGGACAGGCAGGTGACACTCCAGCTCTGTCCCTCTTCCCCTCACAGGCTGCCAGGCTCCTGCTGTGCCCTGCGACCTGCCTCTACTGCAATTAACAAACCAAATGAACCAACAGCCACAAGTGTAAACTCATGACTTTGTGCCAGCCACCACCAGCTCATTTGCTCACGGGCTGCTCCTTCCTTCAATATTTCTTCAGGTTTGGCTTTTAGGCTGTGAGCTTTCTGGAGAAAGCATCTATCTCCACTTATTTTTCCTACAAGAGCCAGTACTAATGTGGTTAATAATTGCAGCTAACCTTTGGCTGCTGAAGTATTAGCAATGCCACCCATAAAGCTGTGTCATATTTAGTGAGCTGTCAGAGCAGCAGCATCATTAAAAAGCCCAAGCACATAACTAATGTATGTAAAACACTGCAAGAGATAATCATTTGGTTGGTTGGTGATTTATTCCAAAACTGATGGAAGCAAAGGGCTTGGCAGTGAGAACTGCTGAAGGGAGGGAAGCAGGGCAGGCTAACACTCCCACTGAAACAGCCCTACCACCTGGCTTGCAGCAGCAAGCTCTGCTGAAAGCAGTACAGGTGTTTTTGAAACTCAAATGACCCTTCATGGTCTGTGGACTCACTCTCCTAATGATTTCTGCCTGGATTTGCAAGCTCTTTTTTTCCTTCTCTTCTCATTTCACATCAGAGGGGTGTCAAGACTTTTGCTGCCTAGTGTTAACTTTGTGTCTGTACATGATGTTCTCACTGTGCTCACTGGGACCTGCAGGCTCCATAATCAGGGCCAGATTCAAGCAGCACCAAGCACACTTGCAGAGATTTTCCTCAAACCCAAACTTCCCCACTCCTTCCCAGTGCTGTCCCTCCCTCCAGAGCTCTGCAGGCTAAAGGAGAAGACTGAAGAAAAAAGCAACACCTTCCCCTCCTCAGCACAGGGAACCTGGCTGCCTCTCCATGGGCAGCAGCACCAAGCTGCAGCTCCTGAGCTCTCCAGGTCCTGCAGCACCCAATCTCTTTGTAGCCTCTCTCCCTGTGGAGCTGAGACCCCCAGTCCTTCCCAGGAACAACAATTCCCTCTTGCACAGCCATGTCAGCCTCTCTGCCCACCCTGCCTGACCCGCAGAACCCCAAACCTGAGCCTCACAGGGCCCAGCCCACTCAGCAGCTCCCATGGTGGAAGCCAAGACCTGTTGATTTCTGTGGTTTCATGTAAGTGTGAATTGATGAGCTACTTCAGGGAGCTAATATTAATTCCTGGAATATCGTGCAAGGGCTGCCTGGCTGATTACCCCTCATTCCTGTCTGCTTACAAACAATGATTACAGTCTAATCTCAGCACTCTTGGAGGAGCTGAGGAGAGTACCCTTCATCTACTGTAATTATGTTCCAGCTCCCTTGGAGCTCCCTTGGAGCCAGAGCTCTTATTCACTCCTAGCATTATCTGCAGTCTAATCTAGTTGGCTGGAATGGAGGTGAAAATTACTCCAAAGAGCTGTAGTAAGCTCTGGCTGTAGCTCCAAAACCAAGCTAAAGAAACCAGATTGTTTTGTGATGGTCAGACAAAAGCACAGGATGAAAGAGAAGTGGATCCAGCACATGGCAAAAGTGAGTGCTGCTGGCACTGCCAACAGTTGACATTAATATGACTCAATCCTGGTTTTTGCAGAAATGTTCACCCTGCTGTATTTCCTTCAGCCTCTCAGCAGGATGGAGACACAGCAGACATCTCTGCAAGCTCTTTGAAAATAAAGCCTTTTCCCAGTGGGACCTGGTCACACAGCCTCCCCAGGCTGCTCCTCCACACTTCAGTGAGGCCTCACAAGGTGCTACAAGGCATTAAGTGTCAAAACATCACCAGTCTTCTGGATGTGATGGGAAGGTTTAGCTGCTTCCAGAAGTTTTGTTCTAAATATCAAAAGTCAAAAACAGTACATGCCTGATTTAATCCTGCAAAGGCTTCCAGGCAACTTCACTTGGCCTACAAACCAATTCTAGGTAACTGTGCAGGTCAACAACTTCTAAATCCATTTTCTGATCATGTTGTTTTGTCCAGTATCTATAGGTTAGATATAACAATAACATTGTTCCCTGTCAGGGTGGGGAGGCCCTGGCACAGGCTGCCCAGAGAAGCTGTGGAAGTGTCCAAGGCCAGCCCTGCAAGTGTCCAAGGCCAAGCTGGATGAGGCTTGGAAGAGCCTGGTCTAGTGGAAGGTGTTCCTTGCCATGGCAGGGGTGTGGAACTGGATGGTCTGTAAAGTCCCTTCCAACCCAAACCATTCTGTGACTCTATGAAATTATATTTAACTGTTTTCCTTCAACATAACTACACTAGAACATCAACATTGCCTGCTGCTCTTGTTAAAAACACTGAGGGTTTTACACCACCTCCTTGTGCAGACACGACTGAGACCCTCTGCTCAGGCACAGAAAAGACCTCTCCCTGCCAGGCTGTGAGCAGGATCCTGTGCTGCCTTCCCTTGCTGCTGGGGATGGCTCAGGATGATGGAAACTGCCAACCACAGCAAGGGCTGTCCAGCAAGCACAGCCTGAACTGGGCTCTCAGCACAGGCTGAAACCCTGAGCACTGTCTTATTCACTGCTGCTACAGGAACCTGGGAGATTGAACATGAAAGAAACTGCACATGCTGCAGTTACATTTTGCCTTTGCTGGGGGGACAGGAACTCACCCCTGCAGACAAAGCACATGAGGTTTAACTGCAGCAATCTGAGAAATGAGACATCTCTCCCCCTGATCTCCCAGAAGGCATCCTGATACCTGGGCTGCCAAAGGTCCTGTGTTCTCAAGAAATGTTAAATCTAGTCTGGTTTTTTTCTGAAAGCCAGTAAGATGTTTTCTCTGTCCTACAGTGCTGTCACCCTTTGCTGTGCTGTAATACAGTAAGGAGAACAGTTAATTAAGTTTGAACAACAGTGGCTAATGACTTCTATTTAAAGCTGTTCATAAAAAAAACATTAGAAGCCCTTAGAAATTACCTAACTTTGGAAGCCAACATGGTACCTTAAGAAAAGAAAACATGATAGCCCCGCACACTTGGACTTTGGAGGTGTTGTCTTCTACCCCAAGCAGTGCAGTGGAGCAAGGCATCCCCTCCTGCCCTACAACATTCTTATTTTAGATTTAAGTCATGATGAGAACACCATGAAAATAACAAAATGTCCCTGGATGCAGGGATCAAAATGAGTGTTGGCAGCATCACTGTGAAGTGCAGTTCCTCTTAAATTACTCTCAGGTGCTGGAGCAATGCAGCTGCTCTGTGAAAACCTGTGGTACCTGGTGGGGAAAGAAGATGGAGAAGCAAACAGGTCCTGAAGAGATGGGAAATACTGAAGAGACAGCAAAATGAGACAGCCTAAAAAAGCAGCAGCTCAAACAAAGCAGCATCATCCAAGATCTCAACAGGAGAAGGCAACCTCACTACAAATGGCTTGAGAAAGGAACTGAGGATCAGAGAAGGGGCAACAGAGGATTACCTATTCTGTTTAACCTCCTGAGATCTTAATCCTCATGTTCATCTCTAGAATTCAACAACAGAGGTTATGCTGAGACACATGATGGCATAGGAACATTGCCAGCCCCTGCACCAGAGAAATTCCAAGAATAAAACACACAGTGATTTAGACACATCACTGGTAGATGATAAACACTGGAATTATCAGAGAAATTAATAAGAAGATTGTTTAAATATTAGCTTAATTTAGCACAAAAGAGGAGATCTAGTGCAGCATTAACCTCAGACAGACCCTTTGAAAACACATCCTGGGAGTTGTGTGCTCGCTACACCCACTCACCAAAGTATCTCTAATGAATTTCCTCCTACCTGCTGTGTCAGATCTGGAGGGAGCCCCTCGAGGTAGCTTCCTTCCTAGCCTTGCCTTCCCCTTAATGCATAGACTGGGAATTGTTTGGATTGCAAAAGGGAAACCTTATTTTTCTTATTCTTCTTGGCAGCAAAGAAGTGATAAAGACAACCATCCATCACTGCTCTTCATGAGCATCCCAGAGCCATAATGCAAGGATCACACCTGATTTATCTTCTACACAGTCCAAATAAAAACAGACCTCTGGTCTGTCTCTACTCAAACATAATAAATTGAAACATTAAAATGAAGCCTAGTTTCATCCTCCTTTTTGAAGTCAGCAAAGGGACATGCTGAGGGGAGTTCAGTCTTCCCCTGATGGATTCCACAGGTGCCCCATGATGGGGACATGTCTCATCTCTTTTATGACAACTTTCATGAAAAATCCTTTCCTTAGGATTTTTCCTCCTGAGAAGCTGAGAGGCCTCAGGAACAAAATGTAACCAATGGTTATCTGCTGCTGTGGAATGCAACAGGTGCATCTGGGATTGGTCTCATGTGGTTGTTTGTAATTGATGGCCAATCACAGCCCAGCTGGCTTGGACACAGAGCCCGAGCCACAAACCTTTGTTATCATTCTTGCAGATTCTATTCTTAGCTAGCCTTTTGATGAGAACCTTTTCTTCTATTCTTTTAGTATATTTTAAATGTAATATATATCATAAAATAATAAATCAAGCCTTCTGAAACATGGGAGTCAGATCCTTGTCTCTTCCCTGATCCAAGAACCCCTGTGAACACGGTCACAGGGACACATATTTACCTGCTGGCTGTTAAAGCCATCCTGGGTGTCACTTCTGCATTTAGCTCTCCCTGTGACTTGGGAAGTCTGCTCAACTCACAAAATCCTCTGCAAGCTCCCATACCACATCTTTTATCCTCGGAGGATCATGAATCATCAAGGCAGAATAATATTTGAGGACTTAAAAGTACTGAAATTGTTAAAAAAAAATAGCCTCTTACCAGCAGACAAGAAAGGAGCAATATTGGAGCCTTTCTCCAGGTTTTCAGAAACAATCCAGAGAATATGAGGCCTTAAAACTTATTTATGTATCAAATAAAACTAAACAAGAAATAATAAACCCCCAGGCAAAATTATGCTAATAAATAAATTACAACATTGTCTTCCTATCTAGGAGAATTCCCTAAAATTCTTAAGAAGAAAAATAAAAAAATAAAAAAGAAAGAAACCCTGAGGATTAGGGTTTAATTATTTGGATTTTCAAAGCCTCTGTGACAAAGTACCACCAAGAAGGCTACAAGAAAACTGTCTGAGCAATGGAGCAGGGGATAAAGTGCTATTACAAATCCAGAAACGAACCGAACTAAATTAAAAAAGGAGGTATAACACATGATCAATATTCAACATAGTGAAAGATTACAGTGGCTGTTCCCCGAGGACCAGTTTTGTCTAACACATTCTTCAGCTATTTGCATAGGAGAGTGAGCTGAGATGTGGTGAGACTGCATATGACACCATTGGTTTGGGGGGCATTGAGCTGACCTTGGCTGCTCTGCCTCTCAGGAGCACTGAAACACTTCATCTTCACTGCAGGCTGTCTTGGGAGAGCTTCACTCGCTTTAGTTACAGAAAATATAAAAACACAGCTGTTTAGCAGTTAAGGAGAAACCTGAGAAAGCACAGAATAATGAAGATATTTACTCTTTTCTTGCAAGATGCTAGGGAAATGATACCCAGAGGAACAGAATGGCAATTTTAAAGAGATATAAAAACCCTCTTTTCTCAAGTCCTGCATTGACCTCTGGAGCTCACTGTCACAAGCTCTCTTGCAGATCAAGAGTTCAGAAAGTCCAAAACTGAATTAGATACATTCAGAGCAATAGTGGTGAAACACATTTACCAAAGCTTATGAAAAACATCTTTTATAAAGACACCACAGTAGTTTCTTGGGCAGGTTTGCACCACTATGTGTTTTGAAACCTGAAAACAAACTGTCTCTCTGTTTGAACAAGGGTGAAAAGCTTCCCTCTCCCTTGCAAGCTATAAAAATTAACACTTCACTAGGAACTTGCACAGCAGAACTGGAACACCTGGACAAGCTGGCAGAGCCATTGCTGTTCCCAAGTCACAGATGGGGAATGGGACAGAGTGAGGCACTCAGTGGCAGTGCTGGATTACAGTCAGGGAATCCCTGGATTTTTTTGGCTGTGTGCTCATCCAAAAGCTGCTGTATCTGCTGACCAAACAAGCACAGAGAACCTCAGTGGGGAAGAAGAGGCTCTTCCTCAGCTGTTCCCAGCCCTTCACCCATCCCATCCCACCTCAGATCTGCACTGCAGAGAAGAACTCCCCAGGGAGCTGCTGCTTCATCAGCACCAGAGCTGGGTATGGATGGGATAACTACAGACACTGTGGATGGGATAACTTGCCAAACCTCATTCTCTCAGCTCCCTGCAGGGTGATTTCCATGCAGATCTTTCTGGCAGGCTCTGGAGGAGCAGCAGAGCTCTTGTCCAGTTTGGGCAGGAGCTCCAGCAATGCCCTCTCTCATTGCCACGGCAGGTTGCACACCCAGGTGGATCACTGGGGCTGAGCCTGGCTGCTGTCAGCTCCTGTGCAGAGCAGGAGGTGAGGAAAGCCTGCCCTTCATGGTTCCCTCTTTGGTGTCAAGCCAAGCCTGTGGCCAGCCACCAGCTCCATCCACATCCCAACCCTTGCTTCCCTCCAGATGATCATATTTGCTTTCCAAATGTTCCTCTGACAGACACATGTCCTGCCCCTGAGCTGTGCATTCCAGTGTCTGCACATACTCACTTATGATTAAAAAAAAAGATAAAAGAAATTAGAAATTACTTAAAACCTGTAATGGCTTGAGGAGTCTCTAGAGTGAAAGGGAGGAGGGAAGGGGGAACCTGGGTTAATAAAAGCTGTTAATTAGAGTCAAATTTGCTGCTTAATGTGTCAAGAACTAGTGAGTTACGAGTTAATCAACTGTCTCAGTTCCTTGGGAGAGCAATAAAGCTGAAGCCTGAAAATGGAAGGACAAGGTCAGAGCCTTCAAAGGAGATGTCTTTAAAATCACTCAATCCTAAGGTCCAAGCTGTGAGACACCAGGATTGCCCTATCCTGAACATCCTGTTCTATCACTAACCATCAGCATTCCAAGCCTTCCACAGTACAGTCATCCTTGATTTTTACCTTTTTATCTCCTTTACTTGGGACATTATCACATGGGACAAAAGGCACAGAGAAGATTGTTAACTCTTCAAACCCTTCACTTTTTTTTTTTGTTTCTGCTGTTCCCTTTCAATGGATACTGCAAAAAACCCAAAGCAAAAGGCAGAAGAAGAAACATGGAGGAGTTGTAGAATATCCTTTAAACCCTGAGTTCAGAATCCAGTGTTCCTTGTGCAAGACCTATCAACATCTCCCTCACCATGCAGTCAAAGGAGCTGGCACAGCAGGAACTGCCTTAGAGAATAAATTAATAAAAACATCAGAGAGGGAAGAGTGAATAAAGCTTGTCAAGAAATGAAGAGTTTGGAGATGGAGCATTTCCCACATTTTAATGCATCTGGGAGACAGAAGGCAAATGATGGGTGATTTACTTTTGCCATTGAACTATGGAACGATTTAATCTCTTTTTACTCCAATTTACTCTTTGCAAGTCTAGCCTAGATGGAGAACATCCTTCTTGCCTGCAACATGCCAGCCATCCCTACTGCACCACTGTCATTGCTGAGAGAAGAAAAGCTGCAGTAACTGTGGGACCTCTGCCATCACCCAAGAGCTTTCCCAGCGAGGGGGGGTGCAGAGGGAGCTAGAATAGAAGATAAATATTTATAGCAGAGGATTCCACCAGACTTCCAAACTTCTGCTACAACAGAAGGCATGAAAAACTTCTTTTTTTTTTTTTTTAATTGAGTTATGCACCTCCCAGCCAGGCACACACCCAGCTCCAACCAAGCTGTTAATTCATGAATATCATCCATCACTGGGCATTGCTCAGTGTGGGCACCACAGTGGATCTCAATTTCCTGCTCTTGCCACCACATCTCCCTCTCTCTTCTCTTCCCTGCATAGCTGCCTCTGGAAGTTTTCAAAGAAAAATGCTTTTCCTGAGAGGTTTCTTCTCCTGCCTTGCAACCTCTGCTTAGTTTAGGGGGCAAATGTGCTATCTAACTGTTGTGGAGACAACATGATTCCCAAAGGTTGGGATTGGCACAGAAAGGGAAAACAGATGTTCATAGATTTCATTGTAAAATGTAATTACCCAAGATTTTGGGCACTACATACAACATATTCCAGTAAATGTAAAGCAACAGGAAGTGCCCTCTGTGTCCTTGTGGGCATCTTGGGTGGTCCTCCAGATCTCACCTGTATTTTCCATACTGCAACATTTCAGCACAGCAAGCAGCATCCTTCTGAAATGTGGGGAGCATGGGGGATTACTTCACATACATCCAAATAATCTTTTTAGCACTAATTTTCTTGTTCTCTACAACATCCAAGTCCTGAGGGAAAGCAGAGCCCAAAGCTAGCACTGGATGAAAAGATTAGTTGCTTCTGCATTAAGATGCTTGTAATGATTCAGCAACTTCAAGCCATCTTTCCACCAACAAGGAGTCTTTGTGCTTCTTCTATAATCTGATAGCTCAAAGTGACAAAAAAAAAAGAATTTGACAGAAGTCATTACCACCTACGAAGCTGTTGTACATTTGTGAGTACAAATGGGTGAATTGCTCCCCAGACTTGCAGCTTTATTCAGCTGGGGGAATAATCCCATCCTCCTTTCCAAAAAGAAATCTACAGTTCTGCCTTCCCTAACAAGCAATTCACCTGAAGCATCAGCAGCAGAGCCACAGCAGTGTCACACACAGCTCTAGGTGAGGTGGTTGCTTCCCAAAGAGCAGGTGAAGTGCACTGAGGACTCTGCCATGGTGAGAGTGACCAGCTATCTCCCATCTGACACCCCTTTCAGGCTCCTTTAAAAGGAGGCACAATAAACTCCAGAAGCAGTCAATCCTCTGCTTTTGTTGGAAACTGTTGCTGCACGGAGCAAAATAAACTACAGAAAATCTCAGCAAACAGCTCAGGGTCTGAAATTCTTCTAACAATTAGTAGAGAGCCTTTGTGTACCTCCTTCCACAGCTGCCTAGTGCAGAGGGAAGTGGAGAGGGTCACAACCTTCATTCTGGACACAAATTGGCTGCTGGTTCTTCACTGCTGAAATGGGGAGAGGAGGTTACAGTCACAGAGTAATGAGGGAGATCACACTGCAATCAGGGAACAGAGATGGGAGCTGGAGAGATGTGCTGAAGGCAGGGAAAACATCCCCTAAATTAAACCCCTATTGTTCACCTCATCTCTGCCTTGGTGGGTAACCCACAAAACTCTGAGCTCCTGCCAGGAGCCTGTGTGAATAATTCCAGAGCATTTTTCCTACCTGTTGCTAACATAACTGTCTATGAGCACACGAGCTTTATGCCTCTTTGAACCATACATATGGGAAGGTAAATTTTCTCTAATCCCTGGGAATAGCCTCTTCTTTTCCCCTTTCCCAGTAAAATGTATACTGTTGTTTTTCAGGACGAAGGGCTCAAGTTGCACTGCAGAAAAATCATGAGTGAAGTACATGACTCCTCAGCACAGCATCATTAGGGTGAGGTTATTAACAGGATTATGGGGGCTGAGGGCAGCAAGCTCTCATCCCTCTGGAGGATGATGTGTGAAACAAGGAGGGCAAATGCAAATTTGCAGAGGAACCATGCTTCATTCAAGAGATGAGTTAGTGTTCCCTTCCCCTGAGACACTGTGGACATCCTCACACCTGAAGAAAACCCCATGGTAGCAAAACCCTTTCCTGAAGACAAAGAGCAAGAATTCTACAAAGATGGCAAGACTACAATCATCAGTGGACATCTGCCTCAAATTCCATGTTGGCATCTGCTCTATAAAAATATGAGTACAGACACAGCAACAACGGGCAACTGTAGCTCTCAACATTTTGGGAAATAAAATTTGGGAAATACTGCATAGGAACTGATGCAATGTGCTTTGAGATCTTCCTTCAGAAGCCTTGGTGTAAGACTGTGATGGCACCCTATATCCAGTGTGCTGTGAGGCTAAATATAGCCATGCCCACCGAGAACAGCTTCCAGTCCTATCTTTGAAACTGCTATGGATATCAGCTCTTCCTTCATCTCATTAACACTGCTGTAAAGTGCCTGGCACAAATCTACATCAAATGAATATAATTACAGGGGAAAATACATTGCATTAACTTGTATGTCTGGCCTTCCCTTGCTTTTTCTGTCTTACTGCTGTACACAATTTTGTTTCTATTTTTCTTCACAATTCATCTTCTTTGTCTTTCTTTCCTTTCAGCTTTTCACCTACTCCTTATTTCAAGCCCAAAGTTGATTGCTTTCCATTTTCTTTTTAAGTTTGATTGATTTATTCTGCACTTACGTAAATTATTTTATACAAGGCATATAAACTGTAGAACTCCCTGCAGAACAACACAAGCACTGCTACCCATGTAGGTAAGGAGGAAAAAAAAGTAAAGTTAACAAAATGCTAAATTAAGTAAGAATCTCTTACATCACACTTTAAAGCCTGCCAAATCTGACTCTTCAGATGTACTGCAACAGCAATTTTCTAAGACACAGGTCCTTTGCAGGTAACATCTTTAGTGTCAGACAGAAAAAGAAATAGAGGTTCTTCCAGCTGCTTCAGCAGGGACTAGAGAATGATGTAACCTTCCAAACAACCAGGCTGCAAATTGTCAGGAGGTCACTACTGCATGGCCCCAAAACAATGCCATTCCCCTTGCCTGCTATAAAAAAAGAAAGGGAAGGAAGATGAGGGGAGGTATTTACTTTTCATATCTTGTCTGAAACACCTGCAGGACTTCAGGCGAGTGATCTCTGCTGAAATCCATTGTATTGCTCCGTCCATCCTCGCTTAATTCATCTCATGAAATTCCTAAATGGTACCCAGGCTACAGGCTGGCTCTCTACAGAGATGGGAATTACATCCCTAATTACAAGATATGGTACTGCCCTAATAATAAGTACTGTGCTCAAGAAGTCCCCACCCAGGGGAATGAGCCTTGACCTCTTTTAACAAAGACTGCAAAACAGTTGATAAGAACATTAAAGCAAGTCCCTGCTCCAGAAACCAGGCATTGCTTCCTGCAAGTGCTCCAGGGTTGGCTGCAGAAATAAGCTTTGAGCACTTCTCTCCAGTCTGAGCTGAGATGGCTTTCTGTCCCCCAGCTCAAACACAGCCTTGGTAATAAACATGCAGAGGTGTAGAAGAGGAGCTAGAAAGGCAGAGTTTTACCTCCACAGCATTCACTTGTTTTGCCCCACAATCCCCAAACAGCACCAGGACAAGCACAGCTCGACAGGTCCATTCCAGGCACTGCTGGAGAAATTATTCTGAATTTTCATGCATTTTCAGGATGAACCCTCACAACTCCTGGAGATGATGGGCTCCTCTACAAAACGCCCAAAAGAACTGGGCCTTGCTACCCTATCATTATTGCTCCCTACATTTCTTTACAAACATCACCCCCTGCCCTAAGAGCTTTCCCACCTCACACTGCAGCAATCTCAAACTGGGGCCAGGTTTTCCTCTCCAGCACAGATTTGTAGCATTTAACAGCAAACCTTCAATTACCACAGTGCATGACCGTAAAACTTGCTCAACTGGAAATGTTCACTTATTTCTAACCTTGCCTCCAGTTGTCTTCTTTCTTTTGCCCCTGAAGCCATCTCAAACAGTATTCTCCTGGAGCCTCTGTGCAGCCTGCCTAGCACAAACCTAAACCATAAGTCAAAATGATTTAAATTATATGGAAATATATATCCCTCCTTCAACACCAAACTGGGAATGTGGCTCCTAATGGGGACATCACTACACATTACTCATAAGGCCAAGACATGTGGCATTTCCCAGGGAATATGCACATTCTCCTTTTTATGCTGGATGACTTATAAGGAGCCATCAGTCTTCTCCTTTTGGGGCTGTGCCTTCCATATGCACAATTTGAGTCCTTAAAGTGAACCCCTCAATGTAGATTCCACCTGCCTCAGAGAATAAAAAAAAATACAAAAACAAAAAAAATAAAAGTCTTGGAAATATATAGCAACAAGAAACTGGCAGGACAAACTCACACTCCCACTGTGCCAAATTGCAAGTTTAGTAATTCTGTTTTCTTCCCGCTGAGTGGAAGGTGTCATTAGCTGCTGTATTTAGAGCCACAGAAAAGGTTCTTGGAGCAATCCCCAGCCTTCCTCTGAACCAGGTGGCTGCTGACCACAGGAACTCTGTGCAGCTGGGGACCTTCACCTTCATCTGCCTGCAGTCACCACTTCCATTTGAATGGAAAGGAAATAAACAGGGCAAGTGGCACTGCATGAAGAGAAACCCTCAGGCCACGCTGTCCTCGCTGTCCTCCTCGGGGCTGGAATTCATCCCTGCACCACCACGGCCACTTTAAAGCCCCTGTTCTGCAGAAAACACTCTGGGGTGCTTTTAACTCAAGAATAGATTTCCTTCTGGGAGAGGATTTCTCCTCTAGGCTGGTCTCTGTGGAGCACCCATTGAACCAAATCCTCATTTCTAAAGATTACTTACAACAATTCCAAGAATCATCCTCTTACTGTGAGAGCCTTGGAAAGGGAGCACAAAGGCTTTGAAAATGCCCTGCAATCATGCAATGTGCACCTGGGCTGGAGTCTTGTTTGCTGGCAACATTCCTCCAAGCTTTTGAGAATGTCAGCCCATCAGACCACGAGGAGAAATGTGCCCATCCACTGCTGGAGGTTTTGCTGTGTGATGGAGGAGGAATGGCAGAGTGTGGATGGGATGGCTTGATGGGATTGCAGATAAATAAATACACAAATCCATAAGCAGAGAGGGTCTTCATGATGCCTGCAAGGAGGAGGGAAGGGAATTGTGAGGAATTGCCCCCTTGGTGTAGGGCTGGGAGCACCCTGTGGTTTCCAGAACTGTTTGGGATGGTGGAAGTGAAGACCACCTGCACTGACAGAGAATTGGGAGAATCTGTGCAAACATTCATTATTTATAAGATAGCTGTCCAGAGACAAATTGCCTGGAATCCATTAAAGGGAGAAATCCCAGCTCCCTCTGGCAGTTGCCTGGCACAGGCCTTTTCCACTGGCAGAAAAGGGAGGGGAAAAAAATCACTTTCATTTCTAATTAATCTTCTGGTATATAATACTTTTAATTAGGAGGGGAAAAAAAATCCTGTGTGCTCTTGGAGAGAGGAAGGAAGGAGACAAAAGCAAAGCAGAAAGCTCTGGCATCTTAGCTGTAGTTAAGACCTTGTCTTCTTTAAACTGAGTTGCAGGTGAGCCCCAGTTCCTTTTCTCCTCATGATGTGACCAGAGCCCCCCAAAGCTTCAGGGGATGCTCTGGAGATGAGGAGTGGGACCCTGTGTGTACAGAGCTGGGTATCTACCCCAGGAAAGAAAGTCCAGGTGAAAGAGAAGCACTGGAAAAATGCCTTGGCCAGAAATGAAGCAGACTCCGTTGGACACAGCATGGACAAGAACGGAGAAAGGCCCAGGGAGAAAGAAGTACAATAAGAATACATTATCTCTTCAAATTAATAACCCCCAAAAACACTCCTTCCCCAACCCCAAATTTCCTATCCCTTCTTTTCCTAATGTCTCTCTTCCCTGCATTCATTATTAATGGCAGTGGGGGTACAGATTTGCACTTCAGTTTCTGAAAAATTAATTCAATGATTAAAATTTCAGTCTCTGAGTAATGAAAGCAGCTCAGGCAAGCTGGAGATGCCCCTTTGCAGTCTGAAGGCTTCTGGTGTGCTGCCCACTTACCCCCTGCATGAGAAGCCTCTGTAGACCTGGCTCAAGGGGGAAAATATGGTAGGAAAATGTAGTTTTAAGCTGATCAAGTTCTGGTTTTGTGGAGAAGCCATTTCAGTTTAACACCCTACCAATTCTGTATTCACTGCAGAGAGTGAATCCCAGGTTCTTCCAAAGCTCAAGTCCTCATGGCTTTCCACATGACTCCTTGGGTAAGGGAAAATCTCCAAAGAATGTAAATATTAATCAATGCTGTACATCTATCACTCACTGACAGGCTGATTGCAGGCTCAGAGACTTTTGGTGTGGCTAATGAAATTTTCTGTGACACTGTGCTTAAAATGAAAGAATAGCACAGAAAGTTTCTCAGAGAAAGACATCATCTCAACTCACTAAAAAAATATCTCTTTTCTCATCTGTTCCCATGCTATCAGCAGGAAGGGCAAGACTCAAGGAATCTGATAACTGGTGAGGAAAGGGCAGGAGACACAGCACCCACCCCTGGATGGCAATTTCACCTCATTCCAGAAAAACAGAGACTCCCACAGTCTCTGATTGAGTATCAGCCCAAGGAAGGTCCTTTCCCATCCTGCAGCAGAGCTACCCTTCCCACCAGCTCCATGTCAAAGCAGAAGGTGGGCAAAAGACCTGCATCGTTCTCCACCCTCGACTCCCAGCACTGTTATTTTTATTTATTTTAAAATAAATGTGAGAGGGATGTCAGAGCTCTGAGCAGCACAGGAAGCTCAGAACCTTCTCCAGACTGAGATTAGAGAAGGACAGGGAAGGGCTGGATTTAAACCTATACATCCCAATTTCATTCCTAAGGTGCTAAAAAATAGCAAAATACAACAAATATACACAGAACCCCCCTTGCCTTTTCAATGGCATTTTGCTACAAGGCTTAGTTGGATTTTTCCTCAGTGGAATAAGGAGAGCTAAAGTGAACAGAGTCCTTGGGGAGCAAAACCTTGGGAATTTGGTGGAATCTCAGGGCAGCCCTGGCAGGACATTCCCCACCAGCCAAAGCAGCACTGCTTGTGCTGCCATCATGGGGAAAAGAAATGGACAAAGAAGAACAGGAAGCTCTGCCAAAATCTTCCACGGGCAGGAAAATAGCAAAGCTGTGAAGCTGAGATCTGATTTTCTGTGAAGCAACAGGATTAGTGACAGCCCACATTGCACTTCACTGGGGTCAGGATAACTGAAGGAACACTGAGCGCTGACTCAAAGCCAACTCCTGGATTCAGATGCTGTGTGGCTGCTCCTGAAATATTTTATCAAAGTTTCTAAAATTCTACTGAATTGTGAATTTTGGGGGAAAAACCAAATGTCTTTGGTAGCTCCAGAAGAACACATGCTGTGCATATCACCTGAACAGTGCTACCAGGAACAAAAAGCAACACACAGAGACCTATTTTTCACCACATTTGCTGAAACTTTTCTGGGTGAATGTGCAGAGCATTGGCTGCTTGGGAAACTTGCTGCTTTTCTTCCTCAAGATGCAGCTTTGCAGAGATTTCCAAATACATGGCCTTTTATGTGCTGCTCAACCCTTGAAGTTATTCTGAGCTGAGCCTTTAGCACTCAGCCCTGTGAGTACAGGGCAGACAGAGAGTCAGGACATGCAGGATGAGCCCCCTCACAGGCTTTCATGTGCCAGCCTTCCCACCTCAGGACAGGTTCATTCATCTTGCTCTTAAGAGTCCAGGTGCTTTACTGAACCTGCAGCTATTAAATTTTCCCTTTTGCAGACACTCCTGAGCAGGATCCTTCCCAACCTGAGCTTTAACGTGTTGGGGCGCAGCCCCAGTGCTCTGTGCAGAGCAAAGAGGAAATGGAAATGCTGAACAAGCACTTTGGCACAGCTTCTTGGCTGGGCTAAAGGTTTATTCCTGGGATGCTGCTTTCCTGCAGACTAAGGAAAATTAAATTTAGCACTTTGCAAATAAATAGGTTAGGGCTGAAAGGACACTATTTAGGAATTTACTGCACACAGCAGCCTCAGAGATTATAGATCCATCACCGTCTATTACCTTGCTAGTTACTGCTTCCACTCTGTCTATCTTCCCTACTTACAGAGTGGTCCTTTCATCAGGTCTTTTTCTGTTCCAACTTGAAACTGTCATCACTCTAATGGAATTATATGAAGAAAAACAACTTCAGGCTGCAGTGACTGCCAAAAAGCCAAGGACAACTCCTGTGCTTCCCCAGGACAAGGCGGTGAGATTGCTGCCTGACAGAGACATGCACAGATGTCTGACACCCTCCTGAGCAGCACAGCAAGAGACAGCTGTTTACACACATGTCCAAAACCTCTGGGCCTCCCTGAAATTGTCAGCTGGGCCTTTTCAACACCCCCACACACAGGAGGCTTCACAGGGACTGGCAAACTGACAGCTGAAGTCAACCCTTGCTGCAGAGTCATCATCGCTACACGGCACGTGGCAGTCACCAAAGGCACCAACACAATTATAAACCCCACCTTGTGCTGCTCTTCTCTCTCCACTTCAGAGAAAAATCATCTGCAGACAGTTCCCTCTCCAGGGTCAGGTGCATCCCAGAAATGCAAAGTGACAGCCAGCACATGAACACTCCCCAGAGCCTTCCATTAAAACAGAAAAACCCTGTGCTTAAAGGTTTAAATTTATGAGAGCTCCTCAGAACACGTCTGAGATAGATCGACTGCTATCAGATACCTGCTTTAGCTGAAACAGATTAAGGACAAACTGACATTTTCAAGCTTGAGTTAGATATATTCCCTCCAAGATACACGTAGACTGGTTTGTTTTCTTCTGGAAGCAAAAGATGCCATCAGAAGATAATCTTGGGAGTTACTCAAGCTAGAGGTCATCCTCAGCTCTCAAATTCCCTGCTTCCCCCACAATGTGATTTAGCTACAAATCCTTGTAAGACAGATTTGATATAAAATACTGTTTGGAACTTCTTCCTCAAAGGACATTCTCATGCAATTGCCAAATAGAAAACACATTAGATACAAAGGCCTTATAAACAGTACTAAGTTACCTGCTCACAGCACTGACACTCACATGGGGCAGCAGGAATGGTTTTTGTGTGGAGTTACAATGATTCATGGACTTGCCTTTTTGAAGCAAATGTGAGGAGAGGTTATTCTACCATTTCCATGAATGTGAATGAAGACAGTTGATACATTCTCAAATCCTTAATATTATCCTTAATATTAAATTATTAGTGTAATATTAAATTATTAGAGCTGTATCCATATGAAGGATTAATTCCTTAAGTAAGTATACAGAACATAAAGAACTGAGCTGCAAGTGCTGTTGCTTTGCAGTGTCAGGTAGAAATCCACCAGAATCCCAGCAGTCAGTCCTTGCACAAAGCTCTCCAGGAGGATTTCCAGGGCACTGCTGCACTCTGTCACTGCTCCAGGGACACAGCAATATTAATGGATTGACATCTCTGATGGGACGTGTTATGATCTGTGCATGGCACATCATGCTGAAGACTCCCCAATGCTGTGAAGTGCCTCAAACTCTCATGAAATGCCACAGCTGGATGCCTGATGTGCTCCCAGCCCTCTCCAGCAGTAAGTGACCCCAGACAGTGGTAGGATGCCTTGGAGCAAAGCAGAAGGTACACTCACAGTAGTTATTATTTTTGCTTTTCTACAAGTGGTTTCATAAAAAAAAGAACTCTGTTTAGATGAGGGTCTTGGGAGAACCCAAACACGGTACAGACTGGGATCCCATGAAGGAGAGCTGCCTACAAAGCTCTTATCTTGAGCTGGCAAGCCAGTTTGAGAGAAAGCACATTAACTGGTTTATGCTGTGCCAACTTCATGGTTAAGAACCATGTAAGAATTGAGCTTTTAGACTGTGAAGTGTGGAAGAAATACAAGGATGATAGAGGAATTGCACGGCTCTGAGATGCTGGCTCCTGTCTCACTCCTGATGGTGGCCCTTGGCCTGCCAAAGGGGACCTGTGACCATGACACCCCATTATCTGCTTCTCATTAGTGCCTCATGCCATCCTTCCCCCTCACCTGCCAAACGTGGGGAGAAAGAGCCAACCACCTCATCACCCAAACTGAATTTAGGCTGAAACCTTTCAGCTAAATCCTACATGAAGGCACAACACAAGCATTTATATTCACAACAAATAAAGGAGAAGACCTTTATATGAGCCCAGACACACCCTCCAGATGAAGGCAATAGATGTTCCAGGGCCACACCAGCATGGGAATCTTCTGCTGTGTTTCCATACTTGTGAACAATTTTTGTACACACAAACACACGTCCTCTTCCCTCCCTGAAGGTTAGAAAATCTTCTGCCCCAGTCAAGCTATAACTCCCAAAAGAAGAGATAAGTCCTAATTATATTTGTATTTAAACACCGTGCTGCTTAGTGGAGACAGAAGAGAGGCAGTGACTGCCACCACTGCCACTGGTGCCTTTGTGCAGGCTGAGCTGTGCTGCCATGACCTGGGCACTCACATGCTGGTGGGTGCTCTGCTGGATGTCACCAGCTGCACCTTAGAGCTGTTCCCTGGAACTAAATGCTTTTCCTAGAGGTCTTCTCACAAACCTGTTCCTGGAACACACAGGGAAAAGGTGAAGGAGTGGTACAAAAGCCATCTTGAAGTCCTTTGGCAATGCTCTCACTGCGTGACCTCTGCAACACCAGCCACCCCTCACAGCCAGCTGGAGAGGCTTCAAGGGTGTTCCTGTGGAATCACAAGTGGAGGAAAGGTCCACAGGGATTGCTGAAGTCCCTGACAGCATTTGTCACGCAGGGACAGCACAGAAGATGATGCTGTGACACCCTTGCTCTGGCTGAACTTGCTGCCTTGGAGCAGATCAACGCCTGCACAGAGGCCCAGAAGGTGCCCAAGGCACCAGAGCTGACCTGTCCCCTCCTCGTGTCCAAGGACGGCAAACAGAGACTGTGGAGCAGCCAGGAAAGCTGGCTGAGATGCAGGGTACCCAGAAACTCCAGGCTTTTCCCCTCAAGAGGATAAAAACCTCCAGCAATTTCCACTCCTTTTCATGTGCAGCTTGAACAGAGCCATATGCAAGCGACCAGGGGGCTTGCTGACACGGCTCTGCAAGTTCTGCAAAATCACAAGAGAGCAGCCAGGGACAGTAACAAGCGTGCATCAAAAGCTGCTTTGCAAAACACCCATTTCATGTGTGCTGCAGTGAGCCTTGGTATTCCCCCATGCCCAGGCTCCGAGGCACTGCCTTTTCCTTAAAGAATGCTGATCACACAACCTCTAAGTAGAACACTTTTTGAAACTACCAGAGCCTCAAATAAATAAATAAATAAATAAATAAATAAATAAAATTGTTTGAAGTCATTTAATGCCAGCTGGAGGTGGTGGACACCCACAGAAAAGAGCACTGAAGCCCCCAGCCCTCTCAGGATGCACTGTGTGCCCGAGGGACGATTGCCTGCATCCATTGCTGTGCAAGAAAATTCCATCTGCCCTGGTTACATCTCCAGCCCATCCACACACAGCTTCCCCACCACGGGACATTTTGAAAAGCTTCTCACACCCCTGCGAGTCCAGGAATTGCAATATCCTGCAACCAGGTGAGAGGGACAGAGAAAACCAGGAGGTTGGCTGACCTAGAGCAGAGCCACGTGGCGATTTAGCGGCAGAGATGGGAACGGGAATCCAGGAGGGGTTTTGCTTATGTCCCCTCTGCTTGATCCCTTTTTTAACACTGTCTTCATCTCACACTGCATAAACACATCCCTGCCAGCCCACACAGTCCTTTGTAAGCTGTTCAAACACAGCAGCAGGCGGACACGGACATCCCCCTCTCCTGAGACCTCCCACAGGGACACGGGCACAGCCACAAGAACGACTCTTCCTTCAGCAAACTGCAACCACGGGTGCTGGGGACGTGCTGGGGGGCAGGGAACAGGGAGAGGGTTCATTAGAGCAGGGAAGGCAGCCAGGACCTGCTCTTCCCTGCCCCATGACACAAGGATGGAGTCACAGGCTCCTGTTTGGGGCACAGGCACAACCTGCCCATGTCCACCCCACGTCCCTCCACATGTTGCTGCACCAGCCTGGATGCTCCAGTTTAATTAAATTCTTATCAGTGATTTGTGATCCTTGATGGTGCACATGACTCAGCCCAGAAAGCAAAGGCTGTCTCTGTTTCATTAAATAGGAGTTATTTCAATGAAGGGGATTTGGATGGAGATAAGTTGCAAACTTATTAAAAAATAGGTGCATTCCAGTAATTTTGTTTCTTATTGCAGAATCATAGAAAATTTAAGTTGGAAAAGACCTGTATGATCATGGAGTCCAACTGTAAATCTAATGCTGCCAAGGCCACCAGAAGCCCAGGAGAGATGGTGAGGGCCTTCAGCTGGGATGGCTGATGCCTGTCACAGCCTGGATGAGGCCATCAGCAGCTCCAGCAGTGATGGGGGCTGAAGTCAGGTGAAGAATTTGTGTGGATAACTCAAAAGCTGCCTTTTCCAGTGCCCTGGAAGGAAGGGCAGACAGAGAGGCAGAGCTCATGCCAGCACAATTTGGGTGCTGTGGGCAGGGAAACCTGGGAATGCTGCAGTGGCACTGCCGTGTCCTTGGGGAATGAAGGAGCAAAGGGAAGGGAAAGTGCAAAAGCAACTTGGTGGTCAGCAGCTGATGACTGCAAAACAAGTGCAATTGCAGAGACAGATGGCTCTCAGATGGCATCTGAGAGCCAACCTCATGTTTCCTGTCCCAAACCAGGCCTGCTTTTGTGACAGGTTTTGTATCTGCCTCACCAGGTAACACAGCAGTCACTCCAACACAGAGGATGCACCCACGAGCAAGACAAATCTCTGACCTTTCAGAAAGCCTCACCCATCCCCTTGTCCTCCTAGTCAGGAAAGACTCTGTCACTGGAATAATGCTCCAAAATCACCAACATTAATTACCTTCGTGCCTGGGTCTACCTTGGCAGACCCTCAGGCATGGCAGGAAGGGGAGCAAGTGGTGCCAAGACACTGAAATGGGTGCCAGACCGGCAGGTAACAGGGGAGGGTATTCCCAGCCCAGAGGTGCTCTCTGCTCCCCAGCAGCACTGTCCATTAATTCCCACAACAGTCCAGGGACATTGGCAGGAGCATCATCCACCTTGTACACGTGGGGAACAGAGGCAGACAAAGAGCATTCCCTCTGTTCAGTTGGAAGAAGGTTCAGCCCAGCCTCTTCAGGCCTTTGCTCAGAAATTTTGCAGTCAAAAGGAAAAAACCTTCTGTGAGATTTTTCCAGTATACTCGAGATGACTGGCTTCATTAAAAACAAAGAGAGAAAAAGCCCTAATGTGCACTAGGGAATAGGCAGTTGCTCAGTAAAGCATACACAGTAAGAGAGAAACTGTGTAAGGAAGAAAAAAAAGCATGAAGAGCAATTTGAAGCCAGTAGCAAGAATTAAAGCTGGGTCCTAACACAAAACAGGCTGCTACAATATATGAAAGAAAATTATGTGTGGGAAGGTTAAACACAGGATTTGATGCTGTAACACCATAGACTGCTCAGCAGCTACTTTTAGAGGCTGCTGATTAGTGCAACCCAGGATGGGTGCTTGCTGACCCTTGCAGGAATCCCAGCAATCACCCAGCAGGAAGGCACCACGCTCACACAGCGATGGCCAGCGCCCCGGAGCTGAGCTGAAATCAAGCCTCCAACAACCACACAAAACACAACATGAAAATGAAATAACTTGCAATTAACAAAAACGAGGAGTTAAGAGAGGCCTACAGTCCCTAATCAATCTCTTGCTGCCTGGCCTGCTCCACCGATGAGCCCCATTGTTAGTTTTGATTGTGTGTGCAGGAGTGTGAAGCAGCGGCTGGAAGAATAGCTCTCCATCAAAACTGTGATTTCCTTCTCCCCTCGAGACTCATCAAGGGTGAAGAGGAGGAGAGGGGAGAAGATAGAGATACAAAAAGAAACAAACAGCTAGAACAGGCTTCCCCAAGACACTCTGCTAGGTTTGAGGAGGAATAACTGAAACTGCAGGTGTGCCAAGAATGTGGACTCAAGAATCACAGCTCCCATCACTGCTGTCAGCTTCAAGATGAAACAAGAGCACTCAGGAGAATAAAAGTAATCCCTGCATTAACCATCCTGCTTATTCTGAGCTGTACATCATTCACCAGCGTGCCCTGGCCAGACTGGTACTCAGACTGTGCTGGAATCTCAGCAGACCAGACTCTCTGCACATTTAACCACATGAGTTATTATTCTCTTCCTAATCTCTATAGTAAGGAGTTGTTTTTACACCTCCAAGAGAGAGCTCTGAATGTCCCTACTTTGGGTAAATGTACAAATTTAATGTAAAACTAGATATTATTATTTGCCCACAAAGATAGTTTAACATTTTAGAAAATGCAGTGGCCTCCCTATCTCAGTAGTTCCTTGAAGCCATAGGGTCTATCAAATAAAAGGATTTCTACTCTTTTTCTTTCAAATTGATTGACTTCAAATGCTTTGGCTGGGACTGTGTCCTTAGGCACACAAAAAGAAAAAAGCCTGCGATTTAATTTCTTTCCACTGTTTGTTCATTTGTACAAGTGTCTCCAAATCATCTCCTCTTCAAATTTGACCAGTCTTTCTGTTTACTGAAGGACTTTCTTTGTCTGAAACAATTGTCATTGCCTTTCTAAAGACCTCATTTCCTTACTCCCATTCAGGACCCAGCCAGAGACAAGGATAAACAGCACAATGTACTCCTGGCCAGGCAGTGACAGCCTGATTTGCCACCTCCTCATTCCCAGCCAGATAAGCTGATGCAGAGGCTCCCTAGCAATGTTTGTTTGTTTTAACAGACATCTTTAATGGCTTGTTACAAAGGGACTTGAGGCTGTTCCTGGATATCTGATGGGTGGGCTGGTCTAGACACACCAGTGAAGCATCACATAGAAGTCTGTGCCACGGCTGGACACATCTAATGGAGCAGCAACAGGAATAGAATACAAAACTGTCAAGTGCCCCAGGAGCTACAATGCATTACAGCCCACAAAAAAATCATCAGAATCTAAAATCCTGGTGAGGAATCTGTAACAGCCTTTCCACAGTGTTTAATTGAAACAATAAAAAGGAGCAAACAAACAGGAGCGAGCTGTGAAGCCTGAGATGTGCTTTTGTGCCCACGCACTCACAGAGGGGCTGGAAATCACTGGGACATCCTTCAAGCTGATGAGCTCATCTGTTGCACTGATAGGGATCACCAATAAATACTGGTATGGTTGCAGTGGAATTCAGTGCTCATTTATAGATGCAGTCATTGACATTCCCAGCACAGCACTGTGATTAACCCTTTCACTGGAGCTGTAAACCCAATTAATGCAAACTGGCAGGACACATACAGCAGGTAGATAATAAGCTCCACTATAGTAACAGCACACCTTGGCCAGGAAAACCAACATCTTTCATCTTCATTTAGCTTTGAAGGGGTTACATTACAGGAGCTCCTATTGCATCCCTCACTTAAAATTAAATGCCACCAGCAGTGCTACTGAAATATGCTTTTAAAGTTTACAGCCGAACTACAGAAGCTTGTAAAGTGCCAAGGGATTTCTCTGGTTTAATTATATAGACCCTGTTCCATAAACTGCTTGAATAGAATAAATACAAATAGCTTCCATGCTTTGTGACCTCTCTGGGTTAATGAAATGCACACAAACACCCACAGTCTGCTATGGCTCAGAAATTCCACAGCATAAACACACAGCCCTGCTGGAAGCTATAGTCAGGATTCAAGCCTTCATACATACAAGAGAACCAGCTGCCTGGACTCAGCAAGGAAATAATTTGTTGTTTATATTCTACTACTATTCAAAGCTGCAGCCAGTGGGAATTGTCTGCAATTTACTTAACAGGGAGAAAAAGTCTGAAGTTTTTAAATTGATGTTGAAGTTAGCAAATCTGCTCCTCTTGTCCAGAGAGGTGGTGAGGTAAGAGGGCCTGAGGAATTCCAAGAATCAATAAATGACCCACCCTTGGCTCTAAGAAATGTGAGATCTTCTTTACCTGTTGACACTCACCTCCATCCTTGGCACATACTTGGGAATAAATACTCAAATGAAGAAGAGAAAGCAAGAAGAATGTGTAGAGAGAGAAATCTGTGCTTTAGTATCCCCCATCCTGCATGTCAATATTTTATATTGCCATTTCACCAAGGAGAGTTTCCTTCTACCAGTGGCAAGCTCCTGAGCTTCCAGCCAGTTCTTGTTCATGTGGCCAGCATACAATCTTCTCACATTTTCTCAACTTTCTCCAAGCATGCCATCTCTCTTGTGGTGCAGAAAAAACTGCAACTTGTACTGTCTGGCCATGGCATCCAACAGACATCTCCAGGAGTCTGCTGAAGTTTCATCCATTGGATATTTAACACTACAGGTGTGAGCACAGGTCTCTGGAGGTGTTAGAGCAGCACTGCACCATCTCAACAGAGAACTATTTTCAGGATTTAATGACAGCACCTTAAAATCAACAGAGTTATTCTCTTCCCTGGGCACTGAGCTGCTTTTGTTGCTGCTATGTGCCTCAGGTAATCCAGAACTCTCCTAAGGCCAAGCAATATGACTGTTTTGGGGATATTCTCCTAGTTTTACTGAAGATCCTAGGTGCTGTCTTATACACACCCTCACTTGCTCTCTTTGTTGCGTTTTATTTGTTATATATTTTTTTCCTGAGTCACTAAAGTTGCAGAATAGGAAAACATTTGTCCTATTATATAGAGAAGCAATCTGGCAACCATCCACATGTGGCACACAGCTGTGGGTCTGCAGAAACAGAACTTCCCCACTTCCTGCTTGTAGAGTTCCCTCCTGTACTGAACCCCTCCAAAACCCTTCTTAAAGGAGATTTGCCCTCAGGAGGATCAGTGGGAGGCAGGTATGACTTTAAGGGCTGTCATGTTTGACATGGAGAAGAAGAAAGTTCTCTCACTGACCTGTAAACTTGGGCTCTTGGCATTGAACCAATCTAAAGACAGGACTTAACATCTTGGTGACTTCTAAATCACACCTCAGCTCTCTAATGCATCAGCTCAGAAGGTAACAGAGGAGGAAAACAGCCCCTGTATGAAGGCACAAGCTCACAGCCCACCCAGCCAGAGCAGGAAAGCACCCGACAGACAGAAGACAGACTGTTATTGCTACTCATCTGTGCCGTTCACATAAATGGCACTTCACACACACCAGCATGAGTTGCTGCTCAAAAGGGATTCCAATTTACATAAAGACAAGATGATGACACGCAGACAAGCTAGAGGATGGTAAAAAAACATAGGGAAATATATCTCATAGTGAAGTAATGATGAGCCTTGATGGTTACATAAGGTTTTATTACTGCGGCATGTAACTGATAATATAAAAAGGTGAAGTGCCAGGCCAGATGCCTGAGGTATTATGCATAGAGAGTCTCTTCTCTTTACTCCAGACTTTGATATATAAGTGGGAGACCAGATGTCAAACCTTTTCACAGAAGAAAGGATCTTTACTTCCCTCATGAGCAACACTCTGCCAGGTAACAGGGGGCAGTGATTTTCCAGTCTAATCACTGAGAAAGAGCAAATACACCCTGGCACATTGAAAAAAAACCATGAACCCAAAGAAGCAGGTGCAGGCAGGGGTGCACAGACCTACCTTGAAAAGCAGGCAGTCCCCCTGGTGCTCAGCATAGATGGAGCTGAGCCTGTACTGGTTCTCGGTGGTGATGTCGATCTGGTAGCCCGTGAGTGTGTAGCACACCTTGCGGAACTCCTGGATCTTGGTCTGGAAAACTTCTTTCAGGCGTTGGTTTTTCAGTTCTGCACTTTCCACTTGCTTCTTCAGCTCTGGGTAAGGGAAGAAAATGGGTACTTTCTTATATGTCACCAGCACGGAGCCCTTGTGCTGTACTTACAGAGCTAGCCAAACAGAGTGAATTGAAAAGGTTAATTAAAAAGTGAATTAAGCAGGCAAGAAACAAGCAAGCTGGATGCCTCTCCTCCTGGCCCCAGCAGACTAAAAGATAGTAAACTGGGGAGTAAGGAAAACAGACATGTCTTGGTGGGATGGATTTTTCTTTTGCTCAGACAGTCTTTTAACAACACACTACAAAAATTCAAAGCTATAGCATCCATTTCCCCACACGCACACAGCTTGTCTTCCACACAGAACCCAAGAGAAAGGTGCTCCTCTACAGAAAGCAATAAAGTGGAAAAATGGTCCAAAATACGCCTCTGTATGGTTGCATCAGGAGGAAGCTGCCTACAAGGGAAATCTCCTCCAATGGAGGAGATTTGAGGTAAGTGCTTTGATCTCAAATTGACACACTGCTTAGGAACCCCTCAAGGTTTGGGAAGGGGCTTTTATTGTGATAAAAAGCCTGGAGAGCACCTTTGCCTCTTTGCATTTGCTACCTTAACTGGACTAGCCCCTATCAGAGAGGTCCTGGGAGACTGCCTGCCACTCACCCTGTGTTTTATTGCTACAAAGGGAGCTGCCAGTACTGTGAATCCTTCAAGAGGATACACAACAATTACCATGAATCTTTCACCCAAGGTGCCTTCTGAGTAATTAAACCTCGATTTATCATCCCATTAATTAAAGAGATTGGCTTTACTTTAATATACACTAGAGATGTCTCCCAAGTCAGCCTGTTTTATCAACACTGCAGTCCAGGGTTAGGAAAAATCCTGACTCTTTCTAACAGCAAACAAATAGACTTCCTCAGTCGAATACCTCTTTGTCATTGTGAGGTTTAAGGCTTTGTGCTGTGATCAGAGACATAATTGCAGCATTTGCAGCCCATATGTCTTTAGTTTAGCTACTTCAGATCCAGCAGCAGGACAGCAGGAACTTCAGAGCAAGGTGACTGCTGGAATATGAGGGATGGTTTTGGCTGGGTTTATAGAGCCCATACTAAAACATTATCACTTCCCAAGTGGGCTGGAAATTTTTTTGCTTGAGTACTTGCTGGAAAGTGTTTCCATTGGCCTCCCAGGCACAGTGCAGGGAGGATGCAGGATGGAAACTGCAAGGCCATGGACTTGCCAGTGCCATTCACCTCTGAGCAGCTGCAGGCACACCAGGAGAGAGCCAGTCACCTCTCATCTCCTGTACTGCTCTGGTTAGGCACTGTGGGTGGAACAAAAGGATAATTCAATGTGTTAAGGTAAAGTGCCTTAAATGCCGCTGAGGATGCCCCTGCTCAGAAGTACTTGGGCCTTAATCCAACTCAGTTTAATCCCCAGGCAAGGACAGGAACTCTTTAATGGTCAAAGAGAACTACACGTCCCTTTACTTCTGAACAAGAACATCCACTCAGGGAGAGTTAACCCAGGCCAGCTCCTTACCTTCAGCTAATCCAGCTCCACCTTCCTGGGCAAGCAATGATTGCCTTTACCCTGGGCACCCCCAGCTGCATCTTGCTTTATGAAGGGGAGCAAACCAGTTGTGTGGAACATCACCTTTGGTTCATTAAAACCCTTCCATACAGGGAACCTCTCAATTGTAGGGGGATGTAAAGCAAGTAGAGACTATCCAAACCACCCTTAATGGCCCAAAGGGTTGTGTCTTACACACAGTCCCTTCTCATGAGCTCAAAAAGGCTCTTTTCTGACCACCCACCTTCCTACTCACAGCAACTCATCAATGTGTAATTAATTCAACGCTTCTCTGGATTATTACAACCCTTTCCCCATCATCTCAGCTGGGACTGGTCTTTGATTAATCAAGTAATCAGCCTCTGAAATTGGGAGGTTAATGGGTGGCTTTGACCTGGATATTCTCAGTTTTCATTCAGCTATGCAACTGTTAAGGACAAAATCCTATATATGAAAGTAAAAATTCAGTGACCACACTGCAGTGGTAAATAACATTTCGTCACTGTCAGAGACAGCTCTGCCTTTAATATATTGCCCATGTCCAACAGCAATATTTTTTTCCTTAATAAATGCAGCCTAGCCTTGGAAAAGTAAATCTGCCTCTTTCTACTGCATCTCAGAGGTTGCTTTTCCCAACTTTTATAACCTCAGAGGTGGATGGCACCCTAATTCATTAACTCCTTGAACAGCTTTTGTTATTCATAAAGAGTTAGTGCTTTTTCCACTGTTTTGTCTCTCAGACTTGGTCCTGCCAGTGGCCACCACGAGCATCCTCACCCCCACCCAACAGTGCTGGCCTAGTTAAACAACCCCCTGACTCTGCAAGAGCAACTAAATGATGGCAACTGCTTCCCTCCACTCCCCTCAGGGTGAGAAAAGAAAAACTTTGACTACAATCACTCTTTTATGCGAGAAATCTGGAGCTTTCCAGTGTAACTGAAGTACCAGGGAGCCTTCACCCCCAACTGGACTGTGTGCCCTTGCTGCCTCCCTGCTGCTCCTCCTGGCCCTCTTTCCAGAGCCTGCAGCAATGCTGGTGTCCTGGCTGGAGGAATTATCTGCACGAAGAACCTCTCTGCTCCTTAGAGATGCCTTGTGTCAGCCACTGGCACAAGGTGCTGAGCTGGGGAGCTGCTAATGTAGATGCAGCTGAACGTGCCAAGGGTGGGACAAAGCCTTGTCATCCCTCCCGTGACTCCATCAGGGCTTCTTTAGCTTAGGGACAGAGCAGGAAAAAACCCAAGCACAGGGACACAACGGGAATGCCTGAGTTTGCAGCTGCCCCCGGTGAAAGGTCCACTGAGCCCTGACTGTAAAACAGGGATTGCTCTTCCTTTACGCCCAATTAAGCCGCAGTGCTCAGCAGCTCAGCTCCAGCTGGTGCCTCTCTCCTGCAGTGTTTATCCCCTGGGAACAACTCAACCCGGGGCTACTCCTGGTTTAACTCAGGACAGCACTCAGCACTGTGACTGGCCCTGCTTTCCACTGAGGGATCTGCTGACACAACCAAGAAAGCACACCATGAGCAGGATCCTAGGAAGAGTAACATCAGAGGAAGGTAAACTGAGACTTGAGAGAAGTCAGATGGGATCCCACTGCTGAAACAAAGCCATTTGAGATGTCCTGGGATATTTTTCATACCTTTTTATCATACTTCTGCAGGAAAGAAGCACCCAGCAGGTTCTGTGTGATACCAGCTAGCCCCAGGCCAATGTCTCAGACACCGTGGGGTGTCTAAAATGGCAAAAAAATGATTAATTTTAGGGTACCACATGGGTCTGTCCAAGTACAGAGCTGGCATCACAGATTCCCTGCACCCAGCCAGCAGGACAGCAGCATTTGCACAGACTTGGGGACAGTAATTAATCCTTCTAATATGTCCCCCATCAAGTGAAGATGTTAAGCTAAAATGCAGCTCATTGTTTGCTCTGCATCTGAATTCAAAGCTGTGAAAACGTTAATTCTTAAGCTTCACCTAATACCGCTAATTCCCGCCAAATTTCTCGCACAGTCAGGAAAAATTGATTTAAAAGTCATCCCTTGCACAGAGTGCAACTCAGCTGTTTCAGAGCAGTGCTTAAGGCACAGACACAGAGGCCCTGGAACAGAGGGAGATCCTGTTGGGATGGTCAGAGCAGGGCTCCAGTGACAGCACTGATGTGTCCACCCCTTCCATCTACCACCTACAGAAAACGGAACACTTTGATCCATTCAGATCTTTGCCAGTGTTTGAAGAATTAGGTTTAATTACATCTTTAAAAGACAATACTTGAAAATGAGAATTTCTGTATTTAGAGAACCTGTTTGAGTTCCTGTATTTGACCTTGTTTTACTTGTACAACACAGGTGAGAAAAGTTGCAGAGGCCATGGGTGGGGAAGGTCACATTACAAACACTATTCATCCCAAAGAAGGGATGCCAAAGTATCTCCAAGTTTATGAAACAAATAAGAACTGAGAAAATAAGCAGGAGGTTACACAGGCCATGCCTTGGTTGAGGGTAATGACTGGCCTGAAAAAAAAAAAAGGAGAATAGAGAGAACAGGAAAATATATAGAAATCCTGTCCCATCTCCTTTGTATTCAGGCTGAGAGTATGCACAAAAAGTTGCCCGTCCTGAAGAGTTTGATGTGGAAAAAAAATCCTCACTTAAAAAAAAAAATCATTAATCTGTTAGAAAATTAATATTGCCAAATGATTAATTCCTCCTAATGATACTGCTTCTTGAAACACCTTGTATTTTCACACATTTACATTGACTTTAATGAATAATTCAAACTATTTTGGATAAATAAATAAAATATGAGTTGGGCTTTTTTGGTCTCATATTGGAAATGTCACTGCTTTTTATTCCATTGCTTTGACACTCCTTACATCTGAAACTGTTCAGAGCAGCCTGGAAATACCACAGCTTTGGCTCTTGCTCCAAGTTCAGCCAGGTCAATCAATAACAATAGCAGTCTCTGCACCAAAGAAAACCAAATTCACGCTTTGCCTTTTCCCCAGGGAAAGAGAAGGAAACAATGTGACTCTGAGCATGCCAAAAGTGGCATGAAATTAAATGTATCACTAGTCTTTTCCAGGAAAATACAAATTTGTTCTGCCCATCCTCAAAGATGCCACAAGCCATGTAGCTGCATTAATTCAGCTGCAACCCCAGCTCATATGGATCTCTCTCAGAAAGGCCTGCAGTCCTTTCTAACTCTCCATTAAAGGTTACTTTCCCTCAGTGACACGTTTGGGGGTCACTCACTCCAGCACACACAGGATAAAGGATTTACACATCAATTCCTGTCCTGCTGACCCTGCCAGGGTGCCACCCGACAGTGCTATGGAGGATGCTGCACTTTCACCAACCCTGCCTCACTTAAACAAGAGAGTCCTTAAATTTTGTTTCCAGCTTGCAGAAACGGATGCCAGAATCACCTTGTTCACGCAAGGTTCACAATGGGAAGAGGAAACACTGTTTTCTCAGCTCCAAGCAGCCAGGCACATTTGCATTTATTGTCCCCCATCTACAGGAGCTGCTGCCATGCAGTGGCACTCCTGAGCCACCCCCCTGCACCCCCAAACTGATAGTGAATTACTCCATCCATTGCAGGTCTGTTCTTCCCATCTGTCTCTCTGCACCTGGGACCCTTCCAGTCATGCCCCTGCTCAAACCTCAAGCTGGAATTTTCTTTGCCAGCCACAGTTTATGAGGAGCAATGTCTGAAAAGAGTTCTGTGATATTCTGTGAAGGGCACAACATAAAAATAAATTGTATCATGTTAAATAAAGGCTAATAGGAGAAGAGCTGAACATTTTCTGATGTAGGCAAGTTTATGACCATTGCTTTTGAGAAATAAAATTCACTTTGCTAGATTTTATAGGCATGTTTTATGGCCTGGGGGAGTGGGACCATGCAGCCCCACACCACCCCTACTTGACCTTACAGTCTGGCAGCCTCACGCTGCTCTCTGCAAAACTTGAAATTTGTGACATTACAGCCATGAATTATAACTTTTCTTGAAGGTAAAAACAGTTTTATATTCAACAGACTGCACTGGCTGTTCAATTTGAAACCTAAGTGGTATTTATTTGATCAGTCAACATTGGTTTATTTTTAAACCGTGTATGTACCATATGGTTCAATGCACCTCCCAGCCCCCTCCTCCAGCCACCAGCTTGCCCTTCCAGCAGCTCTGGGGAGAGTTTTCAAAGGCAAAACAGCACAAGTAAAGGTCTCCACCACCATGACCAGCTGCAGCTCTTGCACTGCCCAAGAACTGCCCACTAAAAAAATAATTTCCCAGATGTTTCTCTTCACTGAAGATGGTTGGCTGAAGGACCCATTTCAGACAATCCATGTACCTTTACAAAGGACATAATTAATTATGGACTTCTTGGGAAGAAGTCCATAATTAATTAGCCCCTGATAACTTGAAGGAAGTAGCAGAAGACATTGGGAGGGTAAGGTGAGAGCAGCAGGACACTGAGGACCAAAGAGAGGAAGTTGTGGAAAAGCATCAACTCTCTCTTGCAGTACCTACACACACATAGAACATGGGTCAGGATCAATTAAAGAGTGATTTTCTTTTCTTCTTTTTGCTAAAACTGAGATTACAACACTAAATTGCAAAACTCACAAGCACACCTGAGGCTGGCCAATGAACCACCCCTGAGCAAAAGGTTCTCTCAGGGCATCCCAGCCTCAGCACTGCTTGGAGCTTTCCTTGTCCTTCTTCTTGCTGGCAGAGCTGTTTTGGAGTGGGGGCAGGAAGAAAACAAGTGGGCTTTTGGAAGCTCAGCTCAGTTCCTGCAGCTGTTTTTAGTGGAGGCAGCACAGTGCTGTGTGAAGAGACCCTGGGTACCACTAAAATCTGTGGCTGTAATGGTGTGAGCAGCCTGCTTGCAGCAATACAGAACTCAGTGGGGATGGCAACACACACCCCAGACACAGGAGAAATCAACCTCAGGAGAGCTATTTATTGCCCAAGATGGACTCCATCAATTAGCATAATATGGCACAAACAGTTTGGAAATTAGGGTGGTCACACTGGTCATACATGAATTGTGACCCAAGCAGGAAGACATCTTCCTCCACCTCCCAAACTATGATTAAAGTCTGCCAGCCACATTTGCCTTCCATATGGCAATTACAGCCCAACAGCACTTCTCAGAACAAAGTGATGTCAGCCAGAGCTGCAGCAAGTCATTAACTCTGGATGCAAAAAATAGCCTCACCTTAACAACACAAATATACTGTGTCACTTCAGCTTACAGGAAAGTACTTAACTTCTGCTTCTAGAACTAGCCAGCAAATCTCAGGCATAAGTCTTCCAGCCTACATGTTTTTCAGGTAATCTATTTTGGAGTTCAAAAAAAAAAAAAAAAGTCAGTGGGACTTTTCATGGGCTGTAGTTCAGGCAAGTCAGGTAGCACAAAACTGGGGCATAATTTATATCACTTGTCAGATGAAGGAGAATCACTTCTCCACTAAGTTGCTTCCAAGAAAAAGAGTGCTTTGAAACCACTCAAGTGTCTAATGAAAAGATTAATCCTAAGAACTATATAATTAACATATATAATATGCATTGTTAATTAGATAGGGTGGTCTGCAGAAGCATCTAATAGATAATTTTATCCTCTGCCTATCACCTCCCTTGCACTCTGCCCATTATTTTGTTTCCACTGGCACATCACTACTATCAGTACAACCCCAAAACACTGGATGCATTTAATCCTCTGCAACAGCACCCAGCATCTGCTATTAAACCAAATGAGAAAAACAGCTCCAGAAATAGCTATTTGTTCTCTCTCACAGTGAAGACTTTTTGCAGGAGTTTTACTAATTCACAGCACAGGGTGGACAATATTCAATCATGCATTAGAGAGTGCTTCACAGTTTATTAGCTGATGATGCTCAGCGAAGCTGTGAACGGGAGATTTCCACCGCTGGCAAGAGATGATTTCAAGCCTTCCCAGGAGCAAAGCCATTCTGCTCTTACTCATGGAACTTTTTATAGTCAAATTCAGATGCTGAGACTCATGGAAATGCTATTTTAACTCAGTGGTAGTGTCCAAGATTATGTTACTTACAGTTTCTTGTCTCCCTCTGTTTTCTGCACTGCACAGTCTGTGTTCACAACACAAAAAGTTTGTAGCTTTGCAGGCAATCAAAATATAGAACTAACAAATGCCTCATGAGGTTCCTCCCACGTCTAGAGTCGCTGTTAAATAACTCTGTGGTGTAAGACAGATGCTGAGATGGGGCAGGGCATCACACAGGTACCTTTTAGCTCTGATTTGGGATGCACAGACCAAACTCCAAACCCTGCAGACTGTTTGGGAGCATGGCTGTCTACAGTCCCTTCTGCCCATATAATAACTGCCTCACAGTCATTATAACCCCATAATAACCCCATTCCCATCTCCAGAACTCCCTTTTTTGTGACACTGTACCCTGCCCCGAGCTGGGGAGACTCAGAAAGGTCAGCCAAGGGCCCTGGGGCACTGAGCACAGCCTGCAGGGCAGAGCCAGGAAAATGCACAGGCTCCAGCCAGCTGGGAGAACACAATGGCACTGCCACAGAGAAAGGCAAGGCTCTGCAGCATGCCACCTTACTTGTGTTTTTAATGGCAGAAGATTGTGGAGTTTGTTTTAGGGCTTTTGTTCCAAAGGAAATTAAGCTTTAAAAAGCCTCCACTTGCTCCTTCTATTCAATGTTTTTTTCCTCCCCTGTTTATCCCCTTAATAGTGTTTTGAAGTGTTGGCTCTGTAAATGTATTGCTCTTGGCCTGAAAGCTCTCTGGGTGCCGACTAGTCAAACCTTTCCCAAAGCCTTCTCCCTGCTCCTTGTGCTCCTGCAGCAGGACCCAAAGGCACTCTGCTCAAGAATCACATCAGATGTTTCCTCTGAGCACTCTTCTGAGTGCCCCAGACCTCCTCTCACAGGATAGCAGGTTCTGCCCTGTTTTTATTGGCATATTTTTCATGTTCTGCTTCATTGTCTGGTGTCCACTTTATGAAAACAATCCTTTAAAGATGCTCATGCTGGAGGAGAACTCTGTTGGTTCAGCGTGGAGCAGCAGCAGAGCAAGAGGGGAAAAAAGACTTTCAGACAACAGAACTGCAGGATTGTGACACAGATGTAAAGACAAGCAAACTTATTTCCCTGGAGCATGAAAGATGTTTGGAAACAGAGCCATCTCCTGGATAACCAGGCTTTCAATCATGTTATTCCAGCCTCTGGAGCTTTTATTTCCATTGCAGGAGTCTGAAATGTTACTATGGATAAGGGAGGGTTATGTCCCTTAACCTTGTGCTGGTGCTCTTACTCTTGGCCAAGAATAAAGGCTTGATGTCTCCAAGCACTGTCCATAAACTATGCCAAGGCTGGAGGACACCAAAATCATCTCTGGGCAGGGAGACAGGAAAGGTAACATCTGTCTCAGCCCAAATGCCAAGTCTCCTCTCCTGGTCCTGAATTATTCATCACGTGCTAACTTCCAAGCCAGTTCCGTTTTCAATTTTTAAATATTTAATAATTGGGTATTAAATATTCATGCAATTTTATTAGAAATTTTGGAAGATGGGCACTAAGGCTCTAATTGTAAAGTTCATCATTGGGACCAACTGCCTACTCAGAGAGACCTTCTGGCTACCTAGAAAGAGAGAAGGAAGAACAGAAAAGCTAAAACAAGTATTTATGGACCTCTCTGACTCATGATCAGAGAGACAGAGACACCTATGCCTTTTGTTTTCAGAAATGCATCACCTCTTTATGAAAAAGCTGAGAAACCTACACTGGGAACATGCTAGTCAGCTGCAGTCTAAAGAGTTTTTAAGAGTTTAAATTCAGTGCCACAGAGAAAGATGCACACCTCAGACAGGTGCAGTGGATCTGGTTGGTAAATGGAGCCTCTGATTACAAGAAAAACATGCAGTTAAGTCCTGGCTGGGATTTGGGGCAGATGCAGGGACAGTTCAGCTCAATACACCCCTAGAAGGACACAGATTCCTCCCTTTTTCTGATGCCTACTCAGAGGAGATGTCAGGAGGGATGGTCTCCCCTGAGCTGGTCTAATAACTTTGATTCATTAATTTTCCACGGCTGTTTCTCTCAATGTTGTTCCTCCAGACCCTGTTTTCCTCCTTTTTAGTAGATGACATGTCTTTAACCCTGATTCCTGCTGAGAGCAAGCCCATGTTCCTGTCCCTCTGTATTATGAGCACACATTCCCCACTGGGATGGAAATTGTATGGTTTACACAAAAGATGACAAAAAAGGCCTGGAATTATATGCAAATGAATGGATCCATTCCTCACTTCTTACCATCAAAAGTCAGACTTTCCAACAACTGCATAGGGTAATTTCTGCACCAGCTTTCAAACAAAGGGCATCTCTGTGTTATTAACATCTCACTGTGGCAAGCAGTTTGTCACCTTTCACAAGAATTATCTGAAAGGACACCAGCAATTATTCCCAAGGAGATTATTGGGTGGCTATGTCCCAGCAGAGCAGCTGGAAGCTCAAGAGACATAATATTCACCAGGAAAACTACTTTCTCAAGTCAAGAGAACGTGGAAGAAATTAAAAATTGAACTAATTGGAAACAAATACAAAACTAGAGGTAAAATCATGCTTGTTCCCTTCAGTTTTGTTCATCTCTATGCCAACATTAGGAGCACATCTTCAAAAGAAAACTAAAAGCTCCTGATTATAACATGACATAACAGGACTTTAACTCTGGAGACTTATCCTGGGAAGAAGTTTGATATTTATAATAAAAAACCCAAAAGAAGAATGGCTTCAGCACCAATTCCAGCTGCAGGAATCCAGCTGATTTCTAGGTCTTGTACATTTGGGTTTTCCAAGAATTTTAAACACCAAGAACTGGTGAAACACAAGACAGCCAAGTGTTCTTTTCCTGGGATTATTTTATAACTCCTGGTTATATTTTATAATACCACCCAAGAACCAGCTAATGTTCATGAATGAAGTGGAGCAGAAGTCCTGTGGAATTCCAAGAAAACAATTGTGGCTCTTGACAGAAATGAGTAATTAGGGTCCCTGCCTGTGCAAGAAAGATAAAGAGATTTAGTCACAAATTTCTTCAGGGAAATCAGTACTGGAGAAGGTGATGTTCTACTGGGTGTCCTCTGAAGACAGCTCATTTCCAGCTACACAGAATCACAGAGTGGCTGGGACTGTAAGGGACCTTAAAAATAATCTTGTTCCACACAGGGAGGCCACTCACTGCATCACCTTGCTCAGAGGCCCATCCAACCTGGCCATGGGGAGTTTGGGGGAATTAAATCCCATTAAATGATGCTCCAGCAGCTGCTAATTCCACATTCTGACCAGAAAACACAAGAAACCAGGGATGTAACCCTGGATTGTAACCTTGGGATGTCACATTTATATTCAAAAACCCAAAAAAACAAACCACCACCAACAAAAACAGTAAGTTTGACCTCGGAGATGAAAGTGGAAATCTCTTACCCAGTGAAACATTTTTGCTAGTGCTGAAACACTTAGTTACCTCCAGCTCTGTGAAAAATACCTCTTGTTACTTTGATGGAAATTCTTCTGAACACTGACACCCATGATTCTTTGGAGCCAAAGAAGCACAAGAAAATCTGAGCAAGTCTCCTGTTTGATAGTGAGAAAGAAGAACACACTACTGCTGCACTTTTGGGTGAATATTGTCGACAACTCTAAGCTCAGATTTTTCATAGAACCCATAAACATTTTTAAAAAATTATGAGCTCTGCTTGTTTCAAGCCCAAGCAACATCCAAAGAGCACATAATGGTCCAAAATGGAGCACTTTAGTGTGTTCATTTCTTCACTGATGTTTTTAAAAGTTTCTCTGCATCATCTAGGAGATATTGTCCAGAGTCAGAATTCATGTTGCTGCAACACATTCACATAGAGCATTCCATAAGCCCACAGGCAATGAGCAGAACAATACAGCTGAGGACAGAATAGATCCATGAGGAGATAAGGACATGCAGTGACTTTGCAAAGTTAGCTTAAAGGGTAATTAATAATAAGTAATTCTAGGGTGGAGGAAAGATTTTCAGAGGGAAAATGTGGAAAAGATTTCAAGACAGAGTCAACCACTATGAAAGCTAAAAAAATTCAAATAATTAAATAGTGGGGTGTGGAAGAATGAGAAAACAGAGATGGACAAATGCAGTCAGCCCACAGCCATCCAGAAGGCTGTATGGACCTACCTGCTCAAGACAACACCTTCTGTGGCTTCAGCAAGACCAGTTTGAATAAAGGATCAAGCCAAATCATCCAGGAGGATAAAATAAATCCCACTTTTGATTCTTCTCAGCTGAGGGAAGTTGATGGAGGAATAAACAGTGGTGGTGAGTGATTTCACACCTGCATATTTGAGTTACCTTAAGCAAGGTGAGCAGGGCCATCTGAGAAGAACTCAAATTACACAAGAATACTTGTGGATACATCTAATAAGACAGAAGCCCTGTCTTTTTTTCCTAAGAAAGACATATTTTATTGGCCTATAAGCCTTTTTGTGGCAGCAGAAAAAACCCACACCCAAATAAAAGATTCTGCAGAAGGCTCAGCATCTTTCTTCAGAGGAAGGCTACTGAAAGTGTCAAGTGAAGACACTTGATAGTTTGAGAGTTTAAACCAGAGCTTTTGGGATAATTTTGACTGCAAATAATAATAAAGCACTCTGACAGCAGGGGTTTGGGTGGAGAAAAAGGGTAAGGGAAGTAGAAACATATTCTTAATTAAAATCTCATTTAGCAAATTTTTTTTAATGTGCTTAAAAATTCCACCGAGGTCACCATTCTGGAGAGATGACAAACTCCTGGGATAAAGGCTGGAAAATCCTGGTAGTCATGTCACATTTAGCAAGTCAAAGATATGTTTGTATAAGGCTGTAGAGGGCTAAATCCATTTTACATGCCGTATGTATTATTAATTTCTGACAGTGGGCTTAGAAAAACCTAATTCTCTGGAATACGAGCTCCCTTTGAGCAGAGGGAAGCCTTTTCAAAACTCATCTTTTATTGACTGAGTCATTTTTGAGTCAATCTGTCTGCTTTCGGCAAGACAAGAGTTTTAAATCTTCTCCCTTTTTTTCCTCCTTTTGGAGTCGTGGCAAGTCTATTAAAACCTGCTAATGTATGCAGCAAGGCCTCTGATTTGAAATGTAATGAATTCTTCAGATAGTGGCAGATTAGGGGGAGAAGATGATAGAAACAGCCAGAGCTGCCAAAAAAAGAACTCTCCAGAAAAAGAGGAGGAGAAGGGTGAGTGGGAATGAGAAAGATTAACCCTTTTTACCCAGAAGAAGAAAATCTTTAAGCTCCATTAATAGAATCAGTTAAAAAAGCAGAACTGGAAGAGGCAGAGCATCTTCAGGCTTGCCTGGGGCTGAATGAGACGGAGAATAAATGAATCTTTCCTCCTAGAGTCTCTTGTAAGATTAGGTAATTCCCTGAGTGAAAAAGGAATAACTTAGAGAAAATTAGCTCCATCCATATAAATAAGCTTTCATATTCCAAACTCGTCACCCAGAGCTTCCCAGGCGAATGCCCCAAAACATTTCTGCTGTTGTGTAACAGATGGTTTCCTCCTCCCCCCTTCCCTGGGTTGGTTCCAACCGCAGTATCTTTCAGGTGATCTTGTTTTAGCACAAAAATGAGCATTTTGGGTGTAAATCATCAGTCCTGTTAGTGAAAGGAGGCTTGGCAGTTTTATTGACTTTGGCATCTTTGAAGCGCTGGACAAAGCTTATGGAGTCACACAAATGAGAGATTAGCACTGTCTCCATTTTACAGATAGAGGAGCTGAGGGAAAGAAAGTCAAGGATACTACTTAATTCGACAGCACAGATCTGGTGACAGCCCTGAGAGCACAGAATCTGCTGAATCACGGCACAGACCTGGGATATCTTCCTGTTTAACAGGAAAATTCATAGCTCAGCCTTGAATTGGATGGCTTTAAAAAATAAAATTAGCTCCATAATAAAGTTCTAATGAAACAAAACCTTAGAGAGAACAGTCTGATGGAGCATAGGTGACCCAGAGGATTATAATGAAAATTAAGCTCAGCAGAACTGATGCAGGTGAGTAAATGTGGGAGATTGAGAAATGGGTTCTGTCAGCCCAATGTCCCTTTGCTAATGACAGGCATTGAAATGTTTTAACAACTGAGAAATCCCAAATAACAGAGGCAAAATCCTTCAATTTAACATGCAGCAGGGATATGTAAGTCCATGCATGTCTTGAAGGAGAGACTGTCTTTCCCTACAGATGCAAGGCATTCAATCCTCTATCACACAACTCAAACTACAAAAGGCAAGAAGTTTTAAGAGCAAAGTTAGCTCAAAAGCTGCTGGAGGCAGAGACTGTGGAAACTCATCATGAGCTGGAAAAAAAAGCAAGGAAAAAACTAAGCATGAGCAGGAAACCTTTGCAGTGGGATACAGGACACAGGTAAGAGTGTTATCTTGGAGGGCAGCAAGCCATGGAGTTAGCCTGGCTTTTCAAATTGCTTCCAGGTACTGTCTGCATTTGCTGGCAGAAACACATTTTCTTCCACCCTGGAGAATAACAATGGCTGTTTGCTTGTGCCCACATCTCCTAAACTCCATCAGCCCCTTGATGTGGTTCTCTCCAACTGGGAAGCTGCCTTTTCCTACCTGTTTGCTTCCAAGCCTGATGTGAGTGCTGCAGAATTCATGAGAACTTTTCCATTTCCATGTATTAGTGCTTTTGGGAGGAAGAGGTTGTGCTTGCTTTCATCTACGTAGACACAACCCCGACCTTTAGCTGGGTGCCAGCCCTGTGATTCAATAGCTGGCACTCTCTGTCTGAATCAGTAATGAGCTAAAGGTTATGGCAGGGAGCACGCTGAGCTCTGGATAGTCCATTTTTCAGAGGAGATAAGAGACTCAGACCTGGAATGTTACAGAAGAGGTAAAATATTTTTCCTGGCAGTGCATTTTTTATTTGGGGCTGAGGGCATGACCCAGGACTGTGGCATCAGTCCTGTACAAATGCCATTTGGTAACCACGTTCTGCCTCCTCCACTTTCAAGTTAAAAAGACACTTCTCACTTTCTGCCATTGGGATGGCCCGTGTGGCACTAAGCAGTTGCTGTACTTCACACGAGCCATGGATCACATTAAGGTGGATGAAGCAATCCCCATGCAGATTTCCTTTTGCTGTGAAGTTTTGCAGAGCACTTTGGGAATCCTGAGAGGGCCAACACACTCATTGCAGCAAGCTCCACCACATCAACTGTAGCAGCAGGCTCAGAGAACAGCTTACTCCAGAATTTCACTATTTTTCTTTTCCAACTTCATCTTGAATTTACTCTGCACAGCCTCTACAGTCCTTTCTTCCTGCCTCACAGTCCTTTCTTCCTGCCCTACTTGTTGGGAAGATTCTCTTGCTTTCTGACATTGCTTGAACTCTTCCATCTCTCTGTCTCCTGAGAACTCTGCACCAAACATTGGCTTCGTGCAGGACTATCCTGTTTGGAATGAGATCAGTCAAAAAATTGAGATCTCCCATGCTTAGTCACCAAAGAGATTATTTTGGTATAGAAAAAAAGCACAGCACTGAGGTAACCTTGACTCTTGGTTTCCAATGATGCACCCCACACCAGGGAGCCAGTGCACAGAGAGTCCTGATCTCTTGCACTGCAGCCTTCCACAAGAAGAATTCACTTCATTAAGGTTTAGAGAATATTTTACTCACTGCTGCTGCTGTGGACTCTTCCCACTGAGGTCAATGACACCAAGTGCCATGGAGACCATGCTGCTGGCGTGAGCAGCTCTGCCAAAACAGATCAGACACTCTTAGGAAAAGTGTACATTGAGGAACAAGTGAGGAAAGGAAAAATGGTACACACAAAAGATTTGTGTGTGTGGGATGTGCAAGCAAGGAGAAACAGATTTACCCAACTCGGCTAAATCAGTGAATTATCTCTGTGCTCGAAGAAAAAGTTATCCTTAAAGGCTGTGCTATTCAGTAGCTCACTTTACATCTGAGAAAAGTCTGCAAAAATCCTCCTGTATTATCTCTAGCCTTATAGATTTCTTCTTTTCATCTGAGGCTCAGAGTGGGGATTACCCATTAAGGTGCAGTGGCCAAATCACATTCAATCTATTCTCTGTAAAAAGAAGAAAAAGCTTTGGTGTCTCTTGTCCCCTTCCATCTCATTCACTTCTCGTGTCCACATCCAAAGCATTTACCTCCAACTTTCAATAGGTGAATAGGTTCTGAATACCAAGAGGACACAAAGGATGATACTAAATAACAATTCTCACTTCTCAATCCTACAGCCTGCATCCCACTTATCCAGCACCACAGAACAAGGGTTCATTTAAAATATTCACCTATTTCTCAACCCAATCACCAGACAGCTGGCCATTTCCAGCCAGCACTGACCAATGTTGACCTGCACAGTTTCCCCAGTATCATCCCCCTTGCTCTGATCAGGGATGTAACAGTGGCAGCATCACTGGCAGGTTGGTGTCAGACCATCTGGGCTCAACCACACAAAACATCTGCAGTGGTTCACATCTGGCCACCCCCACGCTTGACCTGGCAGCACCAGCTGGAGCAGATGTGTTCAGCAAGGAGTGATGTGACCAAGAGATCCAGCCCTGAGCTGTGCCAGCTCTGCCTCTTCCCCTGCTCCTGCAGCCCCAGCGGGACCACTACCAAGTGGAGTTAAACAAAGGAGTTAATAAGTACAGCTGGAGAGAGGTAATAACAGCAAAAGACAACTAGAAAAATACCTTTGCAAGCAGATGAAGCATGTAACTACAGGCAACTAAAATGCTTTTACCACGTTGAGTTTTTATAGAACTGTGTTTGCTTTTCCTCAACCACAGAAGTCAGAGACTGTAAACATCTGCTTGTTCATGCTGTCTCTCTCCCACAATGTTTTGATTTAGGTATTTTGCTGTAATGTCTGCAACTTCAACACATCAGAATTGTGCCAAGGCTTCAGTAACAAACAGTAAAAGGGATTGAAGGTATTAGAAAAGTGAAAAGCTAATAAACCCAAAGCCATTAAAACTAACTGACAAGAGCCCTGGCATCACTCTGAAGCATTCCAAAGTAGAATTTCCTGAGCTGAAATTACCTTGAATACATCTTTCCAGTAAAACTGAAATTACCTTCCTTTCAGCATGAGACCTATTGAAGTACTTGACCCTTTGGACATTATAATCTTCTTGGCAGCATTATCAACAGTTGCTTCAGAAGCTGGTGAGCTGGAAGCCCAGCACGACTGTTTGTCATGGTTTAACCCCAGCCAGCAACTGAGTGCCACACAGCCACTCATTCACTCCCTCTCACCATCTACAGGACTCTCAGTGAGGTTTATTCTGCTGCTCCCTTAATTTTATTTACTAGTATTTGGATTCCAAAACAAAAAAAATCAATTTTGGCTTACTAGGAATTATAAAGAACTTGTGTAATTTGGCTTCTGATTTAGTTATCAATCCAAAAAGACATTCTGTACTAAGAAGTAAAAGATAAAACCATAAAGCAAGGTTTGCATTACTTGCAGCTGCTCAGAGTAAAAAAGAACGCAAAAAACAACAAACAAACAAAAAAAAATTAGAGAAAACCTAAAGAGATTTTTATTAATGCTTTAGATGACTTAGAGAAAAAGTCACTTAATCATAACATTGTAAACAAGGAAGTTCTACAGCAGTATTTAAAAATATCCAAAATTGTTTCAGGAGCCCCATTGATTTGAATTAGGCAGCTGCATAATCACAGGGGCTGCAATTTTAATGAACATTTCAACAGGAAATGTAGAGCTGATTATATATATCAAAACAGGAAAGATCTGAATGCTGCAGTAACTCTTTTTTTGTTGTTGTTCTGTTTATTACCTCAGTGTGCAGATCCAAACTAACTCCAGAAGTAATACAGAACTTACCTGACAGCCCCTCTCTCCTTGGCTCCCAATGCTTCCTTCTGGCTGCAGCTCTGATCTGTCTTGATACATGTCATTAGGCACAGCATTTTGAAAAATAATTAGTGATTCAATCAGATTTTACACTGGATCAAGTGGCTGGAAACTTCAATGCTGTGCTGCAGTTTTCCCTTAAAATACTTTAGGGCATGTTATATATACTTAATTAGATAATGTTTATACAGTGCTTTGAAGAAATAAGGAACTCTGTAAGGGCTGGGTCACATTTTCAGAAAGGAAAAGAGCAGTGTTGAGACAGCACAGGCACAGAGGGAGAACAAAGCTCTCAAAAGCTGAACATCACCTTGTTTTCAGAAAGGTTTCAGGACATTTGAGAAAATACATGTCAGCAGCTTCCAACACCCAGGAACTAAGAAAGGAACAAAAGTTGTGAACCAGGGGATGCTGCAGAGGCAGTGCAATGACAGGGCTGCTGATACCAAAGCGAGAACAGTGGCACCAGAGTCACAGGGGCAGCAGCAGCTCTCCAGTAGGAAAACTTTGCTTATACCCAAGCCCAGGCCATTATTATTACCCTCTTACTGCAATTTGCAACATAAGGGCTCAGATAGAGTTGTAGGCCTTGATAAAACAAAATGCATTCCACTCCTGGGAACACTCTTATTCCTAAGAGTGGGAACTAATGGAATAAAAGTATCTTGCTGCTTATTATTTTGAGGAGAGGGAAGCAGGGCTTTTTTGTAAAAGTTAGGGTGCTTTCAGGTTGCATGCTAAAATACTAAAATACACTGCAAAACACAAAAATATGTCTTGCTAGGAGGAACAGGGAGCAGCACATGGTCTTCCCCTGACTGGGCACCCAGAGCAGGCACCAGAGGGGATGCAAAGCACAGAAAGGGTGAGGGCCAGGTTCTGCTCTGGATCAGGATGAGGCACCCCATAAATCCTTCATCCAAACTTCTGTTAAAAGAATTTGGAAAGCAAAAAAGCAAGCTGTGGCTAAATCCTCTCAGAATGAACAAGAGATGCTGCATCAGACATTTGGCTCCCTACAGGGCAAGAGGCACAGAGAGTGCTCCAAAGAGTTTCCAGTGAGCAATGAAAGCAAACAATGTATGCAGGGAGCTTTCAAAATGATTGCAGAGAGAGCCCTGAGCTTCTGTTCAGTGCGTTTTTGGGTTTTTTATTTGCCTATAACTAAATTACATGATTTCTTTGCAAGTCTAATTATGCAGTTAATTGATGCTGGTGCCCTTTAGCATCTGGCATTTAAGATTAAGTAAATAATGGAGAAAAGTGCATGCAGCACCCAGCAATAATTAAACACAGCAAGTGTTTGTTCCCCCACCCTCCTCCATTCTAACCTGTTACATATAAATCTCTGAGGATAACTGTCTTTAATAGCCTCAAATACACTTACACAGCATATAATGGATACTTGACAACAGTATTTTTCCTCCTAGAGATCAGGGATAGTAGGTGTATCTTTACTCTTAGACAGGAGATTTCATTTCATGCCTTGCACTCAAGGGGAAGGAAAAGCTTCATTGTGACAACTCTACCCAACTGAAGAGCATGCTAAATGGATCTTCATGGGAACATACTTCTAAATCCAGAACTGTGACTGTTGGCATCATGCATTAAAGATTTGTGGTCAAATTTTTCCCTTTTTCACATGCATGCTTCCTTCCTGACAGACCATTCCGTGTTATTCATGTATTTCCTGAAGACTGTGGAAATGCAGGTTATGAAAAAGAAAGATTGTGTTATCTAAAATAAAGCTCCCAGGGAGACTTTATTGCTGCCTTTTAGTTCTTAAAGGTGGTTTATAAGAAAGACATGGAGAGACCTTTTAGCAGGGCTTCTGCAATTGGTTTTAAACTAAAAGAGGGTCAGTTCAGACTAGACATAAGGAAGAAGTTTTTCACAATGAGGATGGAGAAACACTGGCACAGGTTACCAAAAGAGATGGTGGATTGAAGCATTTCAGGTCAGGCTGGACAGGGCTCTGAGCAACCTGACCTAGTTGACGATGTCCCTGCTTATTGCAAAGGGTTGGACTAGATGACTTTTAAGGGTCTCTTCCAACTCAAACTAGAACATGATTCCGTGATTTTTCACATGTAGAGCACTGCACTGAGATTTCCATCTGATCTTAACAGCACAGTTTCCTCAGAAGGCCAAATGTAAGGACTGGACATAAGTTACAAGACCTACTCCAAGTCTTGTGCTACAAGAAACTCTGAACCAGCTACAGCAGACCCAGCTTCTGCTGCTCCTCCAACAAGACACTCAGGAGCATAAGCTCAGTCCCGCAGGTCAATGTCAGCCACACTCCTTTCCTAATACAGCTTTGATTCAAACTAACAACACTATGAAAGGTTTTTAGTTCTTCCAGAGCTGCCTGATGGAAGGAATTCCTGCCCAAAGATTAGTGCCACAATCTTTTTAGACTCTGCAAGCAAAAAAAACCTTGTGTGGAGACTCCTACCCACCTCCCACGGGTGCTTAATTAATATCTCTGGCATACTCAGAGACCTTTGGACAGAGGGTGCTACAGAAGTGGAAAATATTATCATCATTATGCCTGCTCCCACCAGTGCTGGCATCCAAGTGAGAGCTTTCCCAGTAGATGGTGAAGTTGTGAGCAGGGTTGGCTTTGGTTATAATTTCCCTCATCACAGACTCCCCTTGTTGGAGCAGCTTCCCTTCTTAATGCCTGAAGAGCAAACCAGAACCTGCAGAACAGGACTGCATCCTGCTGGTCAGTACCACTGACACGTTCAAACCAGCCAGCACTCAAATCACTGCAAACTAAATCATCCAAGGGGCTTTCTAATTAAAAAGAGCTTCACTTGGATGGCAGTTCTTTCTCCTGCCTGTCACAGTCAGCCCTCCCCTGAATTCTGATCATTAAAAGGAAAAAAACCCAAAGCATTAATCAGCTTTTGTTAAGTGTCAAACATTGCCTCTCTAAACAATGAGCAAAACAAGGAGAGGTGTTTAATAGCTCTCAGAGCAACTTTATACCTTCCTAAACACTATTTCTGTACCTCTTGCTAATTGCTTATTTGCCCTGGTTGTATGGAAGAGCCTGGCTCGCTCCAGCTTTGACAGAGAACAGCAGTGTTTAACATGCTGCAGGAGGTGTGATATGCCTGGTTCTAATTTTTATCCTTATTTATTTCTGTCGGGGTTAGCAGCTGAGGACTCTGAGCTACCTGAGGCGTAACTAAGATGCCATTAGCTTTAAATCTGTTCCCAAGTGCTGCAAGCAGCCTCTCCATTTGGCTTAGGACATCACCTTGCAGATGAAGCCTTTGCATATGTGGGAACATTCTGCTCAAAATTTCTCTCTTCACCAAAAACTTCCTAGGGAGACTCTGGAATAAAAGCACAGGGTAATGCTCCCCTCCTCTTTCCTGGGACTTTTCATTGTAAAATGTGAAGGATCCTGTAGTAGAAAGAAGTGCTTTGAAACGGGAGCAAAGAGTAATCTCTGCTACTCCTTGTAGCACCATGGGAGTCCAAACACCTTCTGCAGGGAGCTTGCAAAGGCATCAGCATCCTGCCCACATTGCAAGGAAGGGACTCATCATGGAAACAACCTGACCTGGAGCTCTCCTCATGGTGGCTGATGATGGAGATGCCTTTAGCCCACATCTGCGACTGGCTCTAACATCAGCGGCTCTAACGTGGGATTTATTTTTATCGCTTTGCTAAAACAAGACAGAAACCTCCCCTTGCCCGAATCCTGCCTCACTTCAGGGAAGGCAGCATGGCAGTCTAAAAGGGGAATCACACACCATCGTCATTACCAGCCTATTCAGAAAGCCTTTGCTGAATCCCTCAGATCTGCACGGGCGCTTTGATGCCACCAGCGGAGAGATTTCCGATGACACATCCGCAGTCTCCAGCAACGGTGCTGCTGCTGCTGCTGCTGCCTCTGGCCCTTCCTTACAGAAGCCTCTGATCTATCTAATTTAGGTACTTTTGCTGCACACCTCTGATGGTGTCTGATCATGGCAGAAGGTAACTTTACAACATTGCATACCTGCCCAACAACCCACCATGCCACAGTCCTCCAACAGGACCCATTGAGATTCTGCTATTCAACAGAGACAGAAACACACTCAGAGAGCCAGGGAGTGAAAAGGCAATTTGTGAATCTGATCTCATCTCCAGCTTTTCATCTGTTTGATTTTCATCCATTGAGCTGGAGCTGGTTGTACGTAAGGATGAATATGCTGTTCCCTAATGGAAGCTGGATTGACCTGCTCCTCTTTAAGTGGAGATGACAGAGAAGCTGGCACTGAAATGGAGAAACATGGAAACACTGCAATAGCAAGGGAAGATGCATCAGTGCTGTGACACACAAAACACACCTAGTAGCTTTAGTTTACTGTAAAGAATGGGCTGCTCAGAAATCCCTGATGGGCAAACACGAGTGTCCTGCATTTTAGGACTTGCTATGATTTAACAATGCCTTTGCCTCCCTGGCATGAAACTGCACCAGCAGCACGAGGTGCCCAGACCACAGCCAGCAGCACAGAGAGCACTGCATCTACACATGGGTGCTAGCAAGCCAGGTGGATAGGGGTGAAGATGCTAAGACAGGCCTTTCTCCCTTCCTGCTGACATCCTTATGTCAGCACCACATTCTAAAGGATATCACAACTCTACTACAACATGGTACTGATGTCAGTGCCATGATTGAGACAGCAAAGTAATTACAAGTGTCTGCTTTTGTATGCTGATTGCTTTCCAAATAGATCTTCTCCATTCCAAATAAATCCACTATGGATTAACATTTCTCCTACTTGTTCACTACCTAGAATGTATTTGATTAGAAAAGCGTGATCAAAACTCTGCTTGACCATTTTTCAGCACTTCACCATTTTTCCTCATCAGGGAGAAAAATGTATCCATTAGTTAACCTTTTCAAACACATTCTTTTTGTAGTCTAATTCAAAGAAGGATTATAAAAAAATCGTCAGACTCGGCATGTGAATAGCTTTTTGTGAGCACAGGGAACAAGCATTCATATATCAGAACATCAGCATGGGGAGATAAGGGAGCTGTATACTGAGAGCTTATCTGAATGCAAGATCAGCCCTGTGAAACCAGCATAAACATCAAGGACAGAATCCATATATTGATGTAATTCTTAGTGCTACTGGTGCATTTGTGTGAATTTGCAATTAAATAAAGCTTATTCCTTACAAAGAAAACAAGAAGTTAAAGATACAATTCAAGGTCTATTGAGATCAGTGAGAATTTTTTTCATTGCATTTGAATACAGCTCCCTTTCCCTCCCTCCTAATGTGTCTACCCGAATATTAAGAAAGAAATTACCTGAAATTTGTTTGTACTACTTTTAAACAGACCAAGAATTGAATCTTCAATTCTCTTAGTCTGCTTTCTAAAGCAGCAAATCCAAAGCTCTCCTTTCATCCACAGCTAACATTTAATGTATTTAAATCCACATTAGTTTTGTACCAAATAAAGTCATAGGAAATACCACAAATAGATGTGGGTGACAAATTAACTGATGCAGGCAACATAACTTTGAATTTCCTGACTTTTAGGCAATTAAAATATCAACTTAATTGTTGGATCTGTGTAGCTTCTCTCATTTTAATATGTAAATCAGTCTCTATTACGCTATAGCTCAAAGAATGTGTGACTCTGCTTACTTGATTAGGCTGGGAATTGCTGGTCCTGCTGTCACTATGTTTACACTCTAGTGACAACTTTGCACATCAAATTCACATAATGCAATGTCATCAACTTACTCATCAAATACAAACTTCTTAAATACAGCCGCCGCTCTAAAATACTGAACCTTATTTTACTTCATTTACAGCTCCTAAATAATCAGCCTAAGTGAAAAGAAAAACTGGAAATTCAACTGCACAACAGTATTTCTCAGAAAAAAACAGCTTCCCACAGTCAGGGAGATGAAGCAGAAAAACGGTCCATGCCAAAAGTTATCCTTTGGCTTCCAAATTTTAGTTGCATGTTGCCCCTTTAAAATGTGGTACAAGGAGACAAACTTTATTTCTCAGTCTCCACACATTCACCCCACCTCATTTAGGATTCAGTGTTAAGGAGCCCTTAAGATTTATCCTGTGAAGATAGTCAGATGTCAGCTCCTGGCCACCTGTAAATTGATACAAGGACTCCAGAGAAAAGCAGCAAACTCAGTCATTTTTTTCCTATTATGAGCTGATCACAACAGGAAAACCATCTTGGACAGTCTGGAGTGGGAAAGTGTAAATAAGTTCAGTATTTTCCCATTCCTGCAATCTTTCCCCAATCCAATAAGCAGCCCCAACCAAGGGGATGTTCGCCTTGCCAGCACAAGGCTTTTTAAGACTTCCCAGTGTCCTTGACACCCTTGCAAAGTTCCTCCACTGGATTTCTACCACTCTACTGGCTCACAGAGGCATCAGGCTTTAATTTCCAGGAGAAGCAATACATTGACAAGATGCAGAGCAGAGATCTGAGGCTCTCTGCTGCCGGAGCGCTCCGCCACGCTGGCAGGCTGGATTTTCTGATGTCAGGGAAATCGTGTTGGCCTGAATTTGAGACATCAGCACAAGCCTTTCTTCTCAATCCTGCTGATGAATGAAAGAGCATTTTCAATTGTGTACATCCAGAGGCCTTGTGGCACATCAGGACTAATCAAAAGCTGCTCCATGATGCCAAGTGCTGTCAGAGGCAGCTCACAGCACAGCCCCGCAGGAGCCAAAGGGCAGCTGCAGATAATGCTGCATTTCCTCCCCTTCAGGGCTGGAGACATCTAGCAGGAGCATCCCAGCCACCAAGGAGGCCACAATCAAGCAATGAGAACTCAACTCAAACATCCCAAGCAGGAAAACACAAATGCCAAAGTTTACCAGCAACAAAGCTCAACAGGCTGCTGGCCTGTCTCTGGTTGATAAAGAAACCATCAGCACAGAGGGACATTGAAGAAGCTGAGGGATGTAGAAGGACTGTGGCCACAAAGGATGTTACCTTTCATGTGGCAGTTTCTGTACAGTACAAATTTGGTGGTGTTTTACAAGGATTGTTGGAGTGGGAAGGATTTAAAACACAGAGAGAAGGGTTTTGGATCCTTCTGCAGCTCATTGACTTTCCTCCTTGCAAAGGCTCTGAATGTCCCATGAGTAAAAATGAAGGAGCACAGCCACTTCTGGGGGTTACTTCTGGTAGTGAGAGCAACTCTTCCACATGCTCACTTTGTATTTCACTCAGCTACTGATGGACTGGGAACTGGAATCCCAAGTAATCAGGCTTAAAAATACTGTTTCAATTACCAGTTTTTCCTTCACAGCCACATACAGAAGGAGAAAGAATACTCCTTGTCAGCCCAGGTTTCTCTACACATTTTCTCTTGATTTATCTGCTCCCTGAAGTCTCCTCTAACCTTGCTCTCTGCCCATCTGTAATGGTTTCAGCTGCCTCTAACCCTCCCACCTACCTCAGCAGAGGCAGCCTCTTCTTCCCCCGATGTAACACCACACCTGTACGGTGTCAGGACCGAGTAAGGAAAATGCATTTGCCCAGGAAACCAGCAGCTTTCTCCTCAGCTGTATTTTCTTGCAGTGCTACTCATTTCCATTACACCCAGACTCAAGTCAGGATCAATAAGCCCAGAGAATCTTCCCTTGGGAGCCTCCTTCCTCATATTGCTACAGAAACCATTGCAGATGTTGTCGCAGTTGTGTTTAAATTTGGTGCTCCTTATCACATATACATTTTTATTTTCTTTTCCATTTCCTTCTCTCTCAAAACTCATTTTACTATTTTTTCTTTGCAAAAATGGGGTTTTTTTTATGGAACAAAGCTTCTACTTCTACTAAATATTTTGTAATCCATTTCTACACAGTGTCTAGGAAGAGGGCAGAAGATGCTTTTAAAAAAAACACTTGTAGGACTTGCTGGAGCTAATGGAAGCATTATGTGGGTTCACAGGTTGCCTCTTAGAAAAACAGAAATATTGAGTTCTCCAAGAACTTCAGATGTGAAAGTGGTAGAAAAGGAGGGCAGGAAGAAATTCTGCAGCTTTTTTTGCTCTTTGTGAAGAGCTAAGTATAGTCTGGATAGTAACCTTTGACTGACACCAAGTTTTACACATTCACACATTCACCAGCTACAACAGAACTACTTTACAGAATTTATTACAAACCTCTGGCTCCCTGGGCAGCAGACAGAGCCTGAAAGTCCTAACAATGTCTCGGTGGCACCTCCCATCCCAGTTTCACAAGAAGCTGCAGGCTTCAGGCATCCTTGGGGGTTTGTTGGGTCAGCAACCTTTGGCCCTCTCACAGCACACAGATTACACTGAGCTCAGGGCAAGCCTCTGCTTGTTCAACAGACTCGTGGCATCTTGCCACAGGCAGGGCACACTGCTTGCAATATCCTCAGTGCTGCATGACTTCATATCTGTGTTATCTCCAAAAAGAAAAAAAACCTTGGGAATCTTTCTGGATGATGAATACTAGATAAGATTAAAGCAATTTTCTTTTAAGACCAGAAAACAAATTCAAATTCAAATTCTTCCAGCCCTTTTGAGATACTGGACTTTCATTCAAGCCAGAACCTTTATAGGTGCCTGCAGTGACTTCAGTAGTGCAGAACATTTACCATCAAAGGCACTGTTGCTAAATCAGAACACACAAAAGCTTCACGGTATTTTCCCCTTACAGCTGCACTGCCCAAATCCATTGACACCATTTATGGACTCTCCCCTCACCACTGTAACCCTGTCAATATGAAGTACAGGAGATCACAACTCTGCTAGAGTTATTTATGAAACCAGGTATATTTAGCAGTACCACCTGGCTATCTCTAGTACTGGGCTGAGACAAAGGGATATGGATAATAATGAAGGGAATCAGAGTAAGCTCTATTTAAACTATCAGCTTATTCCCAGTCTTAATATACAATTCAGGTCCCAGACTGGTCTAAATGTCTTGCAGAAGAGAAAGTAGCACCATAAAAACAATAATAAGGAGAATTAGCTGGGAGCTGGAGGGATTGCCCCACAGAGGCTGTGGAGTCAGCACAGGAGGGCAGGCAGCTCCCAGTGGGTCAGGACTGCTGCTAATAACTCATCCCTTGTGCTGCTGTCCATGTCATTTGTGGTTTGCACACTGATGCTGTGCAGCATCTCGGATGCAGGTAGCAGTAGGGGAGGATTTCTTCCCCCATCAAGGATATGTGGCCATCTCTGGAGTGAAAGAGGACAGACCTTCATCAGTGCACAGCAAAGCACCAGAGGCAAAGTCAAGCTCTTTATTAACTTCAGATGAAATTGGGATATGCAGAAAGCAATTTACTGAGATACAGGCAGGGCACAAAGGCTAACATCCTGCTTTTAACAGAAGTCCCTTAACATCTGAAGGCAGCAAATGCCCTGGACCTTTGTGCCTCTTTAGAACAAAGGCAATTCCTTCAGTATGAGTGAAGGGGAACTGGCAGGTTAAAGATAAGTGACAGAAGGGTCACCTAATGAGTCCTTCCTGTGCTTCAGGATGAGACTGAAGGAGAGCTGCCCTCTGTGCACTCACCTGGCCCAAGCCCATTTGACCAGTGGGATGCTGAGAGCCCTGGCACAAAGTGAGGAATGGAGGCTGCAGAGCCACATGTGCACCCACCAGCAGCTGAGGTCAGGGAAGGATCCTCCATCAGGTGGACTTGGTTCTCATTCACAGGTGCAGCCCTCATCATGTGTGGATTCCCTACACAGATGGCAGGAAGCACCAAGGCTTCCAAGCACCAACAGCTCAGACAACTGTGGATGGAGAACAGCAACTTCTAAATTCCATCTGCTCCTTTTTTGTCACCTTCTGTACTCAGAAACACATTCATCAGAAGCACAGGCACAGTGGGACAGTGACAAATTTTACCATCTCTGGCTTGTCACTTCAACAAGATTAGATTATTTTAATATTAATTCATTACCCAATTTAAATCCAATTAAATAGATTTTACAAGGCCCTGGCATGGCTGTGATGCTGGGGACAGCCCCTGCTGAATGCCAGGTGCAGCATCTGTGTTAGGGCCAAACACCTGCCTCAGAGTGAGATTTCCCCCTTTTCCCACTTTTTCCCTATCAAGGGGAAAAGGACACTGAAACCATTGAGATGGATGAACAGCTTTTCTTTTTGATGGGATTATGCTTAGGAAAATAGTTCCAAAGTTCTCCACAGATGGTTGAAATCAGAGTTGATTTCCCCATCTTCCTTCCTGGTAGGGGTGCCAGCCTCTCTCTCACCAGAAAGAATATTAAAAGCACTTTTCCTCTTTCTCACAGGGAGAAGCTGCATGAAGAAAGGAGCACTCTGGTGTAGCTATGGGATAGCAATAAATCATGAGAGCTCATGGAAAATTCGCATTACCGCATTCTTTTAGTCAGGAACCAGCTTCCATGGATCATCCATTCCTACCTTCAGATACATTACCTTTAAGATAAAAACACAAATGGAGATAAGAAGCACCTGAACCATTCTCTCTCATTTCTACCTATGCTTTGTTACAAGTCATTACTTCTCCAGCTCCCTATTAGCTACCACCTACATACTTGCTTGCAACTAAGACCCAAATCCATCTCCAAGAGGTCTATCAAGACCCCACAGTGCAAAAAAAGAAAGATCTAAACAAAAATGGCCTGGAGAGAAATGAGGAAAAAATAGGAAAAGCTATGAGATGGAAGAAAAAAAAAAGTAGAAGATGCAGACTGAAATACAGAAGGGGCACTGGAGGAAAGGTGTGAAGAGCATGGGAAAGGGAAATGCAGAATTGGAACAGATTTCAGATCTGTGCAGCAATGCCCTGTGCCACCTTTCCAAAGCTGTCACAATCTGCATCCCTGTTTCTGAGGCAGGAGGCCTCGGAGCCTCTCCCCAGATGGCTGTCTGACCTTGGTGCTCCCTGCTCTTACACAACCCAGCAGAGGAGCACAACACTCACAGAGCTCACACCCCGAGCACAGCACCCACAGCCCTGCCCCCCAACACCCCAACACCCTGCTCTGCCAATCTGTATTTTGGAAAAGGACAGGATATTGTTATAGCTCTCCATAGGTCCCCATCTGAACAGAGACTATTACGGCATAAATGAGAGGAAAGGGCCACTGAACCATGTGGCAAGTTGCCAGGCTGTGCTGCAGCCTCCAGCAGTTATGCTCAAAGAGATTTAAAGTCCAGCATAACCTTGATTTTTAATAGAGTCACATTTAATGAGCTTTAACGTCCACAGTAATAATTTTCTTATTACCTACGCAGGAGTCGGAAATACAATCACAAGAAATGTGCTGCACTCCAGTCCAATGAAGGGATTTAACAATGGCCAACACATTATTATCAAAACCATCAACATCATTGTCCTTAATGCCTTTTTTTGGTTGGTATAATTATAATTCTGTGAACCATAAGCAGAGCTGTTGCATACCACATAAGCTTGCTGGATGCATCAAACCTGGCTGGCTGGAGGCCACCCAAATCCCTCACCTTGCCAAGCAGCCAGTCAGGTTATATGGCAAAACAGGACAATAAAATCTTACATTTACCTCTATCTGTCTAAAGGCAAAATGCAAACTTACATATGACCTCTGCTGTCCTCCCAGCTTTTATCCACACTCTTCCTACTCTGTCCTTGCTCTCTCTTCACCCCATTCTGCTCTGACACCAGGGACCTCCCACCTCAAAAGCTCAGAGAAGTGAATTTGCCTCCTGTGTGTATCACATGAATGAGCAAGATAAACAGATGGGGACTGCAGCTGACAGAGAGGGGTGCAAGAAAAACTCCAATTCTTGTTATTTTTGTACAGAAACAGCTTCACAAAGCTCAAAGAAATTCGCTCCCTTATCATGCACAACAAACCTCCCTCCCTGGGGTAGCCAATTGGACAGTGACAAACAAAGCAGAGGGAGTTTCTGCCACACGCTCCCCACTTCACACCTTGAAAATACACTGAAGCAGAAGGCATGTGGCAGCTGTTCCTGTGGGCAGAGCTAAGAAAAAGCAAAAGCTGGATCTTCCATGTCTTATCCAGAAGGAGACAGTGTGATTTTCTGGCCGCACGGATCCATGTTGTTGAGCCACTGCTGAACAGCTGCTGTATCCACACTGTGGATGCAGGATGGAGCCAGTGCAGAAATGGATGCAGCCTGCACAGCACACTTGATCAGCTGCCCCCAAGCCACTGGAAGCTCTCCCTGCTCCAGCAAGGAGGCCAAATCTGGCATTCACCTTGCTAAATTAAAGCCAGCTCAGAATAACCTAGTAACCTTGTGGTCAGCACTGTAACATCCTCAGCATCTCTTCACATCCCAACATTTGCATCTGACTATGCTGCTGAATGCTCCCACAGCAGAAATGAGAGTTTAGGTGCATTCATGGCAATGTGCCCTGTGCATGACAGTGATGCACACAAGCACATGAACTACAAGAAAAAATGCCCAAGATGTCTCCACGCAACCTGGCTTCCTATACCTTCACCCTGTCCTCAGAGAGAGTCATCCACTGGGCTGCTCCAGCCTTCAACAGCTTTTTCCCACTTTGTTTACAAGAATCACTTCCAGATGCACTTATAGGCACTCTGAGAATCCAAAGGGCCCTCCTGTGACTTTGGTAAATGACACTGAAGTACTTCCCACCCTTCTAAGTTCTGAACCGGCTGCTCTCTTCCACCTGAGCTGGTTACCAGAAGTCAGAATGATGTAACTTGGGACTGGGGTAAAAGGCAAAAAAAAAAAGCATCACATACATGAGGCTGGAAATACCCTGAAACCCAGCGAGCTGTTTGTTTTCCTGTTGGAATCAAAGGCAGAAGAGAAAACAGCTTTAAAAATGCATCCTTTGTGAGCTAACGACAAACCTGGTAACATCCCAGCACAGAGGCACCTCACAAACAGCTAAAAGCAGCTGCACAGAAAGGCAGCAGAATAATAATTCTAACACATGACAGGAGGCACACGTGAGGAGCACATTTCCCCAGAAGAGATGGTCTAATTACTGCAGAAGATACCCCAGAGGTTCATCCAGCAGTGACAGAGGCAGGGGGCTGACCCCACCTCTGCAGCCTCTCTGCCCCTGCCCTCCCTGGGCACTGCAGCCCCTGGACCTGCAGCATCAGATGTGCCTGGCACTTGGGCATAAGGACAGACAAGGGCACTGGGCAGCTGCATCTGCTGCAATTTAAACACCTAAAACACAGTGCATTTCAAATCCAAATTGCAATGCAAGAGCTGTCCCCAGGAACTGCCCACTGGGGGTCTGAGACTGGAAGCTCCTACAGACAATAGTTTTTTTTTAAATGTTTGCCAAGTGTTTCATGCTTATGCATCTGTTAGAGCAGCCACTAACAGGAGTGACAGAACTGTCACTTACTTGTAACATGCAGTGAGCTCTTCACTTTATAAACCACCCCATCTGCACTTCTCACCATCATATTTTTAAGGCTATATAGTACCACAATCCAGTATGAGATGCTGGAACAAACACAATCTCAGCAGTAATAAAGTGTCATTGTTTGAGCGATGGGAACACAGACAAGCTACTTTCTGAGAATTTCTGTTTCATAACAGAGAGAGATGTTTTCTTCTGTGGATTTTCTTTAAACCAGGGCTCTGCCCTTTTGTGGGTCTGAAGCCTCCAGCACTTGTGACCTTTGGGAAAAGCCCTGCTCTTTCAGTCTCATCTGAGGGAGGATCCTGACCTCCAGACGTTGACCAAGTACATGCACTTGGGACACACCAGGTTTGCTCCACACAGACCTTCAGTTCTCTTTTATTTTTCTCTTCTCTAACAAATTGTTTTGAGGCCATGAGAGAATTACAGCAGGAACTTCTCCAGGGCTTTTCAGCATAACTTGGTTCTGCCTGGTCCCTCACGGTGTTACAGGTGATGGCTTAGGCTTTATTGATATCCTTACCTTGATTTTCAGAGTCTGAGAGCATGTCTGAAGGTGCTGATTTTTGGGGTTGCTGTACTAAAAAGTCTCACTCAGGTATGTGAAAGGAAGACAGACTGTACTGGAGTGCCACAGATTCTGTGAAACGTATTTAGCTCAGTGAAAGATGTACTCTGCTTTCATGGAGTATTGAATGTAGCTGTGATTAATGGGGCACATATACACTGATAAACAATATTAATTTGTTTTAAGCCAGGTCTGAAAAGATTTCAACCACTTGCTTCCCTGCAGCTATGAAAGTTATTTCCTGCTGTCTGTACTACCTCAAGGGCTAAACCAGCCCTGAAAGGAAGGAAATATTTCCTTTCACTCTGTTGGCAGCACCAGCATATGAAGGCTGTTGTATTGGTATTTCATTCATCATGAGCAAATGATATGAATTATTATTATTTAGCCTTACCACCTACCCTCTACCACACTGCCACAGGATTGCCACCTCACATCCCCTCTCGCCTGCATCAACCCAGCTTTTTTCATTTTCCATATAACCACTCCATCAAGCACACTGTCTGCAATGCCTCCATCTGCTCCTGCACTCAGTTCCTCTGGCAACACGGATTCAGAATAAATGCATCCCCAGGAGCAGAAGCCAGCAGCCTACCTGCAACTTCTTGTGGGGACTGAAAAGCCCCAACTCCTTCCAGACTCCCAGAGACGGAGCCGCCTCCTTTGAGCACCCGCACCAGCTCCCGCAGCCGCTCGCACTCCTCCTGCAGCTGCTGCTGCTCCTCCTTGCGCTGCTGCTTGGCCAAACTCATGGGGTTCATGCTGAAATGGACAACTTTGGTCCTGCTGGGGTCGTAGTCACCCTGGGGGGCAGGAAAAAAAACAAAACCAAAAGCACATTGAGTAACCGCTCCAATCCCCAAGCTCACCCGGCCTGTGTCACTCGGTGAAATAAAAAAATGTTACAGCAGAAATAAGGTGACATTTATGCAGTGACAAGGTTTTAGTACAACAGTTGAAGGCAGCCAAGCCCAGTGTTGTTTCTCCTTCTCTTGCTATTCCATCTTTAAAAAGCCCCTGAAACAAAGGCTGAAACAAGGCAAAGAAACCACAAACAAACAAAAAATAACCAAACCAGAAAAAACCCACCGAAACACCCCACTTATAACGGAACTCATCCCCTGGGTGATACTTCCACAGTCAGATTTAACTCCAGAAATGAAGTTTTATAGCTGTATTTAAAATCTCTTGATAGCAGGAGATTATAATGAACACCCAAACACACCCTTAAACTACAGCAGGACATCCAGTGCCAGCCTGATTTATTGCTCATATGAGCCAGCAACATCCATGGCATCCAAAGGTGGAGTCATTAGCAAGTTGTATCAGCTCATCCCAAGCAAGGGAACAGATACTCCATTCCTTTTTTCCTTAAAGGAGAATTGTATTTACAGCAGCTTAAATAGTCAGTCAAGCCCTAAGATGGCAAATTAATATTCTTTCAAAGCGAGAGGAAAACACTGATGTTTCATTTGTGATTTCAGAGAGACAATTTTCATATAAACTACAGGAAGCCTCACAACCATAAATGTAGTAAAACATGTGCTAACGCTGGCTGCCACGGCACTCTGCCCAGCTGAAACCCTATAGCAGTGCCTGCATAAAAAGCTATTTTATATGGTAATATTTTTCCTCCAATTAAATCTCGGGACCTAAAGTGATTTTGTAAACATTAATTAACCCTCAAGAGCAGCATGAGGTAGGTATTATCCCAATTTTATCATTTCATTTCCATTAAAGATGTGATAGAGCTTTATGTGGGGTTTTTTCCCATGCAAACCAGAGCAGAGACTGAGTGACTTCATCCTGCACTGCTGGTCATTGGTGGTAAGAGACCCCAGATTATCCCACTCCCAAGTATGATTTATTGAAAATACTCTCTATTCTCATAATGTGAAGCTCTTCATCAGGCAGTGAACTGCTGAAACTCACTGCCCCAGAGCCTGGCAACAGACACACAACAGTATCAAAAATGGGTTGGACAAATTCAAGGACAGAGCTCCATAACTGGGCCATGACAGGGCAGGACATGTGAGAATCTTCCAGCATCTCTGGTTGCTGGAAAAGTGCTGGAGAGCATGGACAAATCTGTGGGCTTTCACAGAATAACAGCTTCTATCTACCATTGTGGTCAAAGATGCTCTTCTGGGATTTTCTTCCCAGAGATAAAAAAGAAGGGTGTGGTGGTTCCTCATAACTACTCTGAGAAATCAGTTTGACCACAGCTGTGCATCTGGCTAGGAGAGAGTCACTGTTCCACAGGGTAAGTGCAAGTCACAGAGGAAGGAGGTCACATGAGTATGTCCCAGGCCATGAAGGGGTGGGAGGAACTCCCAGAGGTCTGCCCTGGTCCAAGAGCTCCCTCCAGGGAGCTGGGAAGAGTCAGGCATGGAAACCTCAGGTCCCCTTTGCAGGTGTTTGCAGTCCCCACAGTCAGGACTATGCGGTCTCCCAAGCCTTGGCCACACACTGAGCAGGTGATGCACGTTCTCCTACTGCCCAAGCCTCACTTCAGTGAGCTCAGGAACACCTGGGAGGGCAGCACTGCCCTGCAGCCCCACAGCAACAGGGCTTTGTGACCCCATTTGCACAGCCAGGCTGAGACAAATCTCTCTTAATTGCCAATCAAGCAATTCAGACCAAAAGAAGAAATTATCCCACCATCAGCCTTGATCACAAGAAATTCAGGTGAGACCTGAAGGACACAAGCAGCATGTTGGAGATATCAAACAGAGGGAGAAGGAAGACAGCTGCAACACCAGCTCATTAGATATATTTCCCCCAGCACACACTGGCATTTACAAACCTGCTTTTGCCAGCTCGTTACCTTCTCCTGCTATTTGCACTCCAGGACTCCTCCAGACAGGTCAGGGCACTCCTCACTCTTGTGTTTGTCTATTAAGGGAAGAGATTCAGCTCCAAAGTTTGCAACAGGGCTTACTCTGGCTGCTAGGAGGATGCTCCAGTGTCAGCTGTGGATCTCAGTTCTCCTTGGGCAGCTGCTGGTGCTTCTGATCAGCTGGGAAGGGCCCTGGCCCTGTCTCCCTTGCCAAGGCCAGGCAGAGCTCCCAGCTCCTCATCCTGGCTGCCAGCACCATTCCAGCTGCAGTGCAGGGATCCACAGCAGCAGGATCCCTGTGTGAGGAAAGCCTTGCACACCTGGAGACTGCTGCTCCCTCCCTGCTAGGGCTGCTGTGACCCACACTGCAGCAATCTTTTGATTCTGCAGGTTACTTACCCTTTTCCATCATCTCTCTGGCCTTTCTACAAAGCCCTGCCACGAAGCTGCAGTGCTTTGGCTCTTACAGATCTTTCAGACCATTTATCCTCTCCTTTCCTAACATGCCCCCCTTGAAAAATCTTGCTGTAAAACTCATCACCAGGACTCAGCCTTATTTTCAGGGTTCACCAGCTCTCCTCAGCACATCAGTCTGAAGCTTCACTGAGACAAGAGAATCTCTTAAAAGCCCACAGTGCAATGAAGGCAGTGGCAGAATCCATATGATTTAACATTTCTGGGAGATCACTAACATATTTGCTATGCTACTCACATTTTTGGGCTAGGGGCAGTAGCTTTCTCTTTCTTCTACACAGCACACATCAAACCAGTACATTTCTCCCTACAGCTAAAATATTAGTGCAGCTGGTTTATATTACAGCAATGCCTAAAAGAAACCAAGTGAGACAGGGATCCCAGCGTGCCAGGTCCTGTACAAACCCCACAAGGAACTGCCAGCTAAAGCCCAAAAAGCAGACAACAAATCCTAGAGGTGCAGTATGTGAGGGGAGCGCAGCTATGGAAAGATGCAGTCTCTGGTTCCAGGTTCCTCAGCAGCATGGCAGAAAGGAAAACACATCTTCAGAGCTGCTCCTCCTCCTCACCAGCAGACCATGCTGCCACCTCAGAGTCGTACCAAGCAGCCTCCAGGAAATTTACTGGCACTCTCTGGAGTTTCAAATAAACACAGGAAGCTTTCCATGGAAACGGCTCAGACCAGAGGCAGTGTCTGATGAAAGGGATGGGTCTCATGTGTAGGTAATATAGAAAGTCAAAACAGTATCACAGCTTGGGACATTTGGAGTGTTTTCCCCAAATTTCTGAAGGTTGAGGGTGACTTTGGGCCGTAAAAAGGACCCAAAGGGTTGGCTCTATGAAGACCCATGGCTGGAAACAGCTAAATATAAGAGACAGCAAAGTAGCATTAAAATCTCACTAGCATTTGATGGACGTGAAGCCCTAATGCTGGTAGGAAATCAGAGACTGAAGAAAGCAAACATCATCCTCCTGGAATCCCTTCCGTTCTGGAAAATGTAAATTGCTGTTTTTCTCTGTCAACTGCACTTCCACCTACAATAAATTAGTCTTACTGATCATAATTTTATCCTTTCATTTGTGCAGCAGAAGCCTGGAGAATTGTTTCAGGCACTGGGAGAGAAGACCTAAAACAGATTTTCCCATTTAGAAAATAATTTCTAATCTTGGGTGACTGAAGAGGAAGACCAAACAGTGGCATTTGAAAGGCAGGCACAGAAGAGACAGCCACGTTCCTTGAACAGGAGCTGGGACTCCCCAAACAGCTGCCCAGGCACAGCTCCAGATGCTGCTTCTGTGCTGAACCAACACATGCAAGGAGGTATTGCTTAGCAGAGTTAAAAAGCATCTTGTAACAAATGGTAATGTATCCCTGGTTTCTCCAAGAAGTGTGAAAATCGTGCTGCAGGTTTGGAAACTTGGCCTGAATGTGAGGTTTGACCAAATCCACTTAAGCTCATGGTGCCTTTAGATGGAAATGTGGGACATTTGGGCAATGCAATCGATGTGTGACCCACAGAGCTCTGTTGGAAAGCCATCCCATCCCTGGCTCATTCAGCAGTAACTTGGTAGCTTGTTTTGCTCATCAGCACATCATGGCCAGCGTCTCAGAGAGCAAAGATAACACATTACTGCCAGTTTCTCAGCAGTATCCTCTCTTTACCCCTGTTTTCCAATACCTTAAGAACCTTAAAATACCAGAAATTCTACCTTAAAAACCAGAAATTGCAGAGGTTCTGAAGAGTAAATTACTTGGACTAGAGAGAACTGCTGGCATTCATTGATTCTTCTTTTCAGAAATAACACTGAACAAGTAATTCAGATTTGTCAGAAAAATGTACAGAGAGCTTCAATTTAGGGGGAAGCAATAAATACCTTGATTGATTGCAACCAAACCTGGTTGGCACCTAAAGTGAATTACTCATTCCTGGAAAGCAACATGTTAACTAGCTGATTTGGTGCTTAAGGCAGCAAAACCTTGGTTTTTTGGCTCTCAGAAGGGCACTGGACATTTAATAGAGATGATTTGTTGATTTCACATGTCAATACGCTCCATAATTTGTGAAATAATGTTGTTTTGATGCATTATCCTCAGCCTTCCAGACATCTGCCCCAGGGTTTCCACATGGGAAACTCTCTCATGAACCACCCCATTGCTGCTGTCCCAACTGTGGAGTCACTGTGTGAGACAAACACTGCAGATGCCACACACAAATATTGGCTTAATGCAGTATGTTCCAAACACACTCTGGCAGAACTATTTAGTAAGACTCTGGCTATCAATAAACTTTCTGACAAAGACTATGGAAAAAAGAATTTGCAACAGGGCCAATTTGTCATCTAGAACTGAGGTACAAGCTCAAGTCAGATGTTGCTGCCTCCCCTCTCACTTCCATCTTCCAGCTTGAAAAAAAAAACACCCCAGGGAGATAATTGTGCTGATGCTATGTGTCATTTTTAAAAACTATATTATCACCAAACAGTCAGCATGTTGGTCTACGTGTTGAAATTACAGCTCAAAAACTTCCTAAGTAATCTGCCCATTAGGGAAGAATCAGTCAAGTGCCAAAGCAATGAATGAAGACAGGACTGCTTTAATCTCTGAAAAACAGAAACTTTTCCTTTAGAAGAGGAGTTGTTTAGAAGAACAATGAAAGCTGCCAGTGACAGCACCTTGAAAAGGGATGAACTTATTTTGGCATCTCTCCTCCTGGTTGTTTGAAAACTGCACAGTCCCAATTCAGTGATGTCTTTCTCAAGGAGCTATAAAAGCTTTTCTCTCTACTCCACTCACTTTCATAGGCACACAGGTAAGAATAAAGTACTTAAAACCATGTGGACCATTTTACATTTGATGAAACATTCAGTGCTTAACAACTCCATTTAAGGACTCTTCTTCTGTTGCAGGTAGTTCTGATCAGAAGGTAGAGCTGCTAGCAAAGGGAACAGTCTCCATTGGTGTGAATATGTTTATCTTCCATCACTAATGAAATTAAACAAGTCCATACATCCCCAAAAAAGGCACTGACTGTCAGGATACAATGTCAGCAGACACTGTGAAGGATTTTCAGCTGACTTCACATCCTCACCAGCTCCTTCTGTTAAACGCTTTGGCAAGCAAAATCATCAAAACCCATAGATGGGGCTGACACGCACTTAAGTACCTCATTTTTTCAGTCTTGGTATCTATCAGCCTTAAAAGATTGTGATTTCTGAGCAGCACAATAAATTCTGGTGGAGCATATGGACAGCTGAGCTTAATCACTGCTGGCTGGCAATACAACAGCTTGTGCTTCGCCCTGCTGAGAAAAGGCTGGGGATTGGAAGCTCTTCAAGGAACGGAAAATTTCCTCCTCACGCGACTCTCAGGCACAGTGAGGGCCACCCAAACACTTCTGCCTCCTGAGCTGAGGAATTTCTTCCCATGATGACTTCTTAAGAGAGAAATCTTCAAGGTTTCTGGGCTGGGACAGGTTATTCAGTACTGGAGAACTTAAATAGAAATGATTTAAGGAGCTTAGTAGATTATATCAGCTTTAAATGGGTCAGAAGTTACCTTGGAAGAATTGTTGAAATAAAGACTGCATCTAGCTGTAGGAGACAGATGGGAAAGTTTCTTATGTACAGATATGAAACATAAAGCATCAGTTGGGGGGATGGTGGAAGAGACGTGTTTGAAAAGCATCCAACTGGTCAGGGAATGCTCTTGCTTCCATTTACTACCTCTTGTAGGAACAAGAGTAGCTTAAATTGTAAACACTAACACACAGCAGGTAATTGGGTATATGCAAGTGGTCAATGTCCAAAACTGAACTTTTGAACTCTCGAGCAGAGGATGGTACTTCACAGCCTGGTGGATTTACACTTTGGTAAATCCTGGACTAAAACAGAGGAGGCACATCCTGAATCCCCCAAAGACAGGACAAAATGGGACAAAATGTTACTCAAGGTTTCTGGCTGGTCTTTCGCTGTGTCAGGCTCCAGCTACTGAATTCTCGCAAAATCCAGATTTCTGATGCTAGAAGATCTGAAACTGCTTTTGGGAACCTGCGGGCTTATTCTTGGGATTCAGTGCCTCCTCCTGACTATGAATCCTTTACACAGCTCAAGCATGCCTTTCCCAAGGCTTGTGGTTTCTGGAATGACTGTCTGGCTTCACTGCAAACATGTGGTATTTGTGGGTAAACACAGCCACACAGGCTTTGCACACAGCTAATGAACACCCCGTTGCTTCCTCTGAATTATGAAAGCAGACAAGTCACATATCATTAGAAGTTGTCTTTGAATGTGTTTATCTTCAGCTTACAGTTAATGGCTCAGCATTTATGTCAAGAATTGTCTGCTGTTAGTCCTGCATCAATAGCCATCGGAAATTTCACTCAAAGATGGAGAAGAAAAAAACAGCGGGAAGGCAAAATTGGAATTTATCACCTGAAAGGCACATGCAAGGTCCCCAACAACTACAGCTCTTGTTGTAGCTTATTAACTAGAGTCTGCCTGGCTATTCAGGTGGGCAGCTTCTCCTGATCTTCCTAAATTTTAACTTTAACAGCTTTAAAAAAAAAGAAAATTGGTTACTCAACTCTCTCATACAAAAGACTATTGGAGGCATTTCTGTACCCAGTACAAGGCAGCCTCAGAGAGCTTAATCCCACCTCAGGAAATGCCATTTTAATGGAAATTCTGTTTCTTGGTTTTGTTCTTTTTGTTTCTTTGCTCAGGCTCGTTAAAGTGATTAGAGTAATACCCAAAGTAAACTGCATCCCAAAGAATTCCCTCTGTACCCAGTGCACAAAGCACAGCACGCTCACCAGCCCCAGCTCCCTCTGTCACACAAGATAACCACACCAAGGGATCTTTAAAGCCTGTGGAACAGGAGCTGTATTAACAAAAATGGATTGCAAAGATGAGACAAAGCTAACTAACAAATAAGCAACAACCACCACCTGCTCCTTGTAGCTTTGCCAGTATGTGCATGCTTGACATCAGAAACAGTTGGAGGGGGGGGAAAAATGAAAAACAGAAGGTGCAGGATGTTGGGAAAAGGCTCATTTGTTCCCACCAGGTCTCATGGCGCTTCCCTACCCTTTTTCTCTCTCCATGGTGTTTTTTGTGTGCATCTGCACACACACAACACTGAAACCTGGCAGCAGAAATTCACTTGGGCAACCTTTCCATTGTTATCTTAGCCAGTTCTTAGCACAACACCTGCTACTTCTTCCACAAAACAGCAAGATCTTTCTCTTTGCCCAGGTGATGCTACCTCTTGCTCATACACCTTGATTCAGGCAACCTTTCACCTCTGGTGTCCTGAACACCCACGGCAGTCACTCCCAGAACAGTGAAGACTCTCTGTGCTAGCCTGAGTTATGCCTCTTCACCCCCAGTAACTCCTCCACCAGCACAACAAATTCCACATCCTTGCTCTCAGGAGCAGTGCGTAATCCCACATCACCTTCCCCTCTCCATTAGCAAGGCCACCTGGAACAGCTGCTCCTCCCCTTCTGCAAGGGTTTTTCTGTTCCTTCCTGAGCAGATCTTCCACACCATCCACACTCATTGATATTCCTCCCTATGGCCTCTTTCACTGCAGCATCTACAGCAAATTAGCAGTGAGACAGGGAGGTGGTTGGAGTTAGGCTGTATCACAGACAAAAAAGCTCTAATCGCCCTAATCACACTGTTCTAACACCAGACCATATCTTTGGGTACAACATGTAACACATTTTGGACACTGCTACAATGGGAGTAATAAAATAAAATGCCTTAGCAGTGGTGTGGAAGCCCTTCAGGTACAGTTTTAAAAGGAGATCTGTTTTCTGTATCTCTTTCAAACGTGTTCTTCCCTGGAGGATGCAAGACTGTAATTTGCATTGAGCGAGGCATTCAGATGAGGTCTGGGATGCAAACAAACGTGACAAGAAGGTTAAGAGTCAGGACAGAGAGACATGGAATGGCATGAAGCTGAGATAATCTAAAAGAAAAAATGCATCCAAATGTTCACTGTCCTTTTCAATTGCTGCTCTTCCTTTTATTGAAATGGAAGAAAATCATAGTCTGCTCTAGGATGGTTTGTTACCACCTAGAGACTTGAATTCCAGGGTTTCTACACTATTTTTTTCAAGTCAAGGAATCCTGTCTTTCCCAAGAACAAAGTCCATAAAAAGTTGCTATTATTTACAGTCTAGTAGCGTGCAGAGGAGACCTGTGCTGGTTCAAAAACCTCTGATAAAGACACTGAAAATAAAAAGCACATAGGTTCTGAAAACAGCCCCAAAGAGCTTATAGTGTGAGTTATAAAAATTCCTTTTCAGAGATAAGTCTTAACTTTATATGGTGAGAAATGCTGGCTCTCACAGATCTGAATTTCAAAAAAACATTCTATCAACTTTCCCATACAAATCAAGTAACTTTGGTTGAGAATACTGTTGAGAGGTGTCAGAGCAAATCTAGGTTTTCAAGAGAAGTACACACAGTTTACCAAAAAGTTTAACTATTTCTTAGCTGCTTTCTTTTTTATTCTGCAACATGCACATAGAGTTACTGTTCAGTAGACCAGAAAGACAGGAGACACTTGAAATGAGGTTTTTTTTGTAGTATTCACTCCAATTCAGATATTCAGCCACTCAAAGCTTTCCTTCCTGACAATGCTCTATAAATCTTGCTTTAATACCTCCATAATTCTGTGTTTCCTGGTAAAGCTCTACTTTGGAATGAATTCAGATTGGACTTCAAGGAGAGATCTCAGAGGAGAAAAGCAACACAAATTGGCTGTGCTAGACCAAGACCCTCAGTATCCAGATAGGAAGGGAGGAGTCAGAGTGAAGTATGACAGCAGAGGTCCTGCTTTCAAGACTTTATAAAGCAAAGTGAAACTGCAATGTAATAGGATTTTCCAGTTAATGGATCTCATTAGCAAAAAGCAAAACCTCTACGGGTATTTTTTTAAGATACTATCTGGTATAAAAAGAAAGATGCATAATTAAAAATTATGTAAAAGCCTTCATGGAAGCATCAAAGTTCATCTGAGCATATAAAAGCCTGAAAAACAAGTGACAAGAAGTGCTGTCAATCACTTTATGTATTTGTACAGCAAACACATGGCACAGGCTGGATGCTGAGGTCAGCCTCAACAGCAATGCTGAAACTCCTAAAGGCTTTAAGTGCACCAGGACATTTTGATCCTGTAATTTAATGCATATAAAGTACTATTATATGACCTTGCACATCTAATTCCAGCCTGGCAGGGTACAAAGCAAACCCACTGCATCTGAGTGAATGAATGAGCACCCTGAGCCTTGGCTGCCCCCTGAGCTAACCCACCACCATTACCAGATTCCTGCCTCAAGCTGGAAGCATTTCCACTCAAAGAGCAAGTCAAGTTCCCTTTCCCATCACACAGAAAAGTGACAGACACAAGTGCTTTGAAGGACTCATTTCTGACAGTCTCCTGGAGCAGCTGGGCAGTGTCTGAGTGGGATTTACAGCAAATGTGTTGCAGGTTAAACAAGCTGCAGTGCAGCCTCTCCCTGCGCGGGGTTATCGCCTCCCACGCACCTTCTGCTGTGGCCAGGCAGACAGGGAAAGGAGGGGAACAAAACATGGCCCTGCCACACACCCAGGGGAAGAGCAGCTACAGCACAACTGCCAGGTTTTATTCATTTTGTCCCTGTCACTTCACAGTCTTCACACTTGTCTTGCCCCTGGGGAGAGCTCATCCTCCCCAATATCACCTCAAAGTCCAACCAGGTACAGTGGAAATTCCTCTAGTAATGGGTGACTGCATAGAGGGAAAATGAGAAAGCTTCCAACATCTCAGAAAAACATGTACCCATGTAGATACCATTCTTTTACCCAAGCAGTCACCTACATTACTCACCAAGAGGAGTCACTGCAGGTTCCCTTTGCTGTGTTGAGCAGGCAGAAGCCTCTTCTGTTTGTTCTGCTCTTTCTCAAGTAAGAGACCTGAGTGTCTAAAACATCCAAATATTGATTCAGATGGTACATTCTCTTCTATCTCCTCAGGGCAAATAGCCAAATGTTTGGTTTTCCCTTCCTTTTCACCACTTTATCAGGTAAATTATTTTTTAAATTTAAGCAAGTTATAGGATCCCTGGTGAAAAGAGCTCTTTTCCCCTTCTCTAGGGGCATGAAAAAGGTCTCCTCCATCTCCTTTCTCCTCCTCTCCTTGTGATGATTACCTTTATGCCCCAGGTTTCCTCACCCAACTCCTTGGAGAGCTGGACTCTGCTCCCTTGGTCCCTATGCAGAAGGGCATCACTTTGTCTCCTTTCATTCCTTGAATATTAAAAGTTTCTACAGACTTGGGATTAACAAACATTCAAGATGTCCCAGGCAGTGAGAACAGGGCTGTCATGGAAGGGGTTGCTGTGCATACAAAGAAACCCTCAACAAGAAGAGTCAGCAATGCAAGGAGAATTAACAAGCACAGTTAAATAACCCTAAATCCTCATGCATATTTATAAACTACATCACATCAAAACCAAATCAATACCCTCACTAGTTACATATGGCCTGAGAAAGCAAGAGCTGGTAACTTGCTTGTGCTTTGCCCAACCAAGACAAGACCCAGAAAGTCTCCACATAGGAGTAAATTCCTGGGCTGTGAAGGGGAATCAAGCTGTAACATCACAGGCTAAGATGAAGCAGAGGGGAGAGAAGGAGCAGCCATCCACAGATGGCACAAGGAATTCACCTAAGCCTTGGCAATGGAGCAGAATTTCAGTTTAAACCCTTCTATTCCTATGACAAAGAGAAAACCACCTCTGGCAAGAGAACAGTTTTCACAATTTCAGCTGTAGCTCTGTAGGTGACATAACTACACCCCCCAACATTTCATACCCCACGTGCTGGGTGAGACTGTTCACATGGGGACTTCTATCAGCACAACCATCTCCTGAAACATCCCTTCTTGGCTTTCCCTGGGGGAAAATACTTCTTGGTTGCCTGCAATGCTTCAATTGCCATTCATGTCTTTTCAAGTAAATGCAGTTTGAAACAAAGATATGGGGAAATGCTTTAAAAAGTCACACTGGGATCACCAACCCATTAGCAAAATGTCTCTGTCAAACATGCTAAACCTGACTTACATCACTTCAACCCCAACAACACATTTTCCTTATTCAGGCTTAGACTGCTGTGAAGTTGAGCCAAACCCAATTTGAATCTACCTTGAAATATATTTAGTAGACACAACTGTCCAATCCTCAGTGCACGACTTAATGGTCTGAAATACAACTGTCCTGCCTCCAGTTTGATTTTATTTCACCAGTTTTACGTCACTGTGCTAATGGACTGGACAGCAACCCGCACATTTTGCACAGAGATGTGAAGGGGCAATGATTTTAAATTTCACTGCCAGGTTTTTCCAGAATTATGACTGCCAGGTCAATCTCTAAACTGTTAAGACCCTACAAAACCTCCTTCAAAACACAATACTTCCTGCTGTATAAAACTCAGGCTTTGATTTTTATCATCACTTTCCTCATTGCCAACATACATCACAGCATTTTTATGAAAGAAAATGGTGCATGAGGGGAAATTCTACTTTTCTGGTGTTTCTCAGTGAGAACCCAGTTCTCCAGCCTTCATGTAACAATCCAGGGAGGAGAGGACAGCTCAGCCTTACACTACAGCTACCACAACATGCTGTGGTAGTTATTTCTTTCCCATTAAGTTTTAATTAGACAACACATGCATGACTTGGAAACACAGCCTGGCTGCAGATGAGAAGGAATCTTTTCAAGTTCATTTGAGCAAACCTGAAAAAGAGCCTTCCTGTTCTTCTCTAACCACACATTTTCAGATAGCATCTTTAAGCACACAGTCACACTGAATTTCAGGGGTCAGACCGCATTTGCTAGGGAGAGTGCAATTTTCCTTCCTTGTAGGAACTACTTGGTCCTTTTCTATATTTCAGTTAACTGTTTTGTTTTTAATGCAATTTTAATACCTTAAAATTACTGCTACTTCAGCTGTACTCTTTGGTGGTACAAGGTCTGCAAGGGAGCTAAAGGTATTTATTGAGTTATTTTCATGAGCAGAACCCCAAAATTTTCTTTGGTATGGAATATACTGACAGAAAGCAGAGATTTTCTGCCTAAAACTGAGAAGTAGACAAGCACCTTGGAATTCATTTGACTGAAGCAAAAAGTGGCCTCAAGAACAATGATAAACATCTCAATTGCATACATTTAGACATTTTTATCCTCCAGCAGGTCAACAGCAGAGGAAAAAAAGATCAAGAGGGGTGATAAAGGAAAAGCACATTTGATGTTAGCAATTTCAGAAAAAAAAATTATTTTCTGTAATCACTGTGAAAGGAGTACAAATCTCTGCCATCGTCTTGCTTAACAGAGCTCAACAATGCTTACATTTCACTTGAGAGGAAATATCTGTTTTCATTATTTCAGCCCACTCAATCACTCCTCCTCCACCTTCTTCTCCAACTTCAACCCTCGACTCGGATGTATTCACTTACTGGAGTTTGCAAATTGCTAATCACCCATTGGCAGTATTGATCTGCACGTTTTACTGCAGTCAGAATGAGACAGCACAGGCTGGTGAATAGACTGTGAAGACTGAAAAATGAGATTAACCAGCTCGCCCCATACAGATCGAGTTATCTGCTGCCTTGTTCGCTTTTCATGAAGCTTCCAGAATGCAGCAAAATGAATCTCCTTAACTCACAAGACAGGGCTGATACATAAGTCCATTAGAAGAAAATATCAGAAAAAGCAAGTAACACAATTTCATGGAAAACAGGTCTTGTCAAACAGACTTGAAGAGATTTCAAGTCCAGCTAACTAAGATAACTGTGTTGACACAACAGAATAGGAATTCTGTAATATATTTGCCTCGGTATCAAAATCGCATTTTCTTTTAAAACCAGCATGATGCAAAAATCAGACTATGGCAGTTTTTAAATGGCCCAAAAGCTGATGAACTAATAGTGACATTTCCCTGTTACTTTCCCAACAAGAATTGCTCCTTTGGCCGATCGTATGCAGCACACATTCTCTAAGATACATAAGAAAATAATAAAACCTTACTAAAATATGCAGATAACACAAAGGCAGAATTGTAGCAAACAATAAAGCCCACAAAGATAGCTTAGAAATCTGATTGTGCCAGGCACAATCATTCCCTATGAATTCAAATGCACCGTGAGAGATCCCAGAGAGCAGAACAGTTTCAGGCACAAAACACAGCGGGTACTTTCTGGGAGACAGTGTCTGTGAGGAGGCCACAGTTAATAACCAAGGGTTACTTCTAATTTAATGCTGTGTGGAGGAAAAAAACAAGGAACAGCCAGAATCTTTATGTATCATTGAGCAGGAAGGACTAAAGAAACAATACTGTCCCTGAAGGCAGCACTGATGAGACCCCTACAGTGATAACACACCCAGGTGAGGTGTGCAGGCGTGAGAGTGTTGTTGAAAATTAAGGAAAGTGGTGAGAAGATTTCCATGAATGATTCATGGTCTGAAAAAACGCATCTTCCACTGAGAAATTAATGGAAATCAAACTATTTTATTTGCTATGGAGAAGGCAGAAGCAATTTGATCTGGGTTTTCGGTGGAAATCTGACACTAAATGGTTCTTTAATGTAGCAAACAAAAGCGTAGAGAGAACCCGATAGCTTCACTTCATGGTGAAGCCAATGAAATGGAAATAATATATATTTTTAATAGGGATAGCTAACCAGGGAAACCAATACATTGTCTGTTACTTAGTGTCTTTAAATCAATATTTGATATCTTATTAAAAAGAGTCTATGGAGCAACCACAAGTCACTGGGCAGATTTCTCTTAAAACTGTATTTTTGTGTTATATCAGACTAATGGGTATTCTTTTTGGCCATAAACCTCTTAATTCAACTCATTCCACTTCCCCCAATTCAAAAAAAGTGTCATCCAATACTTTTATCCATTCTCTCTCATATCATTAATTCCCCCTCTTACTTTATAAGCCTCCAGACAATTCTGTAACTTCAGCGTTTATTCCTCTTAGACATAACAAGAACTTAGATGTTATCACTGACAGTTTAATCTTTTTCAAGGAGAGTTTTAATTTGTAGAGAAATTATATTAGAATCAATGCCTCTAAATATAAAAATACTTTCAAATATATGTTCATTTCAATATTCCAGAGTGGCAGGGCTGCTCAAATCCTCAGGTGATGGAAAATCAGAATGACACTTAAGACCCAGCCACTGAGATTTTGCTTTTTTCCCTGAAGGAAATGTCTTTCTAACAGTCATAATGACAACTTGAACACGTGGATGCTGATCCATACAGATGTAATCTGGCTCATTGGAAAATTACAAGGCTTATTTGGTGTTTAAGAGTGGAAAAAACTGGAGAATGGAAACAGATTTGTCACCTGCCATCTTTTTTGATCTCTAGGCTTTACAGTAGGGAGTGTCCATCCTGATTTAAAGGGAGTAAAGCCAATTTTAAAACTACTTTTCTGGGAGATGATGGAGAGAGAAACAAAGATGGACTAAGATGTGAAAGCTCTACATGTCACAAAACAGAAAAAACCCTCTAGCTAAAACACCCCTGACCATGTGTACACATTCTTTGTAAAATAACCATTCTGCGCACGTGCTCACCCTCATTAAAGGAGCTTTACCAAATATCTCTCCCATTTCCACCCAACATCCTGCTGCCAGTCTCCCACCCACCTCCCACAGCTGCCCTGTGAAGGCAGCACCTGACATCAAGTCTTGAGCACTTTTGGAGGGGCACCTGAAGGATTGCAGAGTGGAAGGGAAGCAGAAAAGCAAACACCTTGAAAAAGCACAGTTTCCCCCTGTAATCCTGTATCATTTCTGCTCCAGCATGCACGAGTCACAGTAACAACAACGTGACTGTGGTTCTTCAAGTGCCTCAAGCACAGTTAAAGACAGATAAAAAATTATGGTTCTGCCCTCAGGAAAGACCTGGAACATCATGAGCTGCCACACTGGGAAAGGCAGCTTCACCAGCCAGCTGCACACTGGTCTTCTGCAACAGATAAAACCCAGCCCACTACTCTCAGGCTTTGTTCCCCCCAAGCACCTCCTTGCTACAGCCAGTAATTCTAACCCAAATTACAAATACAGGAGACCATAACATGGTTGCCTCTCTATACTAATAAGAAAAAAAAAAATCACAAATATCTCTAGTTCCTCAATACATGCCTGGTTTCTCTGCATCCATAATAAGCTTGTCCACATTCAACTTGGAAATACTATTCAATTTTATGAATTCTGCCTGGATCCGTACCAACTGCAAACTCTAATTTGTTTTCTGAATGTTATCTCAACTGTAAGAACTGATCAGTGCCTTCACTTCAGCTCTGCAGCCTGTATATTAAGTTAAGCCACACATAAATGCGTTTGCCTCTCTCAAAAGCTGTTAAATGAGATAGCCTCCTATGGAAAAAGAATGGAATACCACCTGGCAAAGAACAAGGAGTGCTGCTCTGCCAGGTGAGATGGTCAGCAAATTTTGGGTTACCAGGCTGGGCAGCCCATGCAACCTCTGTGAAGATCAGCCAGCTGTGCCCAAAGAAGTCCAGAGCTGCTCCAGGCAAAATTAACTGTGCCAGAATCTGACAATGGACCAAATCTGGTAGATTTGGACAGGTGTAATAGATGCTCAAAGGAAATGTGTTACTGCAAAATCTTTTTCTTTCAGAATTGTTTCCCTCCCTCTGTGATCTCCAAACCACACTGTGCCAACAGGGACTGCTGTGGCCAAGGGCCTGAGCATCTCCTTCACAGCACAAGCGACCACATTGCAGGGTTTATTATCTACAGATTGCACAGAAGCCACTTACACTCAGTCACACCCACAACAGAGCTGGAAGTGGCATCACCTCCTGCCTGCCAGACCTGTGCACTGCCAACAATGCAGCCACATCCCCAGCTCTGCTTTGGCACCATCTTCCTCTCGCTGCTGCTGAGCTTTCTCTCCTGCCTCTCCCCCTCATGACCATTTACATGGAGGTTTTACTTTTCCAGACATAAGCTTAACTGACCAAATATTTATAAATAACTGAAGAACAGAGCCTGAGTTCTGAGTTTTTTGCTTGCAACAACCTTATTGCTAATTTGGGCTTCTGTCAGGGATGGGTTTTGTGCTACCACAGAGACCAGACAACCTTTGCATTCAAGAGATTAAAAACTTATTCCAGTGTTCCTGACACAGGGTTGGGGGTGGAGAACTACTCTTACTGTGGGTAAGTTATTGTGCTGCACTGCCAGTTCTCATCTGGGCAGCTGCTGCCAGTCCAAAGCATTATCACCACTGAAACAGTCATGTGTAAATAGAGTGCAACAAGCACCCTCAAAGAACAAGGTACTTGAAGGCAGAAGATGAATTAAAATCCATTTTTTTGTATATTATTTTCTACAAGTGAACTCTCAAGTGCTCAGTCTCTAAGCTCTTGAGAAGGAACAGTAGCTGAAAAAACACTGTGACACAGGGGAGCAACAGGGGAGTGGAGTAACGAGAGATTTGTCTGCTAGTGCCAGCATTTCAAAAGACAAATTTTACTTATCTTCAAACCAGACAAATATTTTCCAATTCTCTTTCAGGAAATGGGAACATGCAGATTGACAGCAGACCCAAGGTTGCTTAAACCCTGATCTATAACCTGGCTGCCAGGGGATGCTGCAAGGGATTTGTAACCTTCAGCCTTGGCTGGTCTCTCAGACATGCAGCAGCCTTTGAGCAGCTGTGACAGGCATCCCAAACACTGCAGAAAAAAGGGAGTTGGTGTGTCTGGAGGAAGAGGATGCAGGTGGTTCCTGTGCAAAGCACAAGCAAAGAAAGCTAAGAAGGCTCCTCCATGGGACCACACTGTTCCTCTTAGCCATAAGCAGATCCCTCCTAGGAAAAGCAGCATGAGGTAAGGTAAAATATTCCAGACTCGATTTAAATGGCTCCATCCCTTGCAGTCACATTGACCAGAAACACCTGAAATCTCCATTTATCACCTCCCTATTTTAAAACTAATCGATACCACTGCAGGACAGCAACTTTCTGTATAAGTAGAAAACAAGATGGCCTGGAGCCCTGGGAAATTCTGCCTGCTCCCCACCAGCTGATCCCAGCTCTGCTCCCCTGTCTGCATCACGCACAGCCAGGGTTGTAACATGGCCTTAAACAATGCAGCAGCAGCAGCTACTTTGCTTCCAGCAGCTCAACAAGCCTCGAGCTGTGAGTAGAGAAAGAGCCCCCTCTGCTTGCTTCTCCACAGCAGTGTGTGCACAGGACCAAGGGTTTCATCGAGCGGAAGGGAAGGAGTAGGTGGGATGTAGGAGCTGTAAGTGCTGTTATAAACCCATGTGTGTGTCTGGAGAGTTTTGAAGGGGAGAGTGAATACCTGAGAAATAGAAAAAGGTGCAGTCCACAGGCATATGCAGCTCTTCAGCTGTAATTTGTGGTGTCCAGGAGGCTAAAAGCTTGTGAGAATGAGGGACTGAGTTGAGCTGTACTCTGTGGGCACAGGTGGGAAAATGCCACCAACTGTCCCATCACAGTTTTTAAGTGTTTGTCAAGAGAAGCTGGGAAGGAAGTTAACTAACCAATGAGGGTCCCCAAGAGAGAGACAGAGCGTGGCAAAAGTGCAACAGGAGAAGGAAAAGACAGGAAAGAATTTGTATGGCTCCTTGACCCTCCTGGGTTTTTTCAGATGCTTAGTCCTATGGTTGATGGCCGGGTGGTTTGAGTGTCAGAGCCCATCTGAATCTTGTCACCACAACAGCCTATACTGATGTTACTTCCAGAGGAGATACACCCACTGGGAGTTGAATACCCTGGCACAGAAAGGTTTTCAAACAACTCTGCTCTTTCCTTCATCCCGTACTCTTGCTAGTAGCACACACATTAAAAATAGCTGAGGAGCCACGCACACTAATAACACAAACCACAAGTGTTTGCATTAAGTTTTACCAACCTCATATGTAAATCAGCCCATAAAGGCTGGTAGCCCGTTATATACTATTCAATTACTACAGCAAGCATCCATCCTGTGCCTTTCACAGTGATCTGTAGCCTGGAACAGGTTCATAAACAGCTCAGAAAGGCAGCTGCTGTAGATTTCACTTAACTCCTTATCTATCTGCTTTAAACGGATTAAATGACTCTGTCATTAAAATGCTCGAAGTAAGCCTTTGATCATAAACTTCTCATCATTTTATAGTTATTGAATCTGATCCCTAATGAATCTTATTCTGCCATATTTCTGTCTCTGCTCCCGGCCTTGCTCCCCATTAGTCCTGGTTGCTCAGTCCTAATACAGCTGCTTTGTATGCCTGACCACTGGCTCCTTACAGCCCTTGATCATAGCTGCTGATTGCCCAGCCCAGAGGAAGGATGAAGTGCAGGAATTTCATTTGAGGTAGGGTCAGAAGGAGCGAGAAAATAATCCACAAAATACCAACCACACCAAACAGCCTCTCCATATTCACTGCACAGCTGCGTGACTGCAATTCCTTTCTGAGGGCCCTGCACCGAGCAGAGAGGGGGGCACTGTGCTCTCCAACATCTTACAGACAAAAAGATGGTTTATTTTCATAGTAAAGGGGTACATGAAAAAAAAAACACGCTACTGAGATCAAGGGATTTTCTGCTACAGCACACCAGCAGATTTTAGCAGCTGCAATGAAGGATGTGCCTGATCTCAGCATGTGCATAAGTGAAGGAAAGCTTGTGGTGTCCAGAAGTGCCCCAGCACAAACACCAGACAGCAACCCATGTCTAAGCACAGCAAGTGGAAAGGCACTGCAGATCCTGGGAAAATGGAGGGAGACAAAACATCCAGTGCCCTGGTCCATACATGAGCCAGTAGGGCTGGCAGTAATCAAAGGAGAACAAATGTTTACTGGTCATCAATGATCACTAGAGATGGGGACCACTGAGGTCATTCTGCATTCCAAGTTTTGCTCCAAACTCAACCAGGCTACAAAACCAGCTATTAAATGTGGTGCTAAATCTCATTTCTTGTACCAGTTTAGTTTTGGCAAATCCAAGGGCCCACACACAAGGGCTGGCAGGAGGGATCTGCAAATATTAAAGATGATGAACAGAGAAGGTCTTTTGACCCTACTATAAAGTAGACTTTATAAAAATATTTGATTTTAATATTGGTATACAATATCCTGAGTCCCTGTATTTTCTCCTTGAGAAGAAGAAAACCATGTTCTGAAATTTCAGAATTTGTTTTTTTCTAGCAAAGTTCCTTTCCATCAGGCACAACAGGAAGAAAATATCCAGGAATTCATGTCAAGCTGTCATTCAAAACAATGTAGAGGAATTCTATGGTGAGAGTGGTTTTTATCCTTCAGTATCAGTAGGCACAAAAGGGAAAAAAAAAAAGGTCTTTCTAGTAGCCTTCTAGTAACAGAAGAGGAAAGGTACTGTGCAACGTTACATGAGCACCAAATGCTTGTTTCAGCTGTGAACTCTATTAAAGTCACATGAAAGTGTTAAACTGAATACTGAAAAACCGCATGTTTGATATGGAAGAGGCCTATTATATCAACTTGCAAAGTCCTTGCCAATGCAGCAGACTGACTAATGTTAATCATTCTGCGTTCTAATTATCTTACCATTATAGCAATTTCCCCAATGATCATCCTTCTTTTTTTTTTTCCTCCCCATTTTGCTGTTGTTCAGTGGTTTTCAAAGATGCAGGCTGTAGGCTTGGACCACCTCTTGGCCATTTGAGTGTTTCCAAAGAATACACCAAAGGGTGTGTTATTATCTCTCTCCATCAATCCCTTGGCTTTCCAGGACATACTTTTGAACAAAAGGATGGGAAAGAGGCAGATGCTGCTTTGCTTCTGTCCCCTCAGATGCTGTGCACTGATACAGATTGGCTGTGGAACCCTCCCAGTTGCCCCAGTGCTAACCTCTGCTAGCACTGGTCCTCTGGCAGAGCATACCAGTGTTGGCTATGATGGGCCAGCAGGAACCAGCATCTTTGCTATCACCCAGCTGGAGTGAGACTCCCTTAGTAACTGCAGCAGAGCAAGAATGGATTTAATTTATTTTCTGCTTTATTCCAGTGAGAGAGAGAGAGAGAGAGAGGGAGAGAGGCCAGATTTACCCAGTGGCCTCATTCCTACCCCCAGAGCATGAATTACTTGCGGATTTCACAGTGAGTAGATAGAAGCAGGGACACAGACAAATTCCTAGAACCAAGGAAGTGATCGGTCTTTTCTGCCTCATCACCCTCATGTACATATTGTGACATTTTAATTAGCTTCCCCCATGTCTGACAGACATCCTGTGTCATGCAGAGAAACCACAGTTTACTCCCTATTGTCACAAAATTTGGGAGCTTTAAAAAAACCTACCAAACATCAAAAAACCCCAACCCAGTCCCCTCTCCCTTCAAACATCAAAAACCCCAACCCAGTCCCCTCTCCCTTCAAACCCAAGCAATTCAATTACTTGCCAGATAGCACTAAGAATCCATTAGAGAAGAATATATTCTGCATTTGCTGTGGAAATCTCCAGGTGATCTTATCTGTCTCTCAGTTCAAGCTCAAAGCTCAATTGTTTTTTCTGCCAGTGCAAGGAGACTTCAAGCAGCACTGACATCTTTTCAGATGGGGACAGTCGTCTCATCTTCATTTCAATTTTACAAGAGTAAGAGAGATTTGTGGATAAACTGAAACAATAAGAGGAATGGCTATGGGGCAATCTATTGGATTCTGAACAGCTTTGAGTTAACTGCTCCAACCAGCAAATTCAACATTATCCTGAGCTGCCTGCCTGAAGAAATAAATACTTCAGAAGCAGCCTTGCCCAGACACAAGTTTTCAAGTTATCATTGAGTAAACTGGTAGAAGGGCATCATCTCTAACTTCCACAAATATCTAAAGGACTCAGACTATCTTTTTGATCCCCTGCAAGCAGAAAACATCAGTAAAGAGCATTAAGTTGAACGAAACAGCCAAGGAACTAAAATGGGAAGGATGAGAGGGTAGGCTTAGGAGGAATACACTTGATAAATAGACCTATAGGTCTGTTTGCAGCATGTCCGGTGTTTTTTTTTCTCTCTAGGATGCTTGAGAGAATGGACCACACAAAAATCTCCAGATACAGACACAGATCTGTCTTCTAAGCAGTGTCAAACAGAAGCATCACACTCAGGAGATGTCAGAGACCTTGAGAAAGCAGGAAAGTCAAAAGACACTGACATTCAACCCTCAAACTGGCTGTAGAAGTTACTGTGTGCCAGCATGGCACAGCCTAATGGCAGCACTGGGGAAACCATTTCATGTCATACAACCACTGTTCCTTCCCCCCAACACCTGAAGAGGATGCTAGGGAATGTCTCCAATACTGCCCCCTCCTTCATTTCAGCTTCTGTGAGCCTGATGGGCACTGTCTGACGTGTTGGTTGGAGCCCATCCAAGGAAAAAGCCCCAGCCCACACCCACCCTCTGTTCTCCCTCCTGAGCAGGCATTTCCCTCCCTGTTTGGCCACCTTTGCCATCCCTCTGACCACACTCCAGCTGGATTCTGTTGAGCCAATGTAGGTGATAGTCCTATTTTACACCTAGCTACATCAAGTCATGTCTACATTTAAATACATTGACATGCATTCTAATAATCATTTGCAAATATACATATACATATATAAAAAATTAAATTCCCCAGTGCTGCATTTAAATGTTCAGGCAGCTCCACCATGTTAATATTAATCATAAGAGCTCACACATATCTAATCACACTTTTCCTTCCACACTGAAAAGACTGACCTCTGAGCAAGCCCTGACTCCTTGGGAAATCACCTTAAGGTCAGCAGCTCTGGCTGTGATGGATCCAGAGGGAAAGCAGCTCCACAGCTGAGCTCCCTTGCAGACTGCTGTCAACAGCTTTTCACATCCCTCTACTCATAAAAATGAGAAAATTTCTGTAATTACTACTGATTGGAACTGTGGTAGCACTGCACAGAGAGAAAGAATGCATCCACTGGAAGACAACCAATAATACACAACAGGACCTCTGGAGAGCTCATCCTTGCTGCACAGCCTTCATGTCACTGGTTTTTCAAGTTTTTCATCTTACTAGAGCCAGAAGCACAATGAACCCCCTTTTCAAAAGCAGAGTCTTTGTTCTGAAAGGTCACAATCTCAACTGAACATCTTCTGTCATGTCCAACATGCACAACAGCTTTCAGGGAATTTTTATTTCGTTTTAAATGTCCTGCCAAAAATGCAAAGAACAGGCACAGGGCTGCTGCATCATTTAGGAAATGTGGGGTTTAAATGTTGATCAGAGGAAGCAGCAGAGCTCCTGATGGAGCTGAGCCCCATGCTCGGCTGAGCAGGGCTGTGATGGATCCCCTGGGAGCCCTCCCAGCTGCAGGGAACACAGCTGGGCTTCCCAGACACCCTCCTGAACACACAGAACCCCCTCATGGGAAACTGCTCATTTTTTAAAAAAGATACGAAGGGGATGCTCTTCTCACAGCACTTCACTTACCCTGCCACTCCAACTGTCCATCCTCATTTAAACAGAACAGCCTTTCTACCTAAATTAGGCATCATCTTCCATTCCACTGTTACCTGTCTTTCAAATCTAGCTAGGAAAGCTGTCAAAAACAATTACTTTTTTCCTGACTTGTCTGGATCCATGTCTCTTTAAAGTCTTATCAAAAAAGAGCAAATGGAAATTGAGCTAAAATTGGTCTTGGAAGGGCCTGTATCATGGTCTGTGTTCAGTGTGCTGACAGAAATGCTCTGTTATTGGGGTGTTACTTCTCCCCATTTACTCCCAGGCACACCATGAGCCTGCACTGCCAGATGAATGGCAATGCCACACATCCCAGTGACAGAGGCATGTTGAGTTTCCTTCCTACTATCTGAAGAAATTCTTCAGAGAAAACCCATTTTTACAATGTAAATCTCTGCCTCCAAGTGTCACAGAGGTGGTAGGTCAGGCTGATCAAAGGGGAGAGTTCTGGGATGTGTAAGATAATGTATCAACATCTCACATGCTTGAATCCCCCTGGCAGAGGTCACAAAAATGTGTTTCTCTGATGCACACCCCCACCAGTGCCTCAGCTCAGAGCATCTCCCCATTTCCTCATGTGTATTTTAACATCATTACAAACACTGCCCACTCTTCACTGTGACATGAAACATTTCCTCTTTCCCTCATCACACACTCAGAGAAAATATTATTAAATTCCAACTTATTTCTTTTCCATAATCTGGGTGACATATCCTGGCCTTTTGTCTCCTAGAGATGGTGTCAAGTTTTACATATACCAAGAAGTAGAGAAAAAAATATGGCACCATAACCAGAGTATCAAAAGAATAAAACTGCTGAAGAATATTACTGAAAACTTGGACTTTACAAAGCCAGACCACAACAGAAATGGCAAAGACAAGGGCAGCACAAAACTGTGACCTATTACTTTGTTTTAATCAAAAACTCAGAAATAATTAGGTCATCAACCAAAGGCTGAAATGGTAATGAGTAAGGAAAAGCTCAAAGCCTAATGTGGAGAGAGCAGCAACTCATGGACATGGTACTCATAAAAGTCTGAGAGAAAGCACAAAGCTTCAGTAAACAAACCTTGTGAAGCATTATTTGCCTTACACAGGTCTAAATGACATTTTTGTTTTGTCTCTGTGACATGGAAGCAGAATTCAAAGCAGCAGAAAAATAACAGAAAATGAAGAAAGAACAATTGAAAACTAATTTGTGCCACTGAATGACTACAGAGAAAAACAAGAAAACTATAAAGGGACAGTCACTCTTATTACTTCCTGAAACTTTGTTTTTTCTTTGTGAGAGAAGTAAGATTAGAGGAGTTTAAAAGTGAAGTCTCACTTTAAAATGGTTGTTTCTGTCTCATCAGCCTTGGTATTCACCCACAGGGTGATTCTGGGGATCAGTGAAACACACAGAAGCCTTCTGGAGTTGCTACTTACTACTACTTGACTGGCACACATTTTTAAGTTTTTGGGTGGGAATTTGAATACACAACTGAGAGTATGAATGTATATACAAAAATTAGCCATTTCAGCATTTGTAGCTGAAATGACTAATTTTTGTATACTGTTGCTCTTTTTACCATACAAGAGTATCAATGGTGCCTTTGTCCCCTCACTCCCGTGAAGGCAGTGCACTCACCCCAGATTTAGTGCTCTGGTGCCATGCAACCAAGCCTTGCACAACTTTTAAAACATCGCCATTTATTCTGCAACACCTGTTCACAAAACCAAGCTTTGTTCCGAGCCAGCTTTCTTATACCACAGAAGGACTGGAACAATTTCCTGCTGCTTGCCCCTGCAGAACACATGCACCTCGTTAGTGTAGCAGCATCCTCATCTGCATTTTGCGCTCACTTTTTCTACTCCAGCATGGATGGCACCTCCTCAAGTTCATGCTTCCTGTGTAGTGGAACAGAGACCTTTTCCTGCAGGACATTTCCCATGGCCCAGCTCTCTCTGCCTGCTCTGAGCTCCCCACGCTGCTGCTCAGGTGCTGACACTCAGTGCACTGACCTTTCCTGTTTCAGAGCTGTTCAGGAAATCCAGCGCTCACCCTTCCTCCCCCTCTGCTCATCTAATGAGCTTTGTGATGCCACACAGCTGCTGATATTTTCAAGGGTAGTGGCAGGAGAACATTAATGAATTTATTCTGGATTTTCGTGTTAAATGTATTATGCAAATGTTAATCAGTTTCTGCAGAACTTTGAGAAAGGTGCTGCATGAAATAAACAATACGGTGGCAGCTCTGGCAGTAGAATTTATAGAGCTTCAGGTGTTTAATATTCAATGTGTGAATCCCTTTAAAAAAATTTTTTTAAAGGGCATGTTGGTAAAATTTTCCTGCACAAATGTGAACCTGTGCACTCGTGGTCTCTGATGTTAACAAACATTAGCAAGTCTGTTCTGTGCCTGTCCTTGTTTGGTTCGACATCCACTTTGCACATCACATTTATCAGGGCCACCAAGGCCATCAAACAGCTTCTCCTTGAACCACCTAATGACAAACCTACAAGTAAATGGCATGTTTATGCTTCTCCTCTCTGCTCCCATGGAATATTTCTAATTTCTGTTAATTCTAAGAACAGCAATGTATTCAGAATTAACACGCACAAATATTTGCATAGCCCCAGCTAATTCAGTGTCATGTAATCCCCAGGGGCTGGATCACAGCAGGTTCTACACTCCTTCTATTTTACACCAGTTCTAGGATTTCCTGCAGTACCTAATCCACGTGGCATGAGATACACAATGTTTTTTCCCAAACAACATGTATAATCCTTTCAGCACCATTTATGGGTGCATTACAGGGGAAGCTCTTTCCCTTCCCATTCATTTGGGTGAAACTTCAGCACATCCCCTTTAGCAGCTCCCTGTGAACACCAGGGACACCCACACAGCAGAGCAGCTCAGACTTAGCTTCTCCTGCCCAGCTTAAGAGATAATTGAAGTGAAGGTGGTGTAACAGCACAGGTGTTGCCCAGACCAACCACTAGGACATGCTGGGTGACTCCATGGGGTCCCTCTGCCCCTGTGCCACCTTCTCTCCAGTGCTGTTGTCATCCCCAGAACCAGACTCATTGGCCCCTTCTTCAATCAAAGCCAGCTTCCTGTGTGAATATTCTCCCCTGTTTTATGCAAGCATTACATATCTCTGAGCTGTCACAAATTAATACCCATGATATCTGTTTATCACATTTTTCATTGCTGTTTTGAGCAAAACTGTGGAGTGATCCCCAGAGTGCTCTCTGCCTGTATCCACTTGAGCAGATACACTTCCTTAGGCCAGTGCAGACCTGCTGCTGCCTGTGAAATATAGAGGAGAAGCTTTGCCTGTAAAAGATGAGCTTATGGCTGTTTAAATCCAGGAGTCTGTGGAATGGATCACAAATCACTCTGTTCTCCATCCACTCCCACATGCTCCCATGAACTCGATGCACTGGATGAGTGGGGCAGCACAATATGATCCAACCTTCTGCAGTCCTGGACCTGCACCTCTCTTCATCTTCTTTTTGCAGATCTCCTCCTGTATGCTCTCAGTTATTCTATCTCATAATTAAGTCCCTCTGGAGTACACGCAAATTTGTTCCTACACCTTCCCACAAGCAGTACCTGACTGAAGATATGCCAAGTGAATTACCCAGAACCAGCTAAAGAAGCCTTCTAAAAAAAAAAAAAGGCTGAACTTAGATAGGTGAGGTTTTCTACAGGGACCAGCTGTGCCACAGAGGCTAACACAGACCTAGGCATGCATAGATGAAGAAAAAAGGACAGGAAGTTTGTGAAAAGGGAAGGCATGGATGGAGATAATCCAGGAAGAATGTGAGCATTTGAGAGGCCAATTAGAGAACCTTGAAAGGTTGACTATGTCCTTTTAAGTTTTATAACAGTGTAAATGATTCATTCATCATTCTTTACTGGTCACAAAATGAACAGTTAGACTGTTAAATGACCTCAGCTTTCCCTTGGGCTCTTAACTCCAAGCCAGTCACTGCCTGGCTGCCAAAGCCCTAACCATAAAATGAGTCATTAATGCTTAAAGAGGAGAAACATTCTCTGTCCACCTTCCCCTGGGGTACAGCTCCCAGATGTTTTGTTATTCCCTCAAAATACAGCAATAGAAGAAGGAGGAGGCCAGTCCAAGCACGAGGGTTGCAGAGATAAGGGGAAAGGGAAACACATGAATGCTCTGGGCATCCAGCATTACTATCATTCATGGGCATCTCAGTTCTGGAGAACTAAACCCAGCAGGCACTTCTCTCAAGAACACCAAAATAGGCAATGCAGTCCCTTCCAGTCCAACAGCAAAGTTTAACATAAATTCCAGCTTCTGTCTGGGTTAAGATTTCTGATGACTGTCCCCACACTATGTAGTCAGTCAGCTCTTTCAGAGTTTTGAAATAACAGGCAAAAATCAATAATTTCAATATGTATGAATAATACTGCTTTTTTGAGAGTGTTGTTGTCTTATTGCTGACTCACAAAGATGCTAAACACAACCAGTTACTACTGTGAGTAGGGACATGGCAGCAAAAGCTGGACAGTCCAGAGTTTGTGCCAAGTCATGACCCTTTCCCACAGACAAACTGCCCTTGTTGGGTTTTGTCTACTCCCAAGATCCTCTCCCAGCTTTCTATCAGGTTTTTTTGACTGCCAGCATGCACAGGTGATTCTTTTTACTCAGAAACAAGCCAGAAAATAGAGATTCTTTCCATTTAGCCTCATAAATACACATGCACATGCTCAAAGGGATTAAGCTGCCAGCTTGGCTATGGGACTAGAGGTGATTTTCAAGCCCAAACACATCTCAATGTAAAAAAAACCCACCCATCTACTTGCCTTTTATCCATACAGATCCACTTATCTGAACTCTAACTGGAGTTTCATTTTTCTCACCAACCAGCTGTGAACTAATTACGAGGGCTTTAACTAGTCCTGCTCCCTCTCCAGCACATGGATCCAATTAAATCAAACTGCAGCTGATTTTAATCAATCTTCCTTGAAGCAGCCAACCTTGAAGAATCTCTTCTTCAGCTGGAAGAGTAGAGGAGAGCAGGAAAAGCAGGAGAGTAGTATTTGCATAAGGAACACTTCACATCCGCTTGGTTGCCTGTAAACACAGGGCTCCTAGCAGTAAGAAATGCTAATTGAACACTCCTCACAACTCCTTCCTCCTACTTTATCCAAAAAGCACTGATTTGATCAGTCTCTTTTGTTCCCAGCATCAAGCTGCACTTTTCCACCAGCACCTCTGGAAGATGGTCCAGATCATTTCAGATAACAAACAAACCAAGCCTTTCTCTGAAATCTCAGCCTGCCCACCATGGGCCAAGTAGTAGCAGCTCAGGTTTCCTGGAAATGTTATTTTGCTTCATCGAAAGGAAGGAGGGTAGAGAAGATGAGATAAAATTGTGTGCTTAAGCCCACTCTTTTCATATTATTTGAATCCCTCTCCTGAGCCAGGGTTTCAAGTGTTTTCCTTAAGATAATATCCTGGGCACCAGGGAGGCAGTCTCAACCAGGTGTCATTTCTCTACAGCTCTACATCTCCTGTGTTTTGTAATCTGAGGTTTTCATTAGCAGTAAAGACCTGGCCAGTGAGTGATATCCATGCTAAAGTCTTTATACCAGTGAAGGAAAATCAATGCAGCCTGCAGCTAGGTGTCAAGAGGCAAGGGGTTTTGGAAGACAGGGTGTGTGGAGGTGGAAAACACCTTCAGGCATCATTCAAGCTGTCCCCACAGAAGCACAGAATACAAAAGGATGTCAGATGTTACATGGCTGTGGAGAGGAGAGGTATCAGCACCTTAGTTCTTTTGCTAATACTGAGCTCAAGGAGTCTGAGTCACACACCAAAAGCACCTTTCCAGGTGCTCCTTTGGCCCCTGCCCAGTCCATCAGGGTCCCCTTGCTCACTAAGTGGGTTTTTGTGAGAAATCAGCAAAATTCCTATGCCAATATTCAGATACAGAAGGATGTGAGAGGAGGAGGTTCTTCACAGAAATGGAGATTAGACATTGGAATGGGCTGCCCAGGCAAGCAGTGGATTTGCCATTCCTGGAGGTGTTTAAGGAAAGCCTGGACATGGCTCAGTGCCATGGTCTGGTGGTGTTGGGCCATAGGTTGGATTCAATGATCTGAGGTCTTTTTCAACCTAAATGATTCTCTGATTTGGAGACAAACACTTTTGAAACTCCACACCTCTATACATTCAAAATGACATTTTTAATTATGAATTATTAGCTGTATCTCCCTAGATTTCATGCACCAAACACAACTTTGTGGACTCAACAGATTCAGTTCAGTGTAAAGCACTCAGAGCCTTAATTCTACAACCTGTCTCTTCAAAATTCCCAACTTTAATATGTCCCTTCTACATTTCTTTCCTTTAGTAGATAAAATTCCAGGAGTCAGAGATTTTACTTTACAAGAAAGAACTGCAGATAAGGATTTGTCAGAAATCACCCTCATTCTACCTGGTTTAATGTCAGCCCCTTCTCTTACATCTTTATTTGATTTGAAGCCATGCTTCTCCCATTTTTGTAGTTTTAGTCATCTTCCTGTTCAGTAAAACTTCCTTGTGACTTCTGTATGTAGTTTGTCTTGTTTTTTTTTCCTTTCAAAATACAGACTTTTATTTTAACTCATCATTTCCCAATAATTTCTTTCAGAGGTGGGAATAAATAACATGTCAAACTAGCAACACTTCAGTGACCTTATCTGAGTGTATAATGACATTTTCAGCATATTTGCTCAGCACTGATAGAAGAGGTGAATTTCTAAGCTTATCCTTAACTTTGTGGGTTCTCACTCTAACAAACCTTCTTTCAATGTGTTTATATAAAGAGTCATTTTAAGCTTGGCCTGTCAAGGTATTTGATTCACAGGGTGAATAAAAATTGGGAAGGCTGATGTTTTTCCCTCTGAGGAGTTCTTGGCCATTCAGGTGGGCACACACTGATCAATACTGACACTTTAGCATTCAGCTGACATATTCCTGTACTTGTGCTTTCCTCTCTACTCCCTCTCTTTCAAAAAAACTACTTTAGGCATCAAGTTCTCTAAGGCACAAGTAAAGTGAGACTTCAGGGACAGGGGGAGCAACCTTCTGTTAAATAAGGAGTTAAAGCCACGTCCTCAGCCTTGCCAAGAGAGATGGAAGGGCATCATTACCTGAATTCAGCTCACTAACTCCAAGACTTCTCTTTCTAGACCTGCTATTCAAGACTTGGCATCTCAAATCACTTGGTTCATCTTTGTATGAACAAATAAAGCAGATCTTTGTGATATTTCAAGATACCATGACTAAAATAGGGAATTCCTCTGGTCAGCCCTTCTTGGAAAGCCAGCAACCACTCTAAGACCATGTAGGCAGATTAACCATGACCCGAGCTGTAATCTGGTCTGAAACCAAAGCTGCTTGTGTGTTTGTTGGGAGACCTAAGCATCCAAACACCAGCCCAAAGCTTTCATCTCCTTCTGATGACTGAAACCCAATTAAAGGAGAGCAGGGTGACAGGTTTCACACTAAACATGGCTCAGCAGAGATGCTCAGCAGCTCTTAGCTCCCTGCTTTATCAAAGCTGTCACTTCCCCTGTCTCCAGGAATGGGTTATAAAAAAAGAAATTTTGATTCACGTCTAATAGGTGTCAAGATAAAATCAATGGTCTGGCTGAAATCTGGGTAATTTCAAACCAGGTTTCATGCAGGTTTTCTACCATGAAGCAATTTGCAAAAAAAAAAAAAAAAGGGGAAAAATAAAGATAAAGGAAAAATAAAATAATGGCGAAAAGAAAGAAAAATTAAGCGAATGCTACAATGACAAATTGTTCAGCACATCAGAGAGAAAAGAAGGAAGAGATAATACTCTTCTTCAAGAAGGGTGGGTGGGCTTTGACTGAACCAACAGGGTCAGGTTCTCGTTTGCTCCAGCATCTTTCCAACAGGAAACATCACAAAAGCTTGAAGCAACTCCCCTGCTCTTCCTCTGCACAGGAAAGCTGTTCCTAGGGTGACAACAACCTGAACACCAAGCCCACTTCTCTGCTGCAGGTGCCTTGTGTGGGATTTCACAGATCTATCCCAAAAGCTGAACACCTTCTGCCATAGAGGCCAGCACCAGGAAAAGGCAAAGCACACAGGGTAGCACAGCAAAGGGAACACATCTCCCATCCTCCTGACTCCACAGCTGTGGGTGCTGCCAGCTCATCCCCTCCACAGCACTGATGGTTCCTGGCTTGGAAAACTCCTGCCTGCTGAGGTGGCCTCTGCTTTCATCACTGACACCAGCAGAGAGGAGACTTCAACATGAACAAAGCTCAAAATTCCCATCCACTCCATGCTGTCCAGCCCTGTCTATGCTCTCACTTTGTCATGAATGAATTTGGGGACAGACAACTTCTAGTGGTGGAGCTACTTAATACAGACCCATTTTAAGGCTCCAAGAAGAGAAGTCCTAGAGAGAGTCATCCAACAGGACAACTGAATCTGTGTGATTACATCTGAGATCAAACCTCTGTGATGGCATGGTCAGAAACACAGGTGTGGCAGTGCAGTCAGCACAGGCTGCCCAAAGGTGCCGTGCCCATATGGAGGGGAGGGAAACTCCCCGCTGGGAGCCCTCATGGACCACACCAGGCTCTCCAGCTGCTCTGGACCTCCACACTCCTACCTGCAGAGTGAGCTTCTCCAGCTGCATTCCCAGAGATCTGTTCTCCTCTGCCAGCTTGCTGCGCTCAGCTTCCAGCTCCTCAATTTTCAACCTGGAGAAGAAGGGAAAATTAATAGACTTTGGGTGTCCCTGCACAGTCCCACCACAAATAATCAAGTACAGCATGAAACTAGAAATGGTATCAGATTATTCCTGCATTCAGTACCACAAAACTGCACTACAGAGGCAGCTAAAACCTATGGTTAAAAGTGACGTGTTTATATGATGAAACTGTAATTTGTAAAAGAATATTAAAAATACACAATTTGAACATAAAGCAAGTTCAGCTTGGATACCTTTTGAACCACAGACTGAGTCTAGACCATCATGTTTAATAACCACCAGCAGCTAAAACTTCCATGAGGCATCAAATCTCTTTTTGATCTGATTTATACTTTTGGCCTTCACAATACTCCTTGGCAGTAAGTTCCACAATTTAATTATGTGCTGTATAAAAAATTAGTTCAGTTTGTTTTATACTTCACATGAGATTATTTCACTGTGCCCATTAGTTCTGCTATGAAAAGTCGTGAATAATTGTACCACACTCCCCTCTCCACACCACAGTACAGGCCTCCTCTATTATTTCCTGAAGAATCTCAGTTTAGTCTTCCTTCACACCAAGGCTTTTCCATATTTTTATTGTTCTTCCTCGTTCCTTCAAGTTTTATATAGAGTTTTTGACATGAAATAAGCTGGAACTACAAAGAGCTACTCAGACATAATCAGTGATACAATGAGGATTTCTGCTTTATTTTCAACTTTCTTTCCAACAGCTTCTAGTACTCTATTTGTATTTTTAACTATGGAGCACTTAGCTGATATTTCAGAAAGCTCTTCACAATAATGTCAGATCTCTTTCTTGAATGACAACAGCTCATTTAGAGCTCTCTGTTGTGGGAGTAAAAGTAAGGGGTTTTTTTTCTTATGTGCATGGGTTTGGCAATTATTGACATGTAACTTCGTCTCCCATCTCAAGCAGCATCCTAAGACTTCTTCTGAAATTCTGAATGCTCTGATAAGCTGAAAAAATTCCTATTATCTCAAACTCTGCCACCTCACTACTCACAAACCCCTTTTCTGTGTTGGACAAGTTCCCAATTCCCCGTCAAAACCATTCTAGGACGTAGTGGAAAAACCCTCAGCATTGTGAAAACATTTATTCTTTGATTTTCCATATTTTAACTTTGTATTACATAAGCAAATTAACAGAAGAAAAATGCATGAAGTTTTACAAAGTAAAAAATATCTTGCCTTATCTGTGGCTCAGGAAATCTTGGAGACAAGGCACAGGGAATCCAGGAGAGCCTCCTGGCAAGGTACCCATATGTTCTGTCCAGTTCACATGAACACCCACCACTGGCCACCCCCACAGACTGGGACAGCCAGACCTCCAGGGTTTATATATTCTTATCAATCCAACAAAAAATCTCCTTTTTTATTCCATCAAAGTTTCTTTATGACCTTTGGCTCAAAGCTTTTTGAAAGGTCAAATACATTTGATCAACCATACCAGCCTTAGATTGGTGAATGATGGGTGAATCTTTCAGAAAACTCTATCAAAGTTGTTAGGCAGGAGATATATGTATAAAAGATTGGATACAAAAGTTTTGCTTGCATTTAAGTACAGAGTACAAAATCCTGATGCTCCTTCAAGACTCTCCCCTTCCACATGTTAGCTTCTTGGAATTAATTGTGCAACTAATACAGAACAACACTGATCTTTGGATTCAATTTTCTCAGGAGCCTTTTCTCAGAATATTCTTAAAAATTAATTAACTTGCTTAATACTTTTAAATTATCTAAATTAAGCTGAAAATCCTTGCACCATATAATAGAGTATGCAACCATCTGCCAATATCCCAAAATTATGCAACAGCAATTTCAGGTATGAGGAAGAAGTAATCTCTCCTATTCATTTGGCAACAGTTCCAAACTTTTCCATAGAAGCAGGTTGATCTACATCATGCTCAGCACAGAAATGTCTCCTTTATAAATATGCAGCTTGGATTGCCTAAATTATTTGTAAGCCTGACCCCTGCTGGCAATTTTCAAATATTATAAAATCTCATTTTTTCTGCTCTTGGAAGCCTCTAAAATGCTGAGGAACAGCTTTAGCACTGTCCAGGCCATTAAAAAATATCATCAATAACTTTCAGAAGAGACACCAAGCTAGTGGGAAAGGAGGATGCTGCAGCAGGAGACTGAAAAGGTCAGGAAAAATGGAAATTCAAAGTGGAATTAATGCTTTTAACGATGCATTTCTAAATGGATTGCAGAACAGGGCGCGAGGAGAGCAACACTCTTCTCTGAGGAACAACAGTGCAACAGCTCCTGAAAGGTCACAGCCAGACACAGGACTCTCATCAGTACTTTCTCCATCCTTGACACGCTGAATTTTAATTGGGGACAAATTTCTCCCCATCCAGCCTCACAAATAATCTGATGCTGCCTTTATCTGCCTGCAGAACTTGTCTCTGTGGTGAGGTTTAAGATCAGGCCTCTCAGTTGCCCTTTGAAAATCACTCACAGCAGCAGCCAGAAAACTCTTCCCGAAGACCTGAGACACAGCTGTAATGAGGGTAGATTCAAGCCATTACATTTTTGTGCTATTTCACCTGCAATTTTAGGATTCAATAACCTGTTTGTGCCCTTTGTGCCTCGCTGCTGAGCGCACGGTGATTTAAAGCCCGGGGCACTCCCAGTCAGGCTGCAGATATCACAGAATCCTGAAATGGTTTGTGGTGGAAGGGACAGTAAAAATCACTTAGTTCCCCACTCTGCCATGGCAGGGACACCTTCCCCTACCCCAGGTTGGTCCAAGCCCCATCCAACCTTGGACACTTCCAGGGATGAGGCAGCCTCAGCCTCCCTGGGCAACCCTCTCCCCACACCCTCACAGGGAAGAGAATTTCTTCCCAATTTCCCCTCTAGCCCTGGCTTGTGTCAGTTTAAGCCATTTCCCCTTGTGCTACCGCTTCATGTCATGGTCAAAAGTCCCTCTTCAACTCTCTTGTAGCCCTTTAGGGTCATCCTGGAGTCTTCTCTTCTCCAGAACCACCTGCAACAGGCACAGGAGCACCCCTGAGCTGGGGGTCCCAGCATGAGCATGGCCTTGGGCTCACCCCCCAGGTGTCTGCTCCTTCCCAGTGTCCCAGCTTTGGGGGCATCCTCATTTCCTGACACAACGTGGGGTTGCAGGGCTTCTGCCACGCTCTGGGCAAGGTTAGCCCATTGAACCTGGGGCACTCCCTGGCTCTCCTTCAGGGACAAAACCTGCTGCTTCCTCTGCCCTGAGGAGCACAAACATTGCTGCAACCTTTGTGCCAAGAGGATTTTGGGACTGACTAGTGCTTTCACCATTTATCCCTCTCCTATCTTATTTTTAACACTGTTAAGTGTCCTGGATCTCCAGTGGGAAAGCATTCAGAGCCATTAGCAAACAGTTTGTGCTATTCCAGCTTTGCTTCCCAGCCCCCTGGGAAACACTTCCCAATGGCAAAGAGAGAGAAGCAAGGGAAATCCTATCTATATATAAACACAGCAAAGCATTTGCAGCTGGTGGTTAAAATATGGAAGTCAAACATTGAAAAATATTTACAGGCTTGGCACTTGGATTTTTTTCATTTATGGATTTTTTTCATGAAGTTCACGTACAGGGATGGTTGTGCACTGCTTTGGGATGCACCAGCAGCCACAAAGGCAGCCTTGATGCACATTCCTTGTGCCTTTTCCCTCCAGGAACACCTGCACAAGAGAGGTGATGGTATTTTATCACCAGTTTGCAATCCTCCACTTGTTACATATTGGAGTTACCTGCAAGCAGGGAGAACAACCCAAGACAAAACCATGTGAGCACCATGAAAAGCAGGGTACAGAAACACCTGGGCACAGCACAATCCTCTACCAGCTCAATTTTTGGCCCAGAGTGTTTAAAAAGGACCTTAAAGATCATTCAGTTCCAGCCTCCCCACCATGGGCAGGGACACCTTCCACTAAACCAGATTCCTCCAAGCCACATCCAACCTGGCCTTAAAAGCTGGTGTCTATTGTAAAAACAGCCCTGTGCCACAAGGAAGGAAGAAACATCAGTTACTTTCTGAAATACCAACACCATTGTCGAGTTTTGTGATACAGGAAGAAACCATTTGAATTAATTTATGGAGAATTCATTAACTTCTCCATACAGGGGTTTGGAAACATGAAAATATTTAATCTCTGGCAAAGATCATCTCTTCACCTGTCTAGAAGATTTTCCTGTATCAGACAGCTAAACCAAGAGTTGAAGGCTCCACAGGCATAAGGTAAATTGATGCCACCTCCATAACCTTTCACAAGATCAAATTTAGTGCAAGAATACAGATTCATTGGCATTTGCTCAGCCTCATGGATTTTCCCTCTTTAAAAACAGAGCTTCATACTGTCTTAAGTGCATGTTTCCTTATCTCAAATCAGAAGGGGGAAGGAGGGGAAAAAAAAATCCACCTACAGCCTCAGGTCTCTTAAAATGACACTTGTGGGAATCAGGAGACATCCCACTGTGTGTTTTCAGTCTGTCTAAAAACCTGAGATCGTGAGACAAGGCTGCTGCTACCTCAGAAAGGAAAAAAGGGGGCAATCTGTTGGATTTTCAACAGCATCCACGCACTCCAAAAGTCTCTCTGAATCCAGAGCTTTTCAGTGGAATTAACCAGTGGAAACTCCCCCTACCATCACCCTTTTATCCTGGTTTTATTGGTTTTTAATGTTCTCAGCTGTGTTATGTGGCTGCCTGTGGAGATCACCAATGAGGACACGTCTCACAGAGGCCCCATCTGCCAAGGGGACAAGGCCATGTGGAAGAGCTACTGCAGAACAGGAAAATACTGAATGGAGCACAAAACGTATGTGTTGGGAAGATGCTACTAAGGGATCCAGATGGCATTGAGATGGTGTTAGGAGCAGAGCAGACAGAATATCAGCAAGTGTGACTAATGGGCATTGGCAAGGACATGAATTTCTTTTGAATTACTGTAACTCTACCCAGTCACTAAATCCACAGAAAACATTTAGGATTTACTGGGGTTGCAGCTTGACAGCAGAAAGAAAAAGTTCAGATTTGTTCCAGCTGAAAAGGTCCTTCAGCTGTTGCCACTTAAGTCTTCAGTGAAGTTCTTTTTAAATATATTCCTTTTATTTATAGATTCTGAAATACCAGTTTCTGCACAGTTATCACCTTCCCTCTAAAAGGTGCTAATGCCCAAATGCTGTACTCTACAGTGCAGGAACTCAATGGGTTGACCACTGTTTCTTTTCACAGGATCTGCAGAATATAAACAAATATTATTTCAGAGGGAGCAGCAAAAAGTGTGAGAAATGACAGCATTAGCACTGCTTTTATTGTCTCTCCAGAAACCATGATGCTGGGAGAGAGTTTCACATTTAAAGTTATAAAAGGTCTGACGAAATAGCACTTTGTTCTCAAGAGAAGGAGGAAAAACTGATAAAGTCTTTCAAGCTTCTGGCTGAAAATTTACTTTCCATACTAAAGAAAAATGAGACAAAAGGTATTTTTCTTAAAAGCTCTCGTTCACTCACAGGAGGTAAATACAGATTCAAAGGATTAATATGGATTTTTTTTCCTCCTCCTTTATGTCTCCCCTGCTTTTGTTTTCAGAAGTGAGCTCCTAGCCATGGGGTCTATATGGAAATGTCTGGAGGCTCAACAGTCCATTCCTGTTCTGCACACTCCTCTTGCTGGCTCCTGTTTTCCACATTCCTTCTTGACAGCAGCTAACAGGGGAGGCTGGGCTCAGCCCAGAGCAGAGGACAGGCCATCCTGTAGGTTACAGGATTTCAAAGACTACAATCAACTACAGAGATGGAAATAACTCCCTCATAAACTGTGGCATTTCTTTCCAATTTGGAAGTTTGTGTTCTTCCCCATGTTTTCTCCCAGAATTAGTTTCTGGCAGTGCTGTGTAGAAGGAAGGAGTAACAGTAGAGTTTGTGTTGCCATCCTTAGCAGCTACAGAGAATTGAGTGAACTGGTGCTGTTGAGGGTCACAGGAGGAGGATGAGCACAGCAGACCTTATCCCTTCCCATTCTGATCCCTGCTCTCCTCCAAACCCCTTCTGTTCTTTAATCACACCCACCCAGTTCACTGCTGCTGTATGGAGAGGACACATCCAGCTGAGCCACAAGGAGTGTTCTGATGTGGATCACAGCACATTCTTCCTGAGCTCCAAAGGGCTGGGAGAATACAGTGATTTATTCTGTGTTCCTTTGAGAAGGAGCCTCTTCTGTGAAAAAAGAACTTGGCCCAGTTTCTTGAACAATGCTCAGAAAATGCAAAATAAAGTCCAACCATATTCATTGACTGCTTAAGTCTAGAAACATAAGAAAAAAATCTTTATGGAGTCAATTCTGAGATTTCTCTCCATTTAGATGTGGAGTGCTGAGAGTGTAAAGGAGATGTCTGAAGCAGTAATAGAAGCCAACAGTAAGGAGAAAGGAGCAGGGACTGGCTTACAGTGCTCCAGCAAAGAAAGCCTCAGCAGAAAGAAAATGCCTTGCACCAAGGCATTTACTGTTAGAGCTGAGCAGTGAAAAGGGTGATCAAAATCAAACAAATCCCAGCTTTGTGGAACAGCTCTGTAACTAAATAACCAGCATCAGGGCCTGGGAGAAGTATTTAAATCAGCCACGAGAACAAAAAGTGGTTAAGTAAAAAAATGACAGGAAAAAAAACCAGTCTGGAATTAAAACGTAGAACTGTGGCTGCTATGCACCCACAGCTTCAGGAGCAAGAGAGATGAAAAACCAAAATATCAGCGTGAACCAACTGCAGAAGCTTGGCCTCTGCTGAAACAGCCTTCAGAGTATGGCCCATCATTGGAAAACAGCTCTGCACCATCAACCACCCCACTGGGAACTGGCCTGGGTTTGGGACACTGTGGGAAAGGTTTGACACCATTTCATGGAAGGAGGAGAGAGTGAGATTAGTAAAGAAATTCCTTAAAAACAAAGAGGGAAAATCAGGAGCTTTAGGGCTACTGTTGAGCTGAATCAAACACCATGATCCCATAAGAAGCAGGTTTTGGTGAGCTCCACTCATCCCTGCCCAGGAAATAGATTTTTATTCAGGCCAGAGCCAGACATCCCCATCCCCACTGCCAAAGCCTGTCCCCCCCCAGAATGGTCTGGACTCTGTGGCAGTCCAGCTGCTTCCCCCTACACACACTGTCCCTGAAGCTGCTCAGGTAATAGACAGCAAATGCTGTTCAGGGAGGCTAAACACCAAATAATGAGTCTTGGAGGGGAAAATAAAGAGCCTGAATATCTCCCAGATGAAAGGGTGCTGCAGCAACACCAGCCAGGGAGAGAGAGACTGGGGAGGCACTGTAGAAAAACTTTGCAAACCTGCAGGTCCCAGAAGAGAGCAGACAGGCTGCTGGCTTTACTGATACACAGGCACATTATTAATCAGGAATGACAGGTTTAATGCTGCCAAGGAGGTGGTGAATACACCTGCAGCAGTGTAAACCTCAGGTTTCAGAGGGTCCAGTGTGCCTTAGCACAGGAAAAGCCTGAATGAGCTAAAAAAAAAACCCCACAAAAGGCAAAAGTTGATGAAGACAGGTTTATCTCCCTGAAAAAGGGAAGTCATAGCATTATCTCCTTCAGCTGAACTCAAACATATGATAGAATAAAAAAAGGAGATGTATGCCTTGGGCCTCCAGAACTATTACAGCACCTTGAGGGAACTATAGGAGCAAGTCCCCAAGATGAGGTGTACAACCCCAAAATGTATTGGAATAGCTTAGCTGAACATGTGCTATTTTCAAGCACCTCCCTCCTGCTATGGAACTGGGCTTTCAAAGCCATAAAACAAGCTCCAGAGGCAAAGCACAAGAGCAAAGCCATAACATACAGGCCAGTAATTTCTGCTTTCTACAAATTCTGCTTGCTGCAAAACCTTGCTTTCAGTCCTATGAGGCAGTCACACTTTATTGTGATGGAGCTGAAAATATAAAAGAATTAAGAAGTGAAAGTCCAGCCAAAGTCTTACATCAGCTGAGAATAAAATACTCAGTCTGTGAGGACCTGATTTGCTCAACTTAAATAAAAGGAACTTTATTAAACATTCAGAAACAGATGAACTTTTTTGTGTTCAGTATTTATTGCGTCACCTGCTTTGCAATGAAAGCTATAAAAGCTTTAATAAATACATGGAAAGGTTGTTTAGCTTCACTGTAGCTTTTGTAAATGCCCATGTATCCTCTGCTGAAATGTTGTTTTGTAACTTCTCTTTCACTGAATCACAACAGGTACCCCTCTGCCATCTCCAGCAATGCACAAGGGGAAACATCCCTCTTTTATCTCCAGTGCTACACATGCATCAGCAGCACAAAAGCTGGATTCTAAACCTCTTCACACACATGCCAACAGATCCTGTATTTACAGTCGAGATTTGGTCAAAATAACAAACAAACAGCAATGCTATTTCCACAGGAAATCAGTCAAGAGGGGGAACAGTGATGCAGGAGCCAGGCCTATGAATTAACTGACAGCAAAAGACCCCAAACACCAGAAGAAAAGAGCCTGAAGCCTCCCAAAAGATAGCAAAGCTTATAAAGTATCTAAATGCAGGACAGATCATGGGCTGAGTGTTTCTGCTAATGCTTCATGGGGTTCTCACATCCATAAAAGCTGGTGAGAAAATAAAACTTGTGCTCAGAAAAAGAACATCCTACTTCAGGAATACAAGGCAAATATGTTCTGATCATCATCCCATTGCCTGAACAGCAGGCAGCCCATGGACACAGGCAGTCTATACACATAAAATTCATGCACTAAAACATGGTGAGCTCCTGTACCTGCTGCTCCACCAGGTGATGACAAAAACCATAGCAGGCAGTGGAACTGCCCCAGGCATTTCCCTTCTCATTAGTTCCACCAAAAAGAGTGGAACCTGCTCGGCCTTCCCCTTGCTTTGCCTACCTGAGCGTGTCCACCTCCTCCTTGGTGATGACAGTGCTCTGCTCAGCCGTGCACTGCTGAGACTTCAGGACCTTCATCTCCACCTCCAGCTGCAGGAGACAAAAGGCATTAGTTCCTGCAGCACTGCTAAGGGCACACACAAACAGCAAAGGGAGCAGGAAATCATGAGGTTCTGCACAGGGCAGACTTCTCATGATACAGATGTGAAGCACAACTTCTCTCGTGTTGGATGTCAAAACCTCTCAGAACTCTCCTTCCCTTTGCAATTCCTTTTGCCTTTCCTGACATTTTCTCCACAACAGATGAGGCACAGAAAGTTGAATGTTACTAGCAAAGCTTCTGTTTCTCTTTCAGGTATTTCCCCTATTTTCCCCCATGGATAATGGGAGGCAGAAGACTGTGTGGCATTAGGAGCTTGCTGGGACCTGAGGTTCAGGATTGATAGTTCAACCTCACTCAATTCCCCTCCCAGAAGAAATGAACCACAGGATTACACTGTCTTGTCCACAACAGCTCTGAGACACAGATACATTGAATCCAAAAGACTGGGGAATATTTCCAGCACTTTCCAATATACACTTCTAGCTCTAGCTGCTCAGGTAGCTCTGGCTGAACAAACAATTAAGAATATTTTCTGCCTCTGGCTTTGTTTGGGTAAGAACTCACAAGAAAGTATTTCAAAACTCTGCAGACATGAGAACTTCTTACCCAGACTCTACAATTCCCAGGCTCCCTGAGTTGTAGCAGTCTGGATGCCTAATTCAGAGTTCATGACAACGCACAGATTGATAAACTCCATATGTTACCTGTTTCTAAACCCCTCAGAAAATGATTCATTATGAAGTGTAAGCAGAGACAAACCACCTAGAGGATACTCAAACTTCTGCTCCAACACCTACTCCCAGCTCAGACCTTCTTCACATACTCATCCTTGAGATTCTGGACTTCCTTTTGTCATCTGTCTTTTCACCACCTGTTGACTAATTCCCCTAATAAATCTGTTGACAGAAATTATTTTTTTTCACCCAGGAGGAAAAAAATAAGCAATCCAGCCTTAATTATAAATGCAAAACTTATGACCACAGAGAGTTCAGTGCTCAGCACCAGGGAAATAATCCATTAATACACCATTCCCTGCAACAGCATAGATTAGACTTGTAGAGCAAAATCCCATTGCAAGGGCAAACTTCTGCAAGCTTTTTGCAGAAACTCTCCAATTTTACAAGAAAAAGGAGCATTTTGTCATGGACAGTCATATTGCTTAGAAAGAACTGAAGTTCTGACATGCTGCCTCTTTGCCCTACCATACTTAACAGAAAAGACAGGCAGAGCATGGCAGTGCTGTTGGCAGGAGAGGGCAGATAATAGATGGTTGGATTATGCTCCCACCCCCTTCTGACACCAAAGGAACAGAGCAGAAGAAAGCACCAAAAAATGGTTTGACCTAATTCCCCCTGACACCCCAAAAAGCCCTGCATTCTCCCCCTGCCTGTCAAGAAACATCTAGGAATAAAAAATAAGCAAAGGCCCACCTGCATCATCAGGCTGTACAAATGTTAATGCATATTAGCTGCCTGATAAGATTATCACAGCCAGAAATGCTTCCCTCAATTTTCTGATTACTGAGCTTATCTCTCCCAGCTCAGCCCATCACAGATGGCTGGGGATAAAGCAAGCACACCAGATAATTCCAGGAATGTGAATAAAAGGTACTGGGATGAGGAGTAGGCTTCAATTCCAACCTACTTCTAGCAGGAAAACACTCATTTTATGCCTCCTGTTTCCCATGTCTGCTGAAGCCTGGATGTGTTTGCTGTTAGGAGTTTGAGGATGCTTTCTCTGCTGAGTGAGGGCAGCACTTGAGGATGGAAGGGCTGGTGAGTTATTTATCACTGGCTAAGAGGGCTCATGAGCCTCAAGCCCACGTGGCACCTGCTCACCCAGACAGATAAATCACAGCCACCTTCTTGGGGGACAAGGGGGACATTCCCCACAGCTGGGTGAGCAATCTGCTCTTGGGATCTGGGGGCTCTTGTGGCTGCACAGAAAAAACAGAGTGTGTGACAGGAAAAGGAGATGGGAGAGTGAACACAAGTGAGCCTGTGAGAAGCACCTCACTCGATACACAAAATTAGTGCCAGGTATGCTCAGGATGAGATGCTGCTGGGTTTCTAAGAATAAGCTGCTGAAGGAGAATGAGGAGGAAAGGGCACATGGGCTGTAAGGGCATTTCATCTCATTTTTATGTCTTCCCAATTTGCAAGCACCAAGCCTCCCTGGACTGAAAATCTGATGTGCCTGAGGTGAGAAGAGACAGGAGGGCACAGTGATTTCACTACAGATGAAACTGGCTCAAGGAGTGAGATGTTGACACACACCTGCTTCCCAAAACTAGGACTAAAACTACTGGAGAGTTTAAAGTTCAGGCCAAGACACAATTTTGTGCCACAGGAAATTACTGCCATTCAAAGCTCACTAATTGTTGATGAAATAAGAAAGTAAAACAATTAAGGTATTAAACACTTCATTCAAAATGTGTTGTTTCCAGGTTTCATTCCTAGCAGTCATTAGGAAAACATCCCTTACTGCCAATCTCACCAAAGACATTACCATATCAGATATTAAAAATGCTATTTATTATGTTATTAATGTATTTTCCAGGACAAAAACAGTTAATTGAGATGAGATGGAGTGGATTACTCCTGGGACTCAATTCTGCTTTTCTGAAGGCAATAGAGTGCAAGCAGCAAGACAAAACAAGAATTAAGAGAATGACTAAAAATAAGGAATCTGTTGAAAAAGCCCAAGAGGTGAGGAGCTTTCCAAGATCATTCCCTTTGACACAGCCTCAGGATAGCTCTGGAATGGGTGATGAGCATGAAATAATTCACCACCAGTTTGTCCCTTCCTGTCCACTTGTCCTCAGTACCTGTGCCAAAGAACAGACTCAAGAAAACACAAGGAAAAGAAGAGCCAAACCCCTCCTGCTGCTTTCTCTGCCCAATTCCCATCACATCCCTTTTCCTAAATTAATTTCCAGCCCTGGTCTCTTGTTCACCAGATGCCACTTTCAGCAGGCATTTTATGCTTTTTGAACCAACTCACTATTCCTAGCTAAACTCTTCCAATTTTTATCAATAATTTTATGTGACTGGCTGAGTTAAACTTTTATTGCTTTGAATACATTAAACTAGTAGAAGTCATTACCAAGCAGAGAGGGGAAAAGGGCTGCTCAAATTACAGCTCACTGCTGTATTCCCCCATTCCATACCAAACGACCCAGGTCAGCCTTGATCTTTTAACTGGCATTGAGAGCAGACAGGGAACATTGTTGTGAAAATACAGCATTGTGCTTCTTGTCCTGAAAGCTGCACAAGAGGGACCTAAGGACCTACCTCATCTGCAGGAGCTTCAGGGAATGTATCACCCAGGATCAGATCCCCAGTGATAGTCCCACCCTACAGAACACATTAGCAACTTGTTATTTTAATAGTTTTTAAAGCTACCTAAGGTTTTTATGATAAGGCAGAATAATGAGTAATATCAAAGCCCATGGATGAATAAAACACATGAACAGGTACTTAGTATTTTGAGGATGTGTTGCTCTCAAAATATACTGGTGCCCCTTGTTCTCAACCTAAAGTAATCCCATTTATCCTGAACTATTTTATCTCTTTCAATTCTTAAGCATGAATTCCAGCACAGCTTTATTACTCTCCATAAAAAGTGATCAGGACACATACAGGATATAGACTAATTTTAGAATGCCCATTGTCAAAAATATGCAAGTGCCCCAAAAGATGAAGTGCAAATAATTTTTCCAAAATAAGTATTGCCATCATTATTTACCAAAGGAGAAAGAGAGGAAGGAAGAATGCAGATGCATTTTCATCTAGTATTTAATGATATGAAATATCATTCTTCTTTCAGCCTTACTTTTAAACCTGCCTGGACAAGATTCCAAGAAGGTGGTTCTCCTCCAAGTGTTAATGACATAGCAAACACCCACAGCAGGGTAAGAAATATGTTCTTCACTGCTTCTCTCTTCTGTAGCAATTCTTTAAAGACATATGAGATGACAGAAAAAACAAAATTATAAATTGATCTCCTGACAGTAGAAGAAACAGAACTTTAGAGAGTTGATTTTCTTGGTATATTTCTGGCAATTGTCATTTCTGACCCATTTTGTCCTCTCCAAGCAAGCACCCTGAGTCTCTGCAATGCCATGGACCCGTTGTTCCTCACACTCAACTCCATCAGGTTTCAGCATTAATGGAGAAAAGCTTTCCCAGAGCCTCCCAGTGACCACTGCTGCCCACACCCCATCTTCAGAGTGAGGCTTATCACAGGTCAGATCAGTCAGCCCTGAAAACCATATTCACAAACTTCTGAAAGTTTTAAACACACTGCCCAAAACAATGATCAAATCTCTCTTCAGGTGACTCATTTTGGGTAGTAAAGGACTCAAAATCTAAAGTATTTCAACTCACTGCCAAAGTAGGATTTGCATGTTGAAAAAAAAAAATGGGGGCTGGTTTACTCGCCCACATCATGTACACACATTTCACAGAACACATGCTGGAGACATACAGTTATTATTTGAATAATGAGTGCATTTTAGTGAGGGGCTGATACAGCAATCTTATCCTGATGAAGTGTGTCTGCACGTCATTCAGCATTTTTGGAACTGTAAAAAGCAGGAAATGCTGAATCCATTATAAATGTCTAAAGGTTTATTTAACAATGGGCTGATGCAACATCCTTTGAAAGGCCTTCCTCAGCAAAAGAGCTGATTTTGAACAGCAGAGATAAATGGGAACTGAATTGCACAGAGCCAGCGTGGAAAGGTGAATTGAGAGGTTGTGTTGGACTACAAGTCTCAACACAATTCAAGGAGCTATTTCAGTACATAAATATTTAAAATGTATGAACACCAAGCAGACTTGGAAAGGAAGAGTGTATGCTAAAATAGACAAGAACAGAGAAAGGGGACCCCGGGTGTGACCCATGCTCTGGGGTCTGAAAACAGGCAAAGCAGCACCTTGACGTGACAGTGGTGCCATTTGTGCTTCTCTCCACTGGATGTAGCAGAAACTAAGGAGCTTCTCTCCCTCTTCTCACAAGGTGTTGTCTACAAGCTTATAAATCTGGCATCAAAAATCCAATGTACATGAAACCTCAGTGAGTTTACTTTGGACGTCCAGCAATACCACAGCAAAGTAAGCCACCATGCTGAGCACTTCAGAGATCATTCTGCTCAGCAAAAGCACCACCACCTCTTCCATATGCCCATCCCACTGGCATTCTGAAGGGCTGTTCCCCCAAAACATCTGCAGAGAAGAACACAGAGGGAGAACTAAGCCTCACCAAATTTCCTAGTGAACTTTACTCTTCTTCAAAAAATAGGACAGTACTTGTAAAACAAAATATTGCCTGCCATTTAGAAACAGGCTAAGCAGCCCAGGATTAGTTGGTACATTTTCTTGGGAAAATTAAACCTTGATGCCATAGTGAAACAAAAGCAATAAAGACAAAGAAAATCAGATATTCAACAAAAAGTACTTTGGAACTACCCATCTCCCAGTTGGCTGAAGAAAAAAATATGTATTTTTTTTTCTCTTGGAAGATGAAGGCTGGCTGGATCACAGTCACCAGTCTCTAGGGGCTCCACCATCTGTAACAAACTTGCTGTGCTTTTATCACTGAGAAGTCAGGGCTAGGAGCAACCTCTCAGCAAACATTTTCCTAAAAATTTACTCATGCATATATATTATTGTTGATACACACACACTGGGAAATGGACATATGCTGACTTCTGCTTCTCTCCAATACAGTCTGGACTCTGGCTTTTCTCCTCCTGTTGCAGTAAAAAGAGAGCAATTTTTCAAGTTTATACCAAATGTCATTCTATTTCATTTCCAAATATAATCTCCCAGAGAGAAGGTTCACTTGCCCTATTTCCAATCTCTAAAGTTAATACACAAATTTATATTCCTTTCTCCCACTCGCTCTCCTAAATTAAGAGGTGTAATTACTGGGAAGGCTTGCTACAAACAAATGGAGTGCCAGGGGAGAAGGAGCTGTCAGGGCTGGACGTCTGCAGCAGCCACCCTCCCCTGTCCCCCATCCCTGGAGGACCCTGCTTATGAGGCAGTTTCTGTCTTTCCCATTAGCAGGGGTGGCTCACACACAGGAGCAGATGAACCTCTCCCTTCCCAGCCAGGGCAATCATAAGGGACAAAATTAACTTCAGCCTGCCAAGGCCCACAGGTGCTTGCCAGGATGATTGCTCCCCAAACCCACCTTCTGCCCCTCCTCAGCTCTGCTGACCTCTCAGGCAACATTGAGTTCCTTAAGAACAGCAGAGAAATGCAGATTTGAGATCTAAAAATTCAGTCACAGTCTCATCACTCTCCCCCTTCCTCATACCCAGCACCCTCTCCAAAGGAAGATTGATTATTATAATCAGACTTAGCTCTGACACAGCATTTGCATTTTCAAAGCACAGCATAGTCATTAACTAATTCATCTACCCCAAGGGAGCCTTAACGAGCATTCACCTCTCTCCCCTCTGATTCCCAATGCTCAGGCAGCCTGCAACTTGCCTTCCAACACCTCCCCTCCACACTGAGTGGCACCAGCACAACTTGGGGAACCTCCAGACAGGCTCAGCAAGCTGAACTCAGCCCTGCTGCAAAGCAACAGGAGGACAAATGTACAGACAGCCCATTTAGACCAGGCACTCTGTGGTTTCCATACCTAATCACAGCAGGACAGGGTATGGCAGGAAACTGTTTGTTCTGCAAAATAAGGCCAATGCCACATGAGTCCCAAAATGGCCCAAACCTGAGCTGCCTGCCCAGCTGCAAGCATGTGAAGAAGGAATCACCATCACATCACACCCCCAAAGCCCAAATTCCCCCTGCACAGCCCATCCAACAAGTTCTTCCTTAAACACCTACAACACACCTTTGCTCTGTGACTCCTGCCCCTCTCGAGCATCTTCTCACATCCCAACACCACCAGATGCCCACCCACCTTCCTGGGTGCCGTATTTGTTTCTATTTAGTAATCTGGGATGGGTGCAGGATGTGACTTTGGAAAAAGCACTACTCCTATTTCAGATGGATGGAAGCTGGTTCAGAGCTCAAAATTAACAAACCTGGAAAGTTCATGGGGAAGAAGAGCAAACATCTTGTACAAGAGACACACAGAGCAGGGGAACTGAAGATATTAATTTAAACCCATGAGTTTATTCAAGTATAATTACACATTTCAGCCCTCACTCCAAGAAAGGAGCAGACAAGGAATCTCTTCCTCTCAGCCTGTCCTGCCCACGCTTGCAGGCACTGCTGAGACCTCACTGCCACCGCTTGACAGCAAAACACCTTTGACAGCTCCACATCCAAAACCCTCTCTTTGCTTTAACAGCTCATTCTGAAGAAGGATCACCTAATTTCCATGTTCATTCAGCTCAGAGCTCTCTGCTGTTATCAGCCTTGCTCCACCACTTCCACCAGGCGTGTAGATGACTGTTTCCTTTAATTACTACCGAAAGCTCCTCCCAGCCAGGGAGAACAAAACAGCTGGTGTCCACCGAGAGAAGGCAACTCTGGAGTAATTAGCCTTAACTGGCTGACACCTCCTACCCATTACTCCTGGTTAGAACAGCAAAACACAGAATAAGAGCCTGTTTAGGGAACCTGTCAAGGTGCCAGACTGGATGTGCCACATCCCTGCCCAGCGTGGCTGTGGTGCTGGCACAATGCAGTTATCTGCTCTTGAGAAGAGCATCACACAGATCACTTCTTTCATGCAGGAATAGGCATGTTTTGCTAGAATCAAGACTTCTAGCAGCTATAATTTACAGGCAAAGCAACAAATAAATCTGCAAAGATGTCATACCTCCTCCGTACAGAGCTTGAATACAGTTTGTTTCCTAAAAATATAGCCTCGAGGAGTTTCCTGAGCATTCAGTCAAGAATTCTCATCAAACAGGAGCTTGTAATCCCACCTCTCACTCCCTCCATCAGTTTTCTCGTTGAAAAATCATCACATAATAAACAGTCAGAGAAGAATCTATGCAGTTACCAAGCACCTAGGAAGATCAAAGGGGAAAGAGGAATCCAACATCCATTTTTGTTTCTTTGTTTTCTAACATAAACACAGTGGAATCAATCCTGCTTAATAAAGAGAGCAAAGGAGCCTTCACTGAATGCTTGAACTTAATCTTCTTTCTCTTGCTCACATGGAACAACACACAGCCTGGGCTTTTAGGAACAGCTCTCTCTCTCCTGCTGCAGCTCCAGACCAATTTTGCAGCTCACTACAGCTGGGAGCACTGTTTGCTGGCACATCTTGGCAGGAGCCAGCAGAGCTGCCTGCTAAAGCTGCTCTCTGAACTCCCAGAGCTGGGAAATGTGAGGATGGGGCAAGGGGCCCAGCCATGTGAAAGCAGCAGCTCTCCTGACAGGGCCTCCCAGCTGCTTTAAAGGAAGCTGCAGAAGCCCAGCTCCCCAAACCCTGCCCAAAGAACAGGTTAAGCAGAGCAGGTTGAATATTTTCTAGCTAAATGACCCATCCTGAGATTAGCCTGTGACAAAAAGCAGTGGGCTTTTAATGTATAAAAAGTGAGCAATCTCTCTCCTGGTGCCAAAACCCAAAGGTCACAGGGCCCTGCCAGGACTGCTCTGCCCATTTCAGCCTCTGGGATGATGCCTGCAGGAACCTTCAGTTGCCAGCAGCAGTCACAGAATGAAAGGCAAACGGCAATTCCCTCTCAAATACCATATGTTCAAGTCTTGTGCCAAAGCACAAACTTGGCATTTTAACCTTTGGTGAACATGTTCTTGCTGCCACCAACAATAAACTCTGAGGCCCAGCTCAGAGGAAAGGTGGACTGGATGTGCAGTGATGACATTAGCACTGAACACAGCATTAACAGGACAGGGCCTGGCAGGAGCTAGATTTTATACAGCCAGTCTTTAGAGGTTAATGAAATATTCATAAATAAGTTAAAATTCTCCTGACAAGCCAGATCCTGTAATACAACAAAGAGTTGTCAGCCTCAATTAAGCAATTCCAAAGAGGTAGGGCTCTGCCATTCATTATTTACCAAGAGGTCATAGGAAAAATTCTGCTCTATGATCTCCTTGTCTCCATGGATAAATTGGGTTTTACAGCTCCTGCTGGAGGACTCTGCTGCCCTGACAGACCCCAGCCCGCCACAGTCACTACCTACCCCCAGCAACCATCAGCCAAAGGCAAGAAACACTGGGAACAAGCTCTTCTAAGGACACAGACACAAAAAGATTGAAAACAAATGATGTAACAAGCTGATTAGGCTGTCAGTCTAAGGACTAAGTCTTGAAACTTAAACTTTTTTTTAAGCCTTTGTCTCCCTTTTTGTATACACAAAGCCAGCCCCAGGCAAGAAGAGAAGTATCCAGCAACCTTTGATCTGCAGGCACATCCTCTGAACATGCCCTCCATGGCCCCCCCGGATCCCAGAGCTGCAGAGCTTCACATCCCCCCTGCATGTTCAGAACAAGCTGTGCTTACAGAATTGGCTCTCTTGCATCTCTCAGGATGGTCTTCTTCTGATGCAGGCACAGCTTCCCAGAGCTGTGAAAGCAGGAGGAAACTGGTCTCCAACCTTGTTACAAGGAAGCTGTAAATCTGTTATTATTTTGTCCTGTTCTAACACAATTGTTCAACAGCCCCAGGTCTTCCTTTCCCTCTCTGGACATGCATTGGCACTTCACGTTCCTTGTACAGCTCCTCCAAGCTGCCTTTTAGGAAGGCAGAAAAGAGGAGCAGAAATGATGGAATCCTAGAGGTCTCCTGGACCTCTCACCTGGTTTTCTCAAATTGCTGAACATAATGTAGAGCCCCTGCATTCTCCAGGAAATTTTAGCTCAGCTAAATTGAACCAAGTGAGTCTGAGGTAGCCCATAAACTTCTTACAGGTTCTGTAGAGATGAATGAAGCCCGGAAAAGCACAATTCTTGCATGTCTATTAAATACCCTTTTACATCTCCAGGCTGTGCCTAGTATAATGAAGGCTCTGACAGTATCCCTGTCCTGTTCTCATTTAACCAAGTAACTCAGTGTAACTCAGATTTTAGTGACAACAGTGACACTGACAAGGACCACTCCAGCTGCAGCACCTTCTAAACAGGACAACTACTCACTTTTCTCATTTTTCTCCTCTGCTCAACAACTGAAGAGAAAAAAACCTCCCCACTTCTCCCTCTCCAGTCCCTGTTATCATCATGCCTGTCAGTACAGCGCAGGTTTTAGGGGTACACCTGTAGCATGGAGGCCACCTCAAATGATGGGTTGGGAATTAGGGCAATGTCCATGAGTCCCATCTGAGCTGGAATTGCTCTTCAGGTCTGGGTCAGATCATTTACCCCCAGTCTGGCAGCACCTGCTCTCCACTTCAGGCAGCCACACTTCCTCCTCCTGACAGTGCTAACCCGGTGTCAGCTCTTATCACATTGAAAGAGCAAATGAAAACAATCCTGCTGAAACCAAACAGTGCTGCCGTGTCCCATAAAACTTCCACCTTAATGGATCCAACAGCAGGTTCATTTGTGTAATGGGACTTTTAAACAGACCGTTTATTTCTTTTTAATTTGAAGGGAATGTGCTATTTGATCCCATGTGCCCGGCTAGATTTTTAAAACAGAGATAAACCAGGAGAATTGACTCACTAAGTCTCTCCTTCTCACCTAATTAAAAGAGCATTGAGATAGAAACGTGCAGAGGTGTAATGCTGATCACCTCTCCAGCTTACAGCAGTTTGGCAGCTCTCATCCACCAGGATCTCAAGGATTCCTCCACACTCCCTGCTTTGCCCACAGTCACCTGCCACAGATGTTTCTGATGGTGCCACACTCTGTGTGCTGAACATGAATTTTCCAAGAGGGAACACAGCAGGTGCAACACACCAACTGAGGCTGTTCATCATTCCCCAGGCTAAGAGAGGGAGAAAAAAAATGACCTTGTCTGTGTAGCTCAGAGCTCACTATATTCCTACCCTGTGGGGAATAGCAGGGACCAGTTTTAATGTAGTTGTTTACAACAGGCACTGAGAGCTCTCTGCCAGGGAAAGGACAAGTGCACTCCTATCCCTCCATTCTAGGCTTCACCTTCAGAACCAAAACTCCACAGTAAAAACAGGGGGAAGACTCAAAATAGGGCATCAATGATTCCTGCACAATCATCCTCCTCTTCTAACAACTCATAATTCAGAGTTTACAGGATCACACGATAAAGTGAAGAATGATATAAACACTGTGAAGTAAACAAGCAACAAATGGCTTTGCTGAAGTAAAACTAAAACTACCTGATAGAGAAAAAGATGTCTCAGACACATCCAAAACAAACAAAATTCAATGAAGGCCTTTGGTCTAAAAATACAAACGCACAAACACAATTACTGAGAGCACAGAGGCTTTACCACAGAGGAGCATAAACTGATCAGAAAGAGGAAACTACATGAAAACAGAAGAAACAGCACAGAATTGAAATGTCAGAGTGCAAGTCCCAAAACAGCTCCTACAAATTGAGCTTTCCTCAGCCAGAAACTCGAGAGGAGGACAGAGTGGGGCAGATGAACTGATCTCATCAGGAGGAACATCAGCACTGGGTGGCACTGGAGATGCCCTGGATACAGCTCAGCTCTTCCACCACAGAACTGGAAGAGGTTCCTGCCTCTACTCCATGATCCTGTAGAAGACACTTTTGCAAAAGCTACTGCAGGAACATCACCTGGAATGATGAGACCACTCTGATAACTCATCTTCAAAGGAGAGATGGAAAAAGGAAGAGATTTAAAGCAAGCTGCAAGATTCATGAGGAAACTGAAGAGCCTGTTTTAAGAGAAGGCTGCAAGAGCTTGATTTGTTTAACCTAGACAAATGAAAGGCTGGGAGAGAACAATTGTTCTCTATAAATATGTCACAGCATAAATATGAGGGAGGAAGAACAGTCACTGTAGTTTAAGGAGAATATTAGCACAAGAAAAAAATGGATATTAACTGCACATATATTTTCACTTGGAACTGGGAAGATTTCAGCTATCAGAGCAGTCTTCCCATGACAGTAATGGTGCAAACAACCAAAGCAGTTTCAAGACAAGCTTGATAAATTTATGGACTGAGATATATAGTGAATTTGCCTCAGTTACTGAAGGACTGGACTTTATGATCTAAAAGTCCTCTTCCAGTCTTCTGTTACTACATCATTTCATTCTGGATTAGCTTCTTTTGCTGTCTTTTTATAACCAGGTTCATGCTTTTCAATCTGATTTGAGAAGTGGATATTTCTCTAAGATTGCCTCACTAAAACTATTCACCCTGCTGCTCAGCTGAGTGCCACACTGCTCATCTGTCTTGGCTTTGCTGGCCTCACATAAAGTGTTAGGATGAAATCTGTCACATGGGAAGGAGATTTGCTGTCACCTGCTAAATCAATTCAGAAATTATGTAATACACTTTTGATAGATGGAGACTTCCTGCACCAGTCAGTTGTCTCCTGCCCCTCCCAACCTGTTGGTTCTAAAGATGTTCCAGCAAAGCTTCATTTTTATTTATAACTACTGTGGTTCAGCCCTCTAATCCCACATTTAATTGCCTTCCTGTTACAGAAAATACAGAGAATTTACATTTCCACTAATGAACACCACTTTTGTTCTTGTTCTCAGTCTGTTGTATTTCTTCCTTTCTGTTCAGTAACTCTTAAACAAGAATTAAATTAGCTCTATTGGCCATTAATCCAGGGCAGGTATTCCTATACTAAAGTTCATATTTTTTCCTATTATCATTGGTGTTACCTGTAAATTAAAAACACAGTAATAACTTTTCCATATTGCCTTCCAGTTAACAGTTAGTTCCCAACTACATCAAGCTCAGTGTTGTCTGAGTTTATTTTCTTCATGTCCTCTCCCTTCTGTCTCCATTTCTACTCCTGATAACCATCAGTGTAGGCAGTCACTGACATTTAAGTTAATCCTAAACATTATGATTTCATCAGACTGAACACATGATTGGCTCTTTAACTATTGCTGACCTGCTGCTCTTAAATAAAGGTCTCCCCTTCTCTGCAAAGGGTTAACCAACACTTTTCCTCAAGGCAAGGGGCATTGATTATATTAATTTGAAGGTGTCTTTATTCCCTATGTAAGGACACTCAATTTATGCCATTCATTTGGTGATGGCTGCATTCTTGGACTTCAAATCTTCTTTACCTCCCACCCTGCTAAGCAATTCCTCTGATTCTTATATCCATCCTTTTTAATCTGCTGGAGGGTGAAATTTAATTTGTTCCAAAGAGCAGTCTATAGATTTCAGAGCCCACACGGGCCAAGCTGTCTTTTGAAGATGAAAGCCAAAAGATGCCCAAAGCACCTCAGGGTAATGAAAATACAGGTGATGCTTTTTTAATACCAAGCCAACTTCCCTCAGGGATTAATGATGGAGAACAAAAAATCTTGACATGAATGTCCCCTGCTACACAACCAGACTGGAAGAAAGAGTAAGATCACAGAGCAGAGCTGTTGCTTGGATGCCAAGCTTGAGCCAAACAATCTCCTCGTGTCTATAAAGGGATATGAAAAAGGAAAACGAAAATTACAAAAACAAACACGTCTTCTGTTTCCCTTCCCTCAGGGAGGGAAAGAAAAATAATATAACAAACAAGAAGGCATTTTCCACAAATAATATTTTGGTGTGAGTGAAGCTCTCCCTCAGCTTTAGGCCAGTAGAGCACTAAACTAACACACCATGTGAAAAAAGATCCTAGGACCACAGACCAGGGAGCTGACATCCTGCAAATAAAAACACTGTAGCACCAGCCCCAATAAAGAAAACTTCCAGTGCTGATCAAATCGTCAGAAAAGTGCACATTGATACAAAAAAAAAAAAAATAAATGGAAACAACAAACATTCAGCAAATAAAAGAGAGAAAAACCCCATGGATCTCTCAGCTCAGTGACCTGAGCCCTATTAAGAGTGGTGACTCTTATGTGTCTTATGGGCATACACTGTTCCCTTACAGTATGAACAAGCTTAAACTGTGAGAAAAAAACCCAAAAATAAATAAGTGAAGGGTTAGAGGGAGAGGAAAATCAAAGTTTCATTGTTAATTACATAGCACAATGATAAGGGTAATTTTTCTTAAATCAAAAAATAAATTCTAGGTTCAAGTTCCCTGAAGGATATAAAATATTAGAGGGTTTTTTATGGTTGCAATCACAAACTCATTTCTCCAGCCACTACTGGCCTTGTCTAATTAGGGCAAAGTATGTTAATGATACAGAGGCACAGCCCAGTCCTCAGTTGCAATATTAATTGCATTTAGGGAAAGAGGCATGAATTGTGCTTATACAAGCTAATTAGTATGGGTTTGCTAATTAATACTGGAAAGTCAAACTGCCTTTGTCTTGTCAACTGCAATTAACTGAAGACATTTAAATTTCCTTTTTTGTTGTTCCTTCAGTAGCACGCTCACTTTCAGTTGACAAGCAAAGAATCCCTGCACTGGAGCAGTGAGAACAGCCCCTCCATTTCACTGGCATCCCATTTTCCTCTAGCAGGACCTGGCCTAGCACAGGGCTCCTTATCACACACACACACCACCCTTCCTGTGCCATTGTCCCTGGGGGCACAATTCCCTGAGCTTGTCCTCAGAGGAGAGGCCCTGAATGTGCAGATACTGTTGTATTGAGGCCATGATCCCATCAGACTTATCCCACGAGTATTGTACTTTTAAATACATGTAAAAAATTGCAATGTAAATCATTGACCAGGGCACCAGAGATGCCCCCACTGATAGAAAGAAGTGCTTGGTTCTCTCAGTGAGGTGATATCAGCCAGTGCCCTGGGGCCAGACCCAGCTCTGTGCCCCAGGGAGGGTGGCAGAGCCATCAGAACTCTTTGGGGTGGCAGCAGAGGTGTCACCTGCACAGAGGTTTGTCCCAGAAGGTGATTGTCCCAAACACCTGCACCTGACAGGTGTTTGTTCCATTTCACTCAGAGCCTGTTTGCAGAAGAGCTGATGAAAAGCAATATCCACATGTGTCAGCACCCAGAGCAGGACAAGCCCTTCAGCATTCCCAGCTCAGCATCAAAGTGGGGCTGGAGGCTCACAGGTGAAAGGGATGAAAAGGAAGGTGAGAGACCAGCTACCCAAACCAGACAAATAATTTTGCTGAAGCATCAAATTTAAAGGAGTCAAAAATCAGGCCAGGCAGGTGAGACACTGATCTGGAGAGGGGGGGGGAAAGAAAAACCACATAAAGAGCATTTTGCTGGATGGCAGGAGGAGAGTGGGGCTGGTGGCATATCCACAGGAGCCTGTGGCAGGCAGCTATGGAACAGCCCCATCCAAAGGGGACAGACCTCAGTCACCATCACCACTGCAGAAGACACAAAGTGACAACAACTTTTCCTACCAGGGAGCTTTTGACTGGGGGTGCAGAAGAACCATCTACCACCAGTGAAAAGGAGCTATACTGTCAGGTTTTCCCTCAAAAAGGGAAAATATGGGAAAAAAAAGGATCTCTTTTCTTCTGTATGAATCAATTCTCTTGTATTTACAGAATAAATTCAAGCTGCTGAATAAAGCCCACACCTCACAATCTGCAATCCATGGTTAAAGCACCCCAGGAAACAGCCTGTTCATGGGAGGCTGATGTAAGAGTTACTGGAAGATCACAAGAGCAGCAGTTTTCCACTGAGAAACCCTTGGGAATAGGCACTGAACACTGACTGCAGCTTCATCCTCTGATGGATGATGCACAACACCAATTAATGCTTTAACACTGGAAGTTCCAGCTTCTCCAGCCTTCCGCTAGCCCACTTAACACAAGAAATTTTTGAAGGCAAACAAGTCAAAAAGCAGGCTTAATGAGCCCAAAAGAAAAACTTTTAAATGTTAAAAAAACCCAACTCCATAACATCAGAACATTTAAAACATAACAGCAAGTTTTTCCTCTGATACATCCAGTGAGCACAACACCAAATTGATTGTATAGAATTTGAAACTGTTACAAGGCAGCACATAATGAGATCAGCTGGTAAATAGGATTAATTCAGTTTTCTTTGGAAATATCAGCTGTGGCCTGTGTCACCACAGAAAGCAGCTGGGCATACAAAAATGTTTGCCCACATCGTGAGACCACCCCAGAACCGGAATCAATTAACGCTCTCACGATGGAAAATCTGATGTTGAAACAGCAAGAGGCACAAATTTAAAAAAAGATTTTAGGAGACGTATGGCAACCCATTAATAGCACAGTAGGGGCACCTCATCCTGCCCTTCAGTGCCCTACTAGAGCTCAGCACAAGTCTAAAAAGACCTGTGTTGGCACTCTAGTTTATGATTTGGATTTTAGAACAGATGTCTGTTTAGCACCTACTTACTAGCCAGTGCTGCAGGCTTGTTTTTATATTAGTAATAAAATTAATCACATCTACAGAATGAGTCTCTGCATCTTGGATACTGCTCAGGTTTTCCTTGTGACTAGGAAAAGTTGCAGGAATCCCAGAGTTCATCCATTAGCAAAAATATCAGTTCACATATAGCTTAACACTGACACCTCGTTTATTCCTGAGTATAAAAATCATATTCAAGTCATGAAACTGAATATAAACCTCCCTGCTACCTGGTTTTGTGTCCTTTCATTGTTTTTGGTCCTTGAGGGAAGTGCCAATAAAATAGACGAATCCAGCAGAAAATTAACAGATATTATAAAAAAATAGTTTGTGGTAATTCTCTTGTATCTCATCTGCCTGTTCTTTGAACACTTGAGACTGAATCAAAGGCCCCCAAAGAAAGGAGCTAATTCAGTATGAAATTAAATGCTTGCTTCTGATCTAGAACTGCTGAGGAGAAAAGGAATTGCCAGAAAAAGGAAGACAGACCACTAAATCTCATCCAACACTTTTTCCAGGTGAGCATGGAGACAGGGAGTGCCAAGACTGGCAGCAGCAACACAATTTTTGCAATGTTTATTTGCTGTTCATTTCTGAATATTTGGAACTGATCCACTGTTTAAATGAACTGAACTTTGCATATTGCTGCTCTGTAAAACAACCAGGGGAAAAAGAAAAAATTGAACACTTACTATCTCTGCTCTTTGCTTGTGGTTTCCCACTTCTTCCAGAACCTGAGACAGCTGAGCCTTCAAGACAAAAAGACAGGGAGAAAAATACAAAAGGAAATTAAGTCTAGGATGTAATTTTGGAAGTTTAATAAGACCCCCTCCCTGACCCACTCTCCCCCCCCAAAAACATCACATATGGCACCAGGATTTTCATGGGATTCAGAAGGAATTCTAAGTATTTGATCTTGTTCTGTCCTATCAGCATCCCATGCCATGAGACAGTCCTATCCCAAAGAGCCTGAAGTCTACGTGCACAAGAAAAACCAGGTTTATTACAGAGATGCCACAAGATGAGCCAGCCCAAATTTCAATCCCATGGTCCAGCCAGAACTGTGCCTCCACTCCATTGCTGTGAAGCTGCAGAAAGAGTGGTCTAAAACCCACCCAGTCTTGCCCAGTTTAACTTTGAAGAAGAGGAGGTTTAGCTCCATAGCTCCTGAGAGGAGTGTGTGTTTCAAGCTAACTTCATAGAAAATGTTCTGTGAATTTCTGGGGTCCAGGGTTAGGTTTCTTCCCACAGCCTTCCAAAATGCTGTGGGAAAACATCAAGAAAATCTGCTCTTTAACATAAACCTCTTGAATTTCCATGAGAAAATATCTCAATACAGCATTTCTACTTTTTAAAAGGGAAATTTGAAATGTAAAGAATCTCAAACCAGAGTAGAAATACCTTTGGTTATCCTGGCATAATCTAAGGGGAAACAGGAACTTGACTCAGAAAAGGATCTTTTACAGAGTTTTGTTTATGAAAAAGGATTTTAAACCAAATGGGTATTTAGGAGACAGTTAAGAGAAGCCACACATAATATGTGAATGCTATTACTTCCCACATCCTTGATTTTCTAACACTCTGCTAGGCTGCAATCAGCCTTTCTCTGCCTAGCAAAAAACCAATGTAAACAAATAAAAGAAGTAAAAACAACTTTCCTACAAACTGATTCATGTCATTTCAAGCAAATATTCATTAAAATCCTCTGGAGTCTCTCAACTTCCCACCACATATGAAATGAGCCTTTTGAGTGCCACATCCAAACCAGAGACAAACAGCAAGCAGTTTATTACAATGAAAAGCAAAACATTCAGCTTTGGAGGCTAACAGCACTGAAATGCAAGCAAATAATTAAATTTAAAAAATACAGTCTAAGGGTTCAGCACAGCAGAAGTTCCATTTTGCCAACAAACAAGCAAACAGTTCCAAATTTCCCTGGCCCCAGAGCTCAGCAGAAACTGAAAAAGTTTCAGCCTCTTGCTGTGCAGGGCTGGGGATGATGTGACATTATTTGAGGGAGAGACACTGAAACAGGATGAAAAGGGTTTTAACACAAGCCTGGGACCTGGCACAGGAGAATGAAACACACTCATTAAACACTGCAGGAGATGCCAGCCCCAACCCAAACTGGGGTGCCTGGACAGGCAAGGGAAGAGAGCAAATGAAAGGATCACCAGGCTTGATGTGGAAACATCAGGGAACTGTAAATCTGCAGACACCTGGGAAAGACTTTTCCCTACGGCTGCTGAAGCAGGTACAAGGGAGCAGGCTGGAGCCAGGAGTTGCTTGGGGAAGAATTAGAAAACAAGACCTTAGAGAGGTTATTTAGGAGAGATGATGGCATAAACTCTGCAAAACACCACAAGACTGACAATATTTTTGATTACAAACTACTCCAACCGTTCTGTATATTTATTAGCTTTCTCTGTATGAAGATGACCTTTAGATGGGAACCACTAGCCTATTCTAAACCACCTGTAAGAATTACTTAATTTAAAATGACATTAAAATCATGTCTTTTCTAACAGTAGCTGCCAGTCCTGAATTTGAGGATCAAGTCTCTGTTCAGCCTCCTGTTCACACAGACTCCTCTGGAATCACAGAGTAACCCACCCTGGAAGAGTGGGAATCCCCTCAAAGCTCAATCCCCTGTGGTTTTGGTGGGCACCTGGATCAACCCATCACACTGTGCCAAGCTTTGGTCACCCTCACAGTGTAAATATTTTTATTTATAACACCAAGGTCACAGTACCCTAGGAGCCTGCTTAACTGGATGGGTATAGGAGCATTTTAAAGCATAATACCTCCATAAAAGTCAGAAGAAAAGGATAGCAAAGACTCCAACACATTTTACTTCAGGAAAAGGCTGGAAAAACCTTTTAGGCAAGAGAGAAATAATATAAAGGGATGGGGAAAATTGAAAATACAAGTGGGAAATATGCCATAATTTATCTTGGATATAATATGGCTTGGGGAAAATAACCATTTCAGGGTGCTATGCCAACAGAGACACAGAACCCTGGACAGCAAGTCCAAGCCAGCATCACAACAACAGCAGATCAATATGATTTGGAGAAGCAATCAGATAAGAACTAAATCACAAAGTAGGTTTTCTTCATTGCATTCATTTCTAGGCAGCTCATCTCAAAGGGAAAGAGTCAGTAACTAGTGGGAATTCAGAGAGCAGCTACTAAACTTACCAGACTGCTGGAAGAAATGATTTATGAAGATTAAAAGATTTTTAAACATCATGGTTTGACTGCAACTCTCACAGAAGAGCAAAAGGGACATATTTAATGCAGTGAGAGCTGTTACAACGACAAAACTGGAAACCAGGAGGCTTCCCCAGCTGGCTGATGCTGTGGGATGCACTCAGAGTCCAGAGCAGGGACCCTCCCACTCCCTGTCCCCCTATTCAGACAGCTGGGGAAGCTCCAGACAAAGCCTAAATTTTCAGCAGGGTCCCCAATGCCTGCACTTGCCAGGCTGTGATACAGCTGATCTGGATGCTTTATCACGTCCAGTTTGTAAACATCAGCCCTATCCCAGACTTTTTATTAGCTTAAATCAAATATTGAACCTCCCTCAGCTGTTGGAGGACAGCTGCTGGCCAAGTGATTCACTGCCATATTCCTTCTAGGCCACAAGAAAATACAAACTAATCACCAGCAGCATGACAGATGCACGCATTTTTAATTATGAAGGAGAAATTAGGCTGTGAACTTAGCCCCACATCTCACTTAATCAGAGTGCTGGGGAGGAGCTGCCAGGAGCTGCAGAGGGCCCTGGAGTGGAGCCTGGCACCTGCTCAGCCCCTGCTCCCTCTCCCCAGGCATTTGCCAGGAAAGATCTGAAAAAAACCCAGTTATGTTGTTTCTTGGAATGTATCTTGTCAGGAATGAACTGCTGGTTCCTGGGTGCAGCCATCCCTGGCCACATGCAGACAAGGAAAGCAAGAGGGTTGGATGTGGGCCATTCAGGGGGCCCAGCAGATGCTGGAGCTCTTTGCCAGTCCCACCTCAGAGCTCTGCTCTGGGAAAAGCCATCCAGGTAGTGACAGGACAAGGGGTGTTGGGGAAGATGAAACAGGAAAGCCTTAAAAATATGATTGCCTGGCAAAAGAGTTTAAGAATATGGAAACTATAAGCGAGATTGAAATGAAAGCAAGCTTTGAGATACCTTAGTTACTGAACAACTGGAAAATAATGGTGTGGCCAGCTGAAGGTAATCTCCTTTTGATGGAACAACACCCTCTGCTTGCAGACAGGCCCAAGGGTCAGAGCAGACCCTACAGCTTGGCAGAAGGGCCCAAAGAGGAGTTTTTAGGGTTTAAAATGTAACACAGTATGGCAATGTAATGAGTCTTACAGGCTGTATGGAAATGCAATAGGATTTGTATATTGTACTAGATTGGTTAGTGAGAATTAGAATATTCAACAGAGGAGAAGATTTATTGTATTGTAAGGGGAACCTCACTCTCTCTCATCCTCTTTACCACGCTCTCACCTTCTCTCTCTTTACCTCTCTCTCCCTCTCTCAGGCCTGCTCTGAGCTGAGGCTGGCAGCTCCCAGCAGGGCCCTGCACCCAGGCTCTTTGCAATAAACCACAAGTTCCAGAGATCTGCCTTCAGAGATCTCTGCTCTCCATCCATCCTGACTGTCCTACCCCCTGATGCTCCTACAAAGGGGGAATGGCTTCCACCTGGAGAAGAGTAGGCTTAGATTAGACATTAGTAAACAATCCTCCCTGTGAGGGTGGGCAGGCCCTGGCACAGCGTGCCCAGAGAAGCCGTGGCTGTCCCAGCCCTGGAAGTGCCCAAGGCCAGGTTGGATGGATCTCTGAACAACCTCATCTAAGAAGGTATCCCTGCCCACAGAAAGATGATTTTTCCAACCCAAACCACTCCATGATTCTCTGAGTAGCTCAGCTCTGTGTTAGGGTCTTTTCAATTGATCGTATCCACCTTGGTACCTCAGCAATCTCTCCATAGGATAGACTTCCGTGTTGAATTTTCAGGCTATGCATAAATGTTAACTCAGAGCTCCAAGGAAATTCTCTTTACTTAAGACACATGTTAAATTCCCATAGATCACTGAGCTCAAGCATTAAGAAACCTGATATGCAAACAAATATTAGGAATCAGATATAAAAATACACTGCAATTCACCCACTGAAGGCAGCACAACCAGGTAATGGAAAATCAAGTTGTGAAGCAGGGAAAAAAATCCTCTCGAGTACTCAGTCAATTACTTTAAGCTTTCAAAAAAAGGTTTGTCAATTCAAAATATTCATCTTACATGACAACATAGTCTAATCTACTGTCAGTGGATTGTCATCCTCAAAAGAGAGTGGCAGCAAGAGAAGAACCTGTGCTCCAGCCTCACTGGGAATCTGCAGCTTGGGCTGAAAGAGGAGCAGGTTTCCAAGGAGAGGAACCAACTCAGCTCCAAGGAGACATTTCTGAATTGCTTAACTTGCTTCCCTGAATCAATAATTTCTCTTCTGTACCTTCCAGAAGTCAGCCTTCACTGACAGCACTGGAGGAGGCTGGTCAGGGAGGGTTTAATGAATGAAACTGAAGCAATCTGGTGGTGACAATGCAGTTGTTCAACTGACTGCATCCAGAGCCCCCCACTCCCCTCTGGAGGCTGATGCTGAGCTGGCTGCCCTGAATGATGGGCAGGCAGCTCAAAAGTGAGCCCCATTTGTAGGGAAAAATTAACTACTCAGTCTCTAATGAACAGTCTTTCTCTACACAAAACAATACCCTCTGCTCTACAAGCAATTAGCAAATCGAAGTGTTCTCTTTGTGGACCTGCATTAATTTACTCCTCGATGTGGCACATTAAATAGCTCACAGGTACAGCACAGCAGTGGCAACAGCCAGCACCATAAAATAAAAGCTTGCTTCAAAGAGTTTGGGAAGCAAAATTAGGCGTGCTGCATACAGGGAATAAATCAAAACAACCTTCATTGGGAAATATCATTTTAGTCTTATGCTTTCATCAAAAAACATGATTATCATAACAGTCACATTAGTACAACGCTGGTACTCTACAAGGGAGAGAAACAAGCTGCACATTCACTACCTCAAATTAGAAAGAGCAATTTTTATTCTTTCTCATCAGGGGGAAATACCTGAGAACATACACAGCTGCCTATTCTGGGATTGTGCTTTCAGAGCTAGAAATCCCAATGAGAGTCCCCAAAAGGAAGGCCACTTGTTGGAAGGGCAGCACCTCTGCAGGGAAGGGGAGGAGGAAGAGGCTTTCCCTGGAAGAGCTGGAACACAGCTGCAAAAAATTGGCATTTTTACAGCTCACTGAAGCCCAAGATACCCTTAGAAATATTTTATATGCAACAGTTGTATGCAAATCCAAGTCAAGTGTGATAATTGGCAAATTTAGGTATAATGTTAATTACCAGCTATTTCAAATTAATTAACTTCTAAGATAAATTCTTGCTTCTCCTCTTTGAGAAAGCTAACACACAATTTAAATTTACAAGGATATATCTGCTGCCGATCACAGAAATAGGGAATCTTGTATGTTCCAACATGCCAATTCACTTCAGTTTCCTTGTGCTGGCTGCTCCCCATTCCCTGGGTAATTTCACAGGCACTTATTTCTCTGATCACTCACAACAGAAGACACAAGATGAAGCCTCTTGGCTCAAGCTTGAGTGTGTGGCTAAAGTGTGGTATGACCTCTACAGTGCCCAAGCCAGCACATCTTATCTGGTGCCATAGCTGGGGAAGAGGGAAGAAAAGGAAAAAAAAAGCACAGTATCACCTTTTTTCTATCAGATTCAGGAGACACAAAGCAAATAAAGTGCATTGAAGCTGCGGCTGAAATACAGAAGGAAACTTGAAAACATGGCAGCACTCCCAGGACAGTTCTGATAAGGAAAACACTGACTGCAACAATTAGAATTCAATCCAATGTAGGAACACAAGCACCATGCTGATGAGTTACATGGAACAACACAGGAATAGGATGAGAACAATTTGAAGAGAACTTTGCAGTCACTAATTACCTCTCAGCAAAGAATGAGGCTCTGGCTTGTGGGGAAAACAGAAGGAAAACTTTGATTTCACCAAAGCCACAGACAGATTACTTCTGGGGGTGGCAGAGACTGAGCAGAAGTAACTCATCAGCCACTTGCAGTCAGACTTCACTTTATTTGCATATTGTGATCCTGCATATTAAAATACTGTGAGAACTGAAATTAAATTTTCATTAGTGTTCAATCTGGAATCTCACCCATGGGATTCAGCTTTCAGCAGTTCATGCAGGCATTTCCCTGTTTACTTCAAAGTCAGATATCCATTTATCTCATGCCAGCCAACACTTGTGGCCTTCAACCCACTGCACCCCATTATTGTCCAAAGGCAGCAGAGCAGGATTGTTTCTGCACCTCTGAACTGCACTACAGAATTACTCTGAACTAACTGGCCATTTCTAATTTAATGTTTTTTGATGCTTTGTAGTTGAAATTGCCAATCTATCACAAAACTGCATCAGTTGAGATCACAATCAAGAAGACAGTTTAGTACCAGCCATTGCTAAATAATTTCCTTGCTCCTTTACAGGCTCCTTTTTGCTGTTCTGAAGAAAGTTCTCCTGGTTATAAAATCAAATGCACATCCTTTATAAGGTGGGAAAGAAGAGCTACAAATAAACTCTGCTGCTGTCTCAAAAGCATCCAGAACACCACGTTATCTCACAGGAGCTGGATTGGAGGTGGCAGGGGGCTCAGTCTGATGTGAAAGTGAAGAGGAAAATTTCCCAACAACTTCTGAATGTGTTTCAGAAATTTAAATTCAGTGAAACCACACTCACTCCGACTTGCAGAAAAGCTGCAATAGGCAAAGCAGAGACCATTACTTACTGATATAATTTATGAGGATAGGCTTGCAGCTCAATGAAAAGCATGTGTCTCAGGCCACAGCTTATCCAGTTTTCCATGTAATTTAGTCCTTAATTTTACCCCAAGCAAGGACAGGAAACACAGGAAATGAGAATGCCTGTGAGCCAGATGTGCCACATCTTCAGGGACTCCTGCTCCTGGGCATCACAGCAAACCACAACACCCAGGGACTGAAGGCCACTGCTTTGTCCAGAGCAGTGAGAGTGTTTTCCACCAAAAAAAACAAGAGCTGCTCCTTCTCTGGAAACCAGTTTAGTACTGGATTTGTGCAGAGAAATGCCGCCCCCCAGTGAGACACAAAGAGCAGCTGGTTACCAAAATCAGGGAGAAATAAAGCAGAGCTCTTGGGCACTGAGCAAAAAAATGAAACTGCAAATTGAAAAATCGCCAAAGTCATGGCTATAATTACTGAAGACAAAGGGAAAACATCTCCCCTAGCAAAGATATGGGCTCCTGTCAACACTTTATCAAGATTTACTGGACAAGGGGATAATAGCCACACCTTTCTCTAGCTCTTGAGTCTCAAGGACAGACCAATCTCTCTCCTTCTCTTTAAGAGACAGAGTCACTTATAATGTCAAGAACACTTGACAGTAAGCTTAATATAATGAAATAACCCCAAACTCTGCCTGGTTAGACTATGAGAAAAGGGTGTTAACAAAGTGATCGTGAAGCAACTGATATGAGATGAAGACAGGATTCCAAGCCAAAATTGCCCACATCCTTATTCCTGGCAAATACTTGATCTAACTTAAAGTAAGGTGCACAGTCCTGCAGCAGAAACCTGGCTTTTGTTCTTACTCTGCCTAACAACTGAGATGTGGGGCAAAGCACTAAACTCTGAAACTCCTTTTCTCTCCCTCTCTAACCTAAAGATAATACTGACTCTGTAACACCCTTCCAAAACCTTTGAAAAAGGATAATCTCTGAGCACAAGGTGCCACTATTGACACAAACCACACCTGATGGGCCGCAGCACTAAAAGGATTAAGCACCAGAATAAGTGCAGAAGTCCAGCACCAACACGTTCAGAGGTGGCAGCCTCATCTCCCTGATCCTCAAAGCAAAGGTGACCTTCAAAGTTGCAATAAAATGTAAAACTTGGAGAAAGACCTTGAACTTCTCTAAATCTACTCCATCAACACTGTTCACATAATCTCTCAGACAGATGCTGCCAGGGAAGGAAGAGAAGCAAACTGGGAGATGGAAAAACGCAGAACTTTCTATCCAGGAAAGGATGAGTCCCTAGAGATTGGACAGCCCCGTGCCAGGCTGAAACAGTTAAAAATGAGGCAGGAAAATAGTGGGCTCAGGTAACAAAACCACCTTAGTTTTGCAAAAACCTCTCAAAACAAGAATGTTCATTTGTTGTTTTACTGCAGCTGAGGGTGAGGTGAGGCTGTGGGGCAACACCCCAGAGATTCCTCTCTCCTGCTGTTTTCCCTTGATGTTTTTATTCAGCACCTTGCTAAGAAGGAGCACAGAGACCAGAAGATTAGTACAGCTCTGCTGGGAACAATCTACTTTTGTAATAGGTCTCCTTCCCCCTATCCTAATCAAACGGTGCTGCAGTCCCCTGGGGAGAGAATACAGTGCCAAACAAAAAATGTGAGTTTGCAGCTGCTTCCTCAACAGCAAAGGGCAGCCTGACTGATGAAACTCTGCCAAGCCAATTGCTTCCAGCATGATGCAGTCGGCCAGCACAGCATCTCCAGGACACACACAAGTGACTGTGGGATGCTGATGGACCCTCCTAAGGAGTCAGTCCCCATCACTGGAACACCCATCAGAGAAGCCTCTGCCACTAAAATTCTCTTTGTGGCCTCGGAGAAGCAGCTGAGTGTGAAGATGTAGCAGGAAGCCTCTTCTCTTTTGCTACTCCTCACCAAAAGTTTTAACCCAACAGCAGAAAGATAAAATTTGTGTATTGAGGGTCAGCTGCAAATCTCTTGCCAGGAGTAAAACATATTAATATATTAGTGAAACTCAAAACCATTAAGAGAGTACCAGCCCATTGGACAGGGAAATAGCAAATGGGCAAAGAAATACAAAGTATCTGGAGGACACTAAGGAGAATTAATTTCACTGTGCTGTGGTCAAATCTCTAAAGGTGAAATGAAGGGACATCAGCACCCAATCCTGAAAGGGATGAAGCACATCTGGGAATCTGGTAATTCATCACTGTTTAGGTGATCTGAAACAGGTACTGTAAGCAATTCTGGGATCTGGTGAGCACAATGTTATATTAACATTCCTGGAACTGGGAGAGTGAGAGACAAACAGAAGACACACAGAGCAGCTAATGGGAACAGAATCCTTTGCCATTAGATGCAATAAAGAAGCTGGTTGAAGTAGGGAGGAACAAATGTTTGTGCATTTGTTTAATTTTCTGGTGAAATTTTAAGCCCAGCTCATTTATTTGCTTTTTTTTTTGTTCATCCCTTAGGTTATCAGCAGAATGAATTCAGGCTTCAAAGCTTTCTCTTGATGAAAGCAAACATCAGCACTCACCAAATCCAGAAAAAGGAAATCTCAAAAACTAGAAGTGGTGGCAATGTGACACCCAGCATCTATTAAACTGTCAACTCCTTCCTGTGCATTTTTGCCAGGACAACCTCCCTGGATCTAAGTTCTCCCCATCAGGTTACCTCCAACTAGGTTTGATAGCTGGAGGGAAAGAAACCACATCTAATTCATGAAATCTGTAAATTAGCCATCAAAAATGTTCATTCTTATCCATTCATCAGAAAAAAATGGTGGAATTACAGCTCTACCTAAAAAAGCCCTTCTAATTTCAGCCCGATGAGTCAGCAGTGCTGCATCTCATCACCAGGAGTGATTCATTGTCACTGCACTTCTCAAAGTCAAGAATAAGGGTATTCACCCCAATTCACTGTCATCTCCTAACTCCTCTGGACCCAGGCACTGTGTTGGCACACAGCACTGTTATAATGATTTATGTGAGCGTGTCACTTTTAATTTCAAGGGATAAAGAGTTATTGTCAAGTCTACCAACCATAAAGCAACATTTTCTTTCCACTGAGCTGACAGTTGAATACCTGGAAAATGTTCCTGTTTGCCAAGAAAGGAGAGGGCTCTACAGCCCATGGCCTTAGGGTGTCAGTGCTTCTGAAGAGAGGAGTGGATGGCCAGTGTCTCTGAAGGGAACACCAGCACTTGGGAGAGTTAAAAAAGGCTTACAATACAGCCAGAATCTGAATAAAAATTCAGACAAAAGCAGTATGGGTGGAAAGCCTCTGTCCCAAGTGAAAGTGAGGAAGGGGGTGTGGGGTATGGATGAGGGCCCAAAAAGATGGTCTGTGGTCATAGCTGGATGAAACAAAGACTATCATAAATTAATCAGTGGCACGGCTATAGTGTTCATATTCAAGTCCATTAATATCATAGTCACTTTTGATAATCTTTTAACTGCTAAAACAAGGCTACTGAGCAGCTCTCACTGACATTACACTCCTGAGTGGGCCAGTGCCTTCCTTTGAGCTGCCCAAGGCTGGTGATGATGGTGATAGCCCAGAAAAGACATTTTAATGGTGCTGGGAGCTCTGTCCCTGTGGCATCTGCTGTGATATCTGCTAACCCCACAAACACACTCCCAACAGGAGCCCTCAGGCATGTGGGCACACTTCCTTGTACAACCTTGTGTTGTGAGCCAGCCAGGAAACGCTGGGAAGTGAAGATCAGTGTTTAAATCAAATTTTTTTTGTTAACTCGAATCAAGCTTGGTTTCTGTTCTAGTTCTCAGCCCTACTACATAGGTTGTCCCAGCTCAAATAAAGGTCAAGGAGGGGTTTCAGCCAGCACCATCCTTGGCTTGGGAAATTACAGCCAGAGTGGTTTTGGCATCCAGCAGAACAGTGGGGAGAGTGCCTGAGCCTCGGAGGGGCTCCAACAAATTTCAAACGCTCTTGGAAGTTGCTAGGTAACAACATCCACCCCCAGGACAAGACTGTGCAATGTTTGCTCTGACAAAGCAGTGCTTGCCTTGCCCTTGCTTCCACCCTGGCAATGTGTGTGTTGAGGACCTGTCTCCTCTGCTGCCAGAGCATTTCCAGCCTCTAGTCTGGGTGCATAGTTGGATTTTGCTGAATAAAGCAAACATCCCATTTTAAACATAGCTATTATAATTAGCAGAAGCTCATTGCTCAATTCCCCTTCCAGACAGGGATTTCCAAATGTCAGTGTGCTTAGCACAGCTGATCTGTGCTGGCTGCTCTAAACACAACTGACCTAGGAGGGTTCAGAGCATAGAATCAAATCCTATCATGGGCAGTGAGATGGAAAAACAAACAGAATAATTGTCCTTCTTTAGCCTGTACCTTCATTTTCCTGTACCATTTGCACCAAGGCAAGGTTAGCAGAGACTCTGACACAGAAAATTCATGTTTGAGGCCAAGCAGGAATTTCTTTTGGAATTTTATATCTGTTTTCTGGGTTAGCCTTCCAGATGACTTGGCCTCATCCTGCTTGTCCTGCCAGGGTATCATGGCATAAAATCAAAGGGCAGTGAGGGGAGAACAAAAAAGGGGGAAAACCCCAAACCTGCACAGCTACTGCTGCTAGCACCTTTTTGCAGAGGCTCTGGCAAATGCAGAGACCAGTTTCAAACAGTATTTTCTTTTTAAATCTGTTTTGGGAAAGCAAAAACAACCTTCATCTCTACGAGTGATTTGCAATATTAGAAGAAAATTGCCAAGTATCTTCTCCCAACACAGACCTCCTCACACCAAAGATCTCCTTCCCTTGAAGGAGAAGTGTAGCCCTTCCATTTCCAGGTACTCCATAAATCAGTGGCCCCCAGCTTTCCTGCAGACACTTCAGAAACCCTGGCAGTGCTCCACACCTCAGGCTGAGTTTATCAATGTGGGTCTCAAGCAACCTCTCCCCTGTGTGGTACAAGGGCCTCACCCACAGCTCCTGCCTCGTTGTTTGGGATAGACCAGAATAATCCCCGTGAAGGGCTGAAGCAGATTAGCACCAAGCTGCTCAATAAAACCAGAAACCAAAGCTCAAAGAAAACATGAACTTTGCAAGGCCACATGGACAGTCATAATTTCCAGGTACAATATTTTACCCCATCAGGTTTGTACTACCAAGAGATTAAAGGCAGATTTTGCCTGAAGTTTAAGGGAAAAAGACTGGAAGGAACAAAACCAGAGGTTCTCTAGCCAAAGACATTGCTTACACTGAAAAAGGAAAAAAATCCTCCAAGATTCCAACTGGAAGAAAAAAAAAAAGCTGTGAAATACCCTCAAATAAAATCAAACATCCTTGCACACCATGGTCATGCTCCTGTAACTTCTAAGAAGAGGAACAAAACCCTTCTACTTTTATCTGAGAATTTATTCAAAATAAATAAATCCCAATGGAATTTAGGCACACTGTAGAGGCTCCAGCAAAAATCATAAATAAAGCAAGAAAACTAAAAAGATCCCTTTCTTGGCATGCTCTTGAAAGAAGGATTCACCACATTTCTGATTGACTGCCACTGTGGTATAAATGAATCAGCTATAAATAAGCAGCAAATGCAAGGCAAGCACTTGAAGGAAACAGCAAGGGGTTTTTTTTTTTGTTTTCTCTTGTTATTGCTTAATGGCCTGTTGGGAAGGAGGTGGCTGACAAGGTAGAGGAAATGTGGTAAAAATATAAAGAAACAGAAAAAGATGGGGTGTGGGAAGGAGGGATAAGGAGACATGAAGACATTCAAAGGTATGAAATGTGCAAATCCATTTCTGCCTCTGGTTTTCCAGAGGAGTGAAGGATCAGGGATGGGAGCAGGCACACAGACCTGGAGCTAGGGATGCCCTGGAAGTCCCCTTACACCCACAACTTGAAGAAGGCTTTTATGTTATCAGTAGCTGCAAAGTCAAGCTTCTGTGGGCCACCTTGGACTAATTTCTAGTCTTTCCTACATATCAGATTGAACATATGAAGTGCAGCATAAAGAAAAACACTGGAAGTGTTTCTGCAGCCCTCTTGTGCCAAGAGCCATCCAAAACAGGAGTGGCCTCAAAACTATTAAAGTTAAGCAGCCATCCACATCATAACAAAAGTGAAAATACTCGTGTCAATGAACACCAGAGCTGGAGGAATCTGAGTCACATCCAGAGAGGATCCAGTTTCTGAAAAGTATTTGCAGGGAAATCTCTAAAAAACTACTTTTAAAATATTGAATAATCACTTCTCAAAATAGCCAGAGCTTATTTCACAGCTCTTGTTCCAACTGTCTGCTCACTCTCCTCCTCTCTCCCACAGCTAGTCTGACTGCACACAACATCCCATCTCCAGCTCTCTGGCATCTTTTTAATTACTCCTCTTAATCCTATGCTCCTTCTTTCAGGACTGAAGGAGGCTCTCACAGAATCCAAGGAGCAGAAAACCTTCTGGTTTCCCCTCCCAATGAGTCTGACTAGCTTTAAAGACCTTCTCCACTCCTGCAAAGTATTTCCTTGCAATTCCATGGCAGATCTTGCCAGGACCTCCTCAGAGCCTTCTCCTATGTGGAGATGGAGGCTGATCCCATGGCAGCTCTGCACAGATTTACAGCTTTCTCCAAATTCACTGTTTCCTCCTGTAGGAAGGAGGAGAAAGCTATCAAAATGGCCTGAAATCCAAAGTTTTAAACTTCAGCAGTTAATATCTTGCCCTACTTAAAAAACAAAAATAAAATTTTGGAATGGATATGCAAGAGGTACAAGAAAAACCCCTGCAGAGACAGGATCAGAGCAAGTAAAGAACATCCTTGCACTGTACAGCCTGGTACATATTCTGTGTTTGCCAACCATCAGTTCAATTCTCATTCTAAGATCCTGCAGGAGAGGCAAAGTGGAGGGTTAATGAAGCCAGGGCTGAAGCCCTTTGTTTATCCCAGAACTGAGCAGAAGGAACAGAAGGGAATATTTCCATATGTTGCCCCATCAGTGCTGCTCAGTTTTGGGCTGAAAGAATTAACTCCAGAGGGAGCACTGCAATTTTATCTTACATGTGGTCCATTTGTTTCCCTTGGCCCTTCTGCTGAGGCTGCCAAAGATGCCAGACAGGATGATATTTCTGAGATGTGGGTGTTATTCTTCTCTAAGTGAACAGCAACTCATTTCAGGAAAGCAATCCAGCAACTCACAATTGCTTCTTGCTCCAGCAAAGGCAGCTTTGACAAGGCAAAAGCTGAAAGTGCCTGATGGTCCCATTAGGAACCTTTGAGTTTTCTCACTCCCTGAATGCCTGTTGAGCAAAACTGTGCAACAGAAAGATGAGAGATCTCCACTTGGCAGGGGAAGGAAGAAGTCAGGACATATGCCAAGATAATCTCAGTTATTAGCTCCTGCCAGGTGCAGGATGTGTTGAACCACTCCTCCATGGCACAGTGGGATGCTCAGGGCTGGGAGCTCTGCTCCAGAGGCTCCTGGTGGAAAAGCACCATGGAGCATGACAGAGAGCTTTCTCACATAAATACTTACAAATAACATTGTCAACACTTGGGCTTTTTAGCTTCTTTGCATGCTTCAATTTTCTTTCTTCTTAACCTAGCAGATAAACCACAGATTTACCTGTGCCTAAAAGTGCCTGATCCAGGGCAATGCCAGCTCCTTTGTCCCAGGCTGATACAAGCCAAAATAGTGACTCTCTCCTGGTGCAAGAGGCCACAGAGGAAGGCTCTATAACTGTACATTTGCTGTAGGAGTTGTTGTACTTGTGCCATGCAGCAGCTTCCAGATATTTATGAGGACTTGAGTGTGACCTTTCCTTTTCTCTGTCCCCTTTGCTGGCCAGAAAAAAAAGCATAATCCAAAGAGCAAGTGGAATGTAGCAGAAAATAATATCCACAATAATTGCAGTAATGTGTACAGTGTCGATGGGCTGTAGGAATTGCACAAGGATTGAGGATCCTGCCTGGCCTAAATAAAAAGGTGCTCATTATCCTGAAAGGAAATGCCTCCACTTATGAATGAGAAGGCCATACTGCACTGGGAAGATAAATGTCATTTCTCTATACAGCTGTGGTGGTCTCACTGTCTTCAAAAATGGACCTAAACAGCAAAGCAATAAAAAGCCTGTAGAATTAGCCTGAGACATTATTGTTTTGAGAGCATAACATCACTCATTTAGAGCTCTTCAGACATGCTTTCCTAGGAACACTTATATATGTGTACATGTGAATTTACATTGTGCCTTTTGGGAGTAATAATACATGAAAATAATTAACTGACACTTTCAAACAAGCTTGGATGTGTTTGGTACCATGTATGTCAAAAGAATTTGAGACTCACCATGTATTTTATACAGCTGTACACCTTCCCAGGAATTAAATCCATCTGCATAGGTAGTTTTGCACTCATCACAGCTCCTCCCCACCCCAGGCAGCCTCTGCCAAGCACAATGAGCAGCTTTAAATAAATACCATCCATAATGCCAACAACTCCTCTCTTTTCAGCAGCTCTGCAGGCTGCCATGCTGCAGCTGAGAGACAATTAAGTACACTCAGATGATCTTTAGGCACACAGTACAGAGCAATCCCCTCAAAGCAAAGGCAGCATCCATCCCCTCCAAGCAGGAGCAGCTTTGGGGGCCAGGTACCCCCAGCCCAGGCTTTTTGAAGAAGGGGTGTCCCATTTCAGCAAGTGGGGAGCTCCTGCCCCTTCACACCCACATGTGTGCAAGGCAAATAACTAATGAACATTACTCACTGCTGGTGTGTTCCCCCCCAGAGGAACAGGGGCTGTCACTGCAGATGTCACTCCTGCTGTCCCTGTCACCTTCCCTCATGCAAAAGGTCACAGAACACTTCAGCAACCAACACCTGATTTTGCTAGGGTGGAGCTAGACCCATAGAGGTCAAATTCAGATCACATTGATCTGAATATTTGAGATACCAGGGGGCTGACCTACCCTAAGGCTGCATTTTCATTCACTAAATGACCTCTTGTAAAAGGGAATAAACCAGAAAGTGAAGAACTCAGCCTCCATATGTTAATGAGATTGAGAGTAGTCAAAATAGAGCTGCCAAAGGTGGGGCTGGTAACGATGGGCTGAGCAAGAATATCTGCCACAAAGATCACTGGTTTAGGGTCTCCACCATCAGGTCAGATCCCAACTGCACTGCACAGCCTAGATTTTATGAAAAAGTCAGAATTTGTGGGCTCTCAAGAAATACTTCAATAATTAATACAGATGTAGACACTCATCATTTCTTTGTATATAAATAATGTACAGCAGTAACCTTTATACAAAGAAGCCTCAAACCCTCTCCCATTACATATGATATTCTACTTAAAATAACCTCTACAAAATAATTACTCTGTTCATGGTTTCTGAATATCTCATTGGGCTTTTATACACCAATAATACCATAACATATAATATTTTGAGCTTCTTGTTGATTTCCTTTAAAAATAAAAAAAAAATTTGGGTTTAGCAACTCTTCCAAGAATCAGCTTCCCAATGAAAATGAACTGTCTCAACAATTTTCTGACAAGAAGTGAAGTCGATGCCACAAAAACCCCATTTGGGAGTCTGACGTGTGGAACACAGGCACAAAAACACAGAACAGATAAAAATCAATGTCTTAAGCCAGGAATCAGTTGTGTTTTTAATGTGGGCTTGAACAGAACTAGAAATCTGAGTGTACATCTGTCAAAACTGCAGCCATTAGAGCCATTTAAACAAATTGAAACCATAAATCACATCAATATGTCAAATCGATGTGCCATGCATTTCATAGCCATGATGCTGTCACCACAGCTGGATTCATGGCACGTGTGTTCTGCAGCACTGCCTCTTTTATTAAACAGCATAAATAAAATTCAAAAGAAAAATGTTACAACTTGCATTACAGGGAGATCATGGCTTTCTCCACAACTCTTGACTTTGAGTTTGTTTTGCTGAAAAGCTTTTAGCACCATCAAAGCCCATTTGACATTAACACTGATTAAAGCAAATAGATAAATTGCAAAGACTCTGAGAAAGCAGAATTGTTCCTTACAATTTACCTGGACCACCCCTGGACAGAGGAGATCTATATCAACAGCTTAGTTTTCATTCACAGCATGGTGAGAACTGCTATCAGCTGGGTATTTCACTTACTCTGCTCCCAGCTTTATCCAAATATTAGTAGGCTGGTCACACTGGAGTGAAAAAAGAGAAAACTAAAGAGAGAAACCCATGCACCTTCCTTTGAATTCTGTTCAAGTTTTGACTGGCAATGGTGCCATGCTCAAATTCACGACCTTAACACAAACCAGGCTGAGGAAATGCAGGTGCTGCAGCCTCTGGACAAGCCAGGCCATGGTGAAAGGCTGGGTGAACAGATAGGAGCAAACACAACTCCAAAGGTGGAGAAGTACTGAGAGTGACCAATTATGGATGTTCTGAAACAAAACAACTGCAACTGGCACTTGCATTTCGGCCCCATTCGACAAACTGCTCAGGCACACGCTGAACCAGGCCTTTTAGACCAATTAGTTCCCTGAAGAAACACCTCTTCTACTCCTTGTAATTAAGGTCAAAATAAAGAATCAATGGGCTTCAAAAAGAAAACCAAGACAGCAACTACTGTTGTTCTAATTGCCACAATAACCAAAGTATTAAGTGCATAAAAGTGGATCTTATAATCCTTGCAAACTGCAAAGAGCAGGAGTGTTGGGGTCCACAAGATCATGGGAACAAGGTTGTGCTGATGTTGTTTTCTCAAAGCATTTTTTTCTGTTTATATGTTAAAACTATTTGGTAACAGGATTTCAATAAAACTGCAGCTGGACCCCACAGAAATGCAGTGGGCACAACTGTGCTGAGCCTATGTGGAGCCCCTACAGGAAACCCTTGGAATCTTTACAGGATTTTTTTGAACAGATTTTTTTTCTGTTTTTAAACAGAAAATAATAATTAAAAATATAATTCACTCTTACAGGTCACCACCATCATGAATTAAAAGATGACATGAAAACATTTACAACTACATACTTTAAATCTTAAATTGCACAGTGATTATGCAATTATTCTGAAATGAAGCACTACAAATCACAGAATTCAAATCCAATGATTACAAAAATCAACAAATCTCAACAAGTTCAGAACATCTCAAGACTCCCAGAAAAGAGCTGTTCAATCTCATTAATACAACTCAGAGCTCAGGAACAGGTAAAATTTCTGTGTAAAATGTTATCCTGATGTGTAATCTTAGCTTTTACTTTTTTTCAGAAGATATTTATTCATTTCTCCCCAGAATTGGTTTCCATGGGCTGTTAAAGCTTTCATTGATGTGAGAAGGTGCCTAAGTAGCAGTTCTAACAAACAGGAGACATTATTGGCCTGAGCCTGATTGATTCACCAAGAGTTCAAGAGATGAAAAGCACTGGCCTGAGATCCCTCTGGGAAACATAACCTAGAAGCCCAGCTTCCAGTTTGGAGACAAACTGGTCAGTCCTGACCAATTCTCCCATTTTCCTAAATTCTTCCATTCCTAAAGAGTCAGGCACCCAAATACTTATCTTGTGGTTGAGCCACACAAACACAGAGCAGCCACTACAGGAAACCGTGGGCTGGAAGTGCTCTGGAGGATGTGCCCCTGCTGCCAGGAGATCCCATCAGCTCATTCCAGAAAGGGACCATATCCCTTGGAAGTTGTGAGGAAACTTGAACCATTCCTGCCCAAGGCAAAGCAGATGTGTGGCACAGCAGTGACATGGGCTGTAGCTGCACAGTGCACGTGGATCAGACCAGTGCTATCTCAAATCACCACACTTTCCAGCCTGGAGGAGATTCATAGAGGTTAAATCTCCAAATTAAACACAGAAAGCAGTAGTCCTAATGGTGAAGGTTTCTCTAACGTTGCAGAAAACCAAACAATTCTCCAATTGTGCAAAGCAACATTGGAAAATGGTGCAAGATCTAGAAGAATTTGCCCAGCAACCTCTCTACTGCCTCTCATTCATCCCTCCAAACTGCCTGCAGCAGCAAGTGATGGAAACCAACATAAGAACATGCTTCTACTCTTTCAAAGCCTTCCCTCTGAAAAGCTGGAAGCTATCCATTCCTAATCCATTCCCCAAAGATACTTAATTTGCCTTTTTCTGTCTTCAGCCTCAGAGGAACATGCCATCACTGCTCTGCCTGTGCCTCAGTTCAGCCCCTGCTCCCCAGGTTCTCCTTGCAGCAGGAGGGGATTGCACCACACTGCACAGAATCAGCTCTTCTGTGCCATGCCTTTGCTGTGAATGGGGCCACTGCTTCCACTTCAAATGAATTCCTGCTTCCTCCTCCACCTAAAGACACCTAATTGCAGAGCCTGTATCTCTCAGCACAGGCATGCAGGCTCTCCAGTGTAAAGCATTTGAAAGCTCTCAGCATTGCATGAAATGCTCTCCCCTGTTCTATTGTGGCAAATGTGACTCATAACTGCACCTCAGTTATCGGCTCTTTCCAATACATCAGTAAGAAAGAGCCAAATTTTAAATCTTCTGTAGGAATTTAGACACTGTTCATCTGTTTCTCATGTTTTCTACAGCCAGGGAGGGACATCTGAAGCTAATCCAAATTCCTTAGGCCAAGCCTCTTTTGTGCTTGGTTATTCACAACATCACCAGAAGAGGCTATGGGAGGATTTGTTCATACCAAGAGCATTTTAATTGGAGCATTGTTGGGAAGAAGGGAAGATCTTTCTGTTCCTGGCACCTACCAATCTGCCAGGGCTGAAGTGAGTACTTAGAGCCTGAGTACAGGAGCATTCCCACAGCCTCTGAGATCAAACCTGGACAGCAGGAGGATGATATCAGCACAGTCTCAGCTAGGCTGGGTGTGCTCCCTGCAGGCTTGAAGCACTCAGCCAGACCCACCCTGAACTCCCTGCACTGCTAACACAGGTGACTGGTTATATTTATCATCACTGCACATCTTTATATGACAGAGTCAAGATGTGACCCAGCAAGAGAACAAAGGGCAGAGTGCCACTGACTGCATCTGCACCAGGAGTGTGACTTTCAGCAAGAGGTGAGAGCAATGACAATTGTCTATCCCTGTCCTTACTGCACTTGAAGAACACGAGAGGTGCAGAGCTGGAAAATGCTGGAAAATATTTTTCTGTCCCCTGCACTTCAATGTGCAGCCAAGAGGTAGAAGTGTCCTTGAGGCTGCTGGTGTGTTTGCAGCTGGGGGTAATTTTCTGGGGGCTTTTCAGAGGCTGAAGAAGTTGTCTCAGTTAATGATTCACCCCATGCAAGTTGGTGACAGGACATTCTCATTCCTGAGAATGATGGAGGTTGCTTCCAGTTAGCTGTGGTCCCTGGAAACTGCTGACTTAAAGCCATTCTTAAACTCTCAGAGCATTCCCACACTAAAAATAGCTGCAGCAATCTCCCTGTAGTGAAAACAATGCTGGTTTTGCAGAATATCTCCAGTGTAAGGAAGTGCCACAGACTGCTTCTCTTGATCAATTACTGACTTTCAGGACAGATCCAAAATGAGGAATCTCCTCAAAAAAATTAGGAGCAACTGAGTTTTAGAATCTAGTTTGACCAAACAAAAAAAGTCTCAGATACACAGAGACAGGACCTGCTGCAGCATCAATTAGTTTTAAGAGTCACTGTCCTTCCACAGGGCAGGGACTGTCACCTTTAACAAATCATTAAACTTCTTGGTGACTTGACTTCCTCATTTATATGATGATTATTTGCCAGGTGTTCTCCCAAAACACAGCCACTGGCAGGTGTAAAAGGGAGGGGAGGAAACAAATGAGTCACTGACTCAATAAGGTCACTCAGGTCTGAGGGAAGATGAAACACGTGAAAGAACAGAGAACCCAAGATAATCCATTCTGCAGGACTGCCAGAGCACACAGGCCTGAGCTGCTCTCCTTTAGCAAAGAAAAACAAATGCTGAGAACCTCAGTGGGTCCTGGGAAGGCTCGAGTCTGCCAAGAGATGCCAAAGCTTTGGGTTCAAAGTGCTATTTCAACAAGGTGTTTGCTTTGTCAGAAGATGATGTTCAGCCCTGTGACTGCTCAGCAATCAGTGGCAGCTGATGCGTGGAGCATCTCAGCACCATCTCTAGAGAGAGCCTGTTTTCTCCCACGAGCCACAGATGAGATGCTACAGTGACAGCAGAAGTCTGGGCAAGTGCAACATATGCCATTCTGGAGTGGCAGGAAAGCTCTAGTGATTCCAGTTTGCTCCTTATGGACATCCAAAGTGAGCAGAGTAATCATCTCACTGCTTCCTAAAAGTTGTCACTGAGCAAAAAAAGGTTGGATGGCAGCAGAGAGGTACAGAAAGTAGGCAGGAGAAAGCTGAAAATTAAAACAAACTCCTCTGTACCTTGCACAGATGGGAGGAAATGTCTCCCTAAAGTTCCCATCACCACAGAAGCCCCTTCTGCTGTGTAAAGGAGCAATCTACCTTTGAGGGGGAGAGGAAATGTGGCAAAGGAGCAAGATAAACACAAAGCGTGGATCAAAGGGAAGGAAAAAAAGGCAAAAAAACTGGAGAAGTGCTGATGGGGGAAGCTGGGTGAAAGACAAGGAAGAACTGTTAGATGCTCAAATTAACATTTTAATGCATTCACTGTAAAATTTAAGCACTTCAAGGACTGGGGTGGCTGCTGAGTAAACCCCCTTGGAAAGGAGCAGATTGATGACTTAACACCACAAAATCAGCAAGGTCCAGGTTTCACCATCAGCAGATTCACTGCAGTTATCAGGGGCAGATAATGTGACAATATTTGGCCTCAATGAGTTTTGAGGTGACCAGTAATGCCTGTGATGGAATAAAACCATAGAACATATGGCATTTCATGTGCTGAAACTGTCAGACTCACAATTAACTGATCAGAGTGCATATGGTGCTCACAGACAGGGGAAATCTCTCAGTGTAAAAGATGCTGGAGACCATTGAAGGTGTCAGCATGAGTCTTCCTTGCAAATCTCTCTTCATTAAAGTTTCGTATGGAGTCAGGAGTGCTGTAATAAAATCACTATTAATGCAGTTATATTTATGATTATCTCCCTTTTGTGCAGCTGGATTTAACTTTTCAAACACTAAACTCCACATCAAAGCTTTTTCACAGTGGCTGCTGCATACACAGAAGCTTTTTGTTTTGTCATATTTAGCTTGAAATTAAAAGTAATGAAAGCTGAGGTGGTAAAAGTAAACCAAGATTGTCAAGAAAACTATTAATATGACCAGTATCAAAACAGAAATTCACTCTGCCATAGAAATACAGTTACATTTCTGTTAAAGTATTTGTAACAGGCTGGCCAGGGACAAACTCATTCCCTCTCCAGGTCCAAAACACACTTTTAAAGAGATGGTGAGTGACACTTCATTAACCACATGAAATGGGCTGACACAGCCTGCTTGCTTTTCCAGCCACCATTTCAGATGACATTTTGCTTTGCATCTCTCTGTTCTTTACATTCAACACTCTGTAAATTGATTCCTTGAACCCCCCCAGCCACATCAGCCCTGTGGAGGAGGGGATTGGGCTGGGGGCAGTTCTGGGGTGGAGAAAGCAACTGCTTGTCCTTGTGTTTGCATTTGCATGTGCATGCATTACAGATCCTGCTTTTCTCATCCAGCATCACTGAAGGGGATTTTAAAAGTTCCCCATCAGCCTCTCTTTGCCTGTCAGTCCTCTGCCCCATCAGGCTCTGACAGGAGTGGTTCTTCTGCAGCCTCACCTCTGGAATGATCGGGGATGAGAGCATCCTGGTGTATCCCAGTTTCTGGAAGGTGCCTGTGATCCAGGTGATGTCTGCTGCAGGCAGGGCAGTGCTCCCAGCAGCTCTCCTGCCCAGCAAGGGCTGGGGCACAGCTCCCTGTGTGCCCCAACTCCATCCTCCAGCAGACATCAACCCTCATCAGACACAGCCCCCTCCAGAGCTTGCACACTGCTCTCACATTCCCTCTGCTCTTTTCAGCAGCTTCCCAGCAAAGGATCTACCAGAGATCTCATCTCCCTAATGAGTTAAAACCTGTTGCTCAACCCAAAATCTTCCCAGTCTCTCACAGCTTCCTCCTCTCTCTAACTGCATTATCTCTATCACTCCATCTTCACCACAGCTTCCTGACTGCTGCTGAAATGGATGGGGAAATCTCCCTTTCCAGAGTAAGGAAAAAAAACCCTGCTAAGAACATCCCTTTTTCCTCCTCTGTTTTGTCAGAAGTGGTGCTTCTGGTAACAGATTTAGGCAGCCAGGATAAACAAGAAAAAGGAAACTATTAAGGGGTTCTCTTCTAGGGAACACAGAAACATTTTGTTAATTTAAGTACTCTGTAGCAAAAATTTTTAAAAAGAAAAAAGAGGAAAACACTGTGATAGAAAGTCATGGTTCATAGTGCAAATGTTAAGATTTATGAACAAAGCTAAAGGGCAGAACCCACAAAATGGAATGGAAGAGTCAGAGTCTTCTAGGGCTTTGTTAAACCCCAGAAGCCCCTGGACCACAGCAATGCCTGGAGCCTCCCTGGCAGAGATGGAGCACACAGGGACTGTGTCCCTCTGTCTGCTGGGTGCCAGAGACCCCTCTGTGGGCACCCACAGCAGCACATCCCTGGCTAAATGGTGATCTCCACTGTTTTCCACACTTCAGCCATACCAGCCTTCCAAAAAACGTCAGCCAGGCCTTTTCAGCTCAAACCCATCACTGCCCCTCCCTGCAGCCACCCAGGCCTCCCCTGGCTGTGTCTGGAGTTGCTGTGCACTGCTTGCTTTGCTGGATGCTCCCAGGTGAGCACTCCTGGTTCTCCTGTGCTCCTCCCCAGCCCATCCACACCAGAGGCTCCTGAGGATGCTCCAACCCTTCTGCCACACTGATTTAAACATCCTCAAGCTCCCTTTTCCTTCCCTCCTCCCCCCTTACAGAGGCTGTTTCTCCCACATCTCAAACACCTGAGGCTCCAAGGTGCCTCATCCCAGCAGTTTCCTCTGCTTGTGAGCTGAGTCATGCAGGTGTCAACATTTCCAAACCTCATGGGGAGGCTCAGCAGAGCTGGGAGGGTGCAGAGCATCAAGTCAGGAGTTATTAATAGCTGCCATTGACCATCTCAGCAGCTTTGATCTACTGGCAGCTGATTACAGCTGCTGCTCCTGATGATGAAGCACCAGGGGTCCTGCCTGTACCTCAATTTCTCTTCCCAGTTTTCAAGTTTTTACTGGAACAAAACACTTTTCCCCAAAATTTCAAAATAGATGGGATTCAGCAGCCAACACTGCAGTCAGAAAGGCAAACACAATCAAGCTGAAGTGCAAAATTGTACTTTGGGAGGAAAATATCAGGTCTTTGAATCCTGCTTCTAGCAAAGTTTTAGAGGTTGACATCAGACACGACAAACCTCCAGAGAACACATCTCCTTTCTGAAATTTTCCATGTACCCCTTAATCCATATCCATGAAAATAAACTTAGAATTTGTTCCCTATAAATAATTAAAGGGGTAGAACCAAATGGTTCCCACACTATTCCATGCTTTCATCTGAAGAAGAAAAGATAATTTGCTATTGCCTGAAGACAACACAGCACACCTAACACATTCAAGGAAACAATTCAGAAAATCTCCCTGCAACAACCTAGAGCCACTGTTGGGAACAACTAAGGAAGCAGGATAAAATAGCCACAGATCCCTTTATGTCAGCATCACTGAATCCTGCTCTGTCTGCTGGGAAGCAATACAGTGTTCAAAAGACAAAACAGAGAAACATTCTGAGGCAGATGAATTCAGGCAAATTTCCATTTTATCTTGTGTTATCAGCTAACTTCTCTATCAGCTTGCCCAAAACTTTGCAGAATTCATTTTCAATGAAATGGATCTACACCAGGACACTGATCTACACCACGTTGTGCTGTCCTAAGGATTTAAAGATCACTGGAGCCAGTACTGCCTGAAATAGGCACCCATCTCCCAACACAAGGAAAGAGCATTTTTAAAGATGCCAGAAACAACAGAGTTTTGTGCAGAGTGAGACAGCTCTCTGTGACTTGAACATGAACTCAAGGAGCAATTCCTACCATTCTACTCCACTTGAGTTATAGCACCTAAATCTCTATGATGATGGAATTAGACATGAAGAAAAACTCACATACTTATGACTATTGTAAAGCCTGATGTAATAAAACTGCCAAGCTTCAAGATCACAGATATATTCCAAATATTTCAACTCACGACCACAAAGCCCATTCCACCAAGCACAACAGAAGAGAGGAACAATTTGGCCAGTGCAGGTTAACTTTAGCTCACCACAGTCACATTTCAGATTCCAAAACTTCAAAAAGAGAACTAAGGAGAATTATAAGAATTCCTTTCAGAAACACTTCTATCTTTGGACAGAATGTTTTCTTTCTTAGAAAAAACCTACTAAAAAACACTTAATAGTGACCAGTGTTCTGGGGTTTTTCGGGCCCAAGAAGTGAAGAACTTATAGCAGACACATACTTTACTACTTCAACCCTCAAGTAAAGCTGTTGCAAACACAAGTTGCTCACACTGTGTACAGCAGAGCCTCGATTACACATGTGATGGAGTGAATCTCTTCCACTACACCACAGAGAGGACCCCACACCTGCTACCCCTTCACAACCCTTTCACCACAGGGCGTGGCTGCCCCTCCAGCCATGCAGTGCAGCACAGCACACTCAGCACACCCAAAGATGATTATTCTTGGCTCCTGCCAGCCTCAGCTGCAGAGCAATAACTCGTGCCTCTTATTGATCCCGGAATTTCGGAGCGCGAACGCCGCAAATCTGGCTCCTGCGAGAGCAGATCCCGTCACCAGGCAACTCAAGCTCAGAGGTCTCAACTCCTCCACCCTTGGGCTTAGAGCAGGATGCTGCTTTATTACCTCCAGCTCGGTGTTGTGAGCGTGCAGCTTCTGCACCATGTCCTCGGCCTCGCGCATGCGGCGGCTCAGCTGCGGCGAGTGCTCCGCCGGGGTCAGCTCGCTGTCGTAGGACTCCAGGATCGCCCGCATCCCATCGCGCTCCTGCCGGGAACAGCAGCAAAACACACTCAGGGATGGAGGACCAGACCATACACCCTACCAGGAACAGCAGCAAAACACACTCAGGGATGGAGGCACAGAGCATACACCCTGCTAGGAACAGCAGCAAAACACACTCAGGGATGGAGGACCAGACCATACATCCTCCCAGGAACAACAGCAAAACACACTCAGGGATGGAGGACCAGACCATACATCCTCCCAGGAACAACAGCAAAACACACTCAGGGATGGAGGACCAGACCATACATCCTCCCAGGAACAGCAGCAAAACACACTCAGGGATGGAGGCACAGAGCATACATCCTCCCAGGAACAGCAGCAAAACACACTCAGGGATGGAGGCACAGAGCATACACCCTGCTAGGAACAACAGCAAAACATTCAGGGATGGAGGCACAGAGCATACACCCTGCTAGGAACAACAGCAAAACATTCAGGGATGGAGGCACAGAGCATACACCCTGCTAGGAACACCAGCAAAATGCTCAGGGATGGAGGCACAGAGCACACACCCTACCAGGAACAAAAGCAAAATGCTCAGGGATGAAGGACCAAAGCACACACCCCACCAAGAACAGCAGCAAAATGCTCAGGGATGAAGGCCCAGATCACACCAGGAACAGCAGCAAAACACAGGGATTGTTGGACAATTCCCTTTTCTGACCCAGAGATGGGGCAACTGAGAGGTGCTTTATAAACTTTTACTCCATGTCGCTATACAACACAAAATAAAACAACGTGGACATTGGAATCTCCAAGATAAAAAGGGCAGTTTAATTTCTGGCTCCAACATTTATAGGTTTTCAAAAGTGACAGTGGATTGGAGGATGACAGTGCCACCTCTCCAATGACACTGGACAAACCAACAGTCCATCAAATTTCTCCTCCTTCAGAAAAGAATGTAAAACAATTATTTAGAGAAAAGCGCATGAGAAAGTTTCTTATAAGAATGTAAACATCAGAAGGCTTAGAAGAACTTAGAAGAACAGGGTGACAATGGAAACTTAGAAGAACAGGGTGACAATTCCATTTTCAGTGTCATGAAAAGGGTAAGACAATACAGATGTTATAATTCACAATATCACAATCAGAAGTCAACTATTTCTTAATTACAATACACTATATAAGCATTTCCTGGCCTATCAGCTTTTTGCCACACCATGCTGTAGATGCCTTAAAGCAAATAATCTAAAACTATCCCTCGTGGGTCCTACTACAATGCATCTTTTTATTTCTCCAAAGTATCTAGTCTTATTTGCAAGGCCATCCTTTGAAACTTGTTTCTAGCTCCATTTCTCTCTCAACAATACCTGTCCTATTCCATGGCATTTCTAAGTCAGCATTTGTTATCTCAAAGTTTGCATACAGATGCATAGTGTGGACCTAGAGAATTCTCTACAAATCCATTTCCCACATGGGATAAAGGCCCAGAGCACACACCCTTCCAGGAACAACAGCAAAAACTTTTAAGGATAAAGCCCCAGAGTGTGCTCCAAGACTCTTCTGCATCTTTACCCACTTTGTTCTTTTATGCAGCAACTCAACTCGGATGGATGCAGGCTCATTGTCCTCATATCAGCATCAAGGCACAGATGAACACACAGTTCTAATAAAATAAATGTTGCTGCTGTGAGAAGTGAAAAATTAGACTTTCTTGTGTCTATAAAACCCCACATCCTTTGCAGGAAAGCAACACACAGACACTCTAACAAGCAGATGGCGACTGAAAACAGAGCCTGCCTTCTTCCTGGAGACACTCTTCTAATTCAACATGGCTGAATGGGTTTCCTCAGCAAAATATTTAGTGTTGTACTTGACATTTTTCCTGCCAGAGCCTCAGCAAAGAAAGAACAGAATTGTCACAACAGAAATGAAACAGATTTGACATCGAACAAAGTGGCTGAGAGCAAATATCCTCAAAATGGTATGTGACTTATCACTTGTTAGATGCTGCAACACTCAGTGCTTGTAACAAACATTTTTTCAGAGGTTAATGTCTGGCAGGCAGTGTTTGGCTCACTTCTCTATCTACTGGCAATTATAACCAGGCATTTGCAGAGAAAGACAAACAGAAGGATCCTTCTCCCCTCCCTGAGAGCAGCTCCCCAACTACAAGGCTTGGGCTCAGAGCTAAACGTAAAACTTTTTGTGTGGGCTGTTGGATGAGATATTCCTAATGCACTCCCAGCTTCAGAAGCACCTCATGCCTCCCCCCCAAGGCACTGATGGAGAAGAAGAATGAGGACAAAAGGAAAATTTGAAGAAGGAGGTGGCTGGTCGCGCTGCAGTGTGCACACAGGGATTAGCAGCTGGGTGAAGAGTTTCATCTTTTGACTGCATGGAAGAACCTTGATGCTTATGAGGCTACAGAACAGGATCAAAGCAGCACAGGCCCTTGGAATAAACACCAAGAGCCAAAACTCTGAGGAAACCTGAGCAGTGCTGCCCACCTTTCATGGCTGAAGTTTGCTACCTCCCCTGGTACACAAATGCAGGAGCAGCCTGGACAAACCAGCTCCTTGCTGAGAATTCTGCCACCACAAAGGAATAGCAGGAGATCACTGGGCTGTGCAGTTCACATCCAGCCCAGTGCAGCCCTTCATAAACCCAGCTCAGCTGCACTTAAAAGCTTCACTTGGGCAAACCAGGAATTGTTGGGGCAGGAAAAAAGGTGCTTTTCCCCACACCCCTAAATGCAAAAGGCTGTATTTCAGATAGTGAAGGTGGCCACCCAGCTCAGCCTGGATACAAAGCTTATCTCCTCCTTCCAAATCTAAAGGTCAAAGACTGAATGTGGATAGCAAGTGTCCATGTGAGAAGGGAAGGAACATTCAAATTCAAGGTGTGACAACAAGACTGGGGGCACTGCCAGAGGTACAGTGTGTTCAAAGCATGTCACAGACTGAAAGGTCAGCCAAGATAGTTGGGTTGGTCAGCAGGTAAAAGGACCCCAAGACTGAAGGACAGCCTGGGGCTACAGGAACTGACTTAATAAAATTATAAAGAAAAACAGGTTTTAACATAAATAGTACCAGCAGCTATTACCAGTTCCTAGCCCAGATTGACTGAAGAGAAATACTTTTCCAGGGAAATAGTTTTGCCATAGTTTAGAATTGTTCATCTGACAGACATATGAAAGGAAATACCTCCACATTACTGAGAAAGAAGAAAACCCAGCTGCAGTCACACCTTGCAATGAACTTGATAAGCAGAGAGGCAGCAGGACAGGATCTCTCCATCCTCCTCTTCCCCCTCCAGTACCCACAGACATCACCCAGTCTGCCCCAGTGCATTCTACATAAAGCAAACTGCTTTTGCTTGGGAGATGAATTCCATTCCCCACTTACAGCCAAATCACTTTCTAGAGCACAGAAGAGAACATAATGACAGCGTTTAGTGAAGGTATTGGTTTGAGCTTTGCATGTTGTTGTAATTAGATTTGCAATTACAGCATCCTCTCTCCTTCTCTGCATTCCAAGCTGCTCTGCTGCCCTAATTTTCTCCTAAGCATCTTTCATCCATGTGATAACTCACCACTGCTATGTTCTCCCTGGTGCAGCAGGGGCAGTCCCAAAACCCTTGGTGTTTTTTCAAAGGCAAACAGGACCCCTGGCACCTCCCATCACACTTGGCTTCCAATTCACTGCTGAATATGAGCTCAGTCACCCCATCAGGACCCCAGCAGGACCCCAGCAGCTCCTGGGCTGTCAAGTACAAGGAGGACAAACTCCAGCTTTCATGTGAGCATGGGAGAACTGCATGGGAGCATGACCAACCCCACAGGCTGTCTTTCCCCACAGCCCTTGCCCTTCAAAGCATCTCTCTAAAACAAAAAGTAAACTTGTCAAGAAAAAAAAAAAACACACATGGTAAACACAGCACAAGCTGTATTGGAAAAAGAAAAAAAAAAATTCTGAAAAGCTGAACTAAAGGGTGGCACAATTAAACACTTGATCCTGGAGTTTACTTAGCCTCTTTAATTATTTCTAAATATTAATATTATTAGTGAAATCAATTCTCAGCTTCCAAGTGGTCCCCAGCTCCATTTTTTAAATTTCTCCCCATCAAGAGCACTTACTAAAAGCTTCTCCCTCCCTCCTAAAGATCTTGTTAGTTTGGCAGGAAACAGAAGTTCTTGTTGAGAAGTCCTCTGTCTAAAAAGATTCTCTAAAATGTAATCCTAATTTAGTAATTGCTGCAGTATTTCCTCATTCTTCACGACCCATCAAAATCCTCCCCAGGCACTTTCAGATGCCCTTTCTAACCTTATTCTAATACAGCTGCTTGGCTGCTTCCTATCTGGAGAGTATTCATCAGAATTACTAAAAAGCAGTTCCTCTGGGAATTTCCAAAATTTCCCCTGCACAGGGGAAATCTCTGCTAACTCACTATGGCCCTACCCTGGCACAATTCCAGGTGATCTTTACCTTATCCAGTTTTACATCAACACTTGAACAGAAATGTAGCTCATTCCAAAGATGCCCTAAATGCAGAATAATAATTTTCATGTTCATTACAAACCTAGGAAATCAATGTCCTACAGCAAACCCTGTTGCTGCAGCTTGCAGCTGTGTTTGAGGAGATGTAAGTTTGAAAAAGAGGAAGGATAGTGATTTTTTCAAAGGTTGAACAGTTTCCCTTCCTTCTGCCAGCACCAGCCCATTCATCAAATAAATATTCCTCCCACTATTGCATAAGTAACTAAGAAGAAAACACATTTTATAATTTTAACCAGAAACTGGAGCTAATCCCTTGAAAATGTGCTATGGGAAAGAACAGGATGGCACCTCTGCAAAATGCCACCCCTAAGATGAAGCTTCTCCCCAGTCCTCCCACAGCTCCTTAGTCCCTCTGTGTAAAACCAACATTTGACCTGGCTGACAAGTAGCTTGAAGCTCAGAGCAAGTCCCTTTCTGCAGCCTTCACACCCCAGAGTGGTTTGGAAACAGCAGGAATAGAAGTGGGGCCCTCCAGGACTTTTGGGTTAATTTTAGGGAAAGAAGTAAGAAGGGTTCACATAAGCAGCATCATCATCATCACTGCAACCACAGACACCTGCACACTGAGGAGCATCAGAGCCACTCCTGCCTGGGTGTGGGAAGCAATTGAAGAGTAAAACCTAGCCAAAAAAACCATAAAAAGGTGTCTGACCCTATACACATACATGTAAGTTCAGGCCCTTCCTCTGCTGCTGCTCCTTAGCCCCGCTTCAAACACACACAGCCCATTCACCACAGACTTTCTAATTACTTGAAGAAAAGAAAAATCAATAAGAAAGAAATTAAAGTTACAAATCTAGCTGAAGTCAGTCACACACCCAGGGAAAATGTGTTCCTGGGGTAAAGTTTATCTAGTGTCATAATTTTATTGAAATCCTATATCTTCCTATTGACTTTTATGGTTTCAAGCTTGATGCCAGAGTTATCATTATTAGAGTCTCAGGGTTGCTCGCAGGCCTGAGGTTGAGGTGGCTTTTTTATTTTTTTCCTTTTATAAACAAGCTGTAATTGTCTGGTTTATTGATCAATAAATCTTTCAACTGCCTCTCTTCACCCCGCTCCTGTTCTGGTGAGTCCCCTGCACCATTCTCTGCAAGAAAATACAGGGTTGTTGTTTTTTAAAGAACAGATTGCTTTGTCATTAGCAATGAGAGAGCAGGAATTGTGCTGGTCAGTTCCAATAATGGCTTTTTAATGACACATTCTAGTCACAGTAAAATCTGCTTTATTTCCACACGAGTGAACTCTGACTATTAATCCACAACCCAATGGCACAGCTCTCTTGCTCCCTCACTTGTGCACAGGTTAGAGCCTGGCAGAGGAGACAGACTCTCTACAGTGGAGTCAGAATGATCTTTTGTAGAATATTTCCCTTCCCACTTGGTGCTTTTTTGATGGTACAGAAATATTCCCAAGTATTACATCAGCTTTTTGTTTAATTAATGATAATTTTTGAGGAATGTTAACAGGCTGCTTCATTATCAGAAATCAGTGGCAAGATTTCTTCCCCCTCCTCTTCATCTTCAGACTCCTAAATCCAAATTAGTTGTAATAAGGGAAAATTTCAAGACTGAAGAAAGATATGGAGCTTCAACATCAAACAGATGCTATTTGCAATCAGGTATAATTTAGCTAACTATTTCTTGTAAAAACACAAATAAAAGAGGGAGATGACTGTGCAACAGAGGTCTGGGCTTTCTGGCTTTAAACTAATATATAGAAAAAGGGAGATGGCAAGTGGGGCTTAACCAGATGATCAGTAAAATTAGTGAGAAGCACAGGAATATAAACCAAAATATGGTTAGAAATAACTGAAGAACACCTAAATACCTTAGATTGTGCCAGGACCTACTGACAAAATATATTCTTAGGTTACTTGATAAAATTAATCACATTAATCTCTGGTCCATGAGCAACCTCCTTTTGTGAGGAACTCACAAATGTTAAGACAGCAACTGGAAACAGGACAGACAGACCCAACCTTTTAAAAGAAGGATGGATGAGAGGATACAGATTCTGGCAATTATAAATCACTTCAATATTTCGGTATCTCATAAAATACTTGAAAAAAACATTAACAATCAAATTGCAAACAGCTAGAGAAGAATTAAGGACAAGAAACAATCAACTGAGCCTTAATATGAATAATATGAAAACAGTCTAATTTCCTTCTTTGACAGGTAAATTGTCTACTGAATAAAGGCAAATAATAAATGTGATAAATCTTAACTGCAGTGATGTGTTTATCAAAGAGGAGAATTACAATTCAACAGCATCTCTGTAATTCAGAGGAATGAGTTTGTACCAGGGTGATGAAGCTCATGGAAACAAAGCACAGAGCCCTGAGTGCTGTGTGCCAGCAGAGCCACCAGGCCCCACGAGCAGGCTGCAGCATCAGTGGGAATCTGCCCCTTCCCAAGGCTGCCTGTTTGTGCCTTCCTGATGGGAAACGTGTGCAGCCCTCTCCAGGTTCACCAGGATACACCCTGTGCCCTAAAAAAACCATTAACCAGGGACTGGGAACAGGGATGCTGACAATTAACAAGTTCTGCCCCAGTCTAGGGCTGTTAAACCTTACTTTGGAAGTAAAGTAAGTAAAGTAACTTCTTCTAGGTTCAAATCCTGTTGTTTTATGGAAAGTGTAAGGGGAAAAAGCAACAACCAAGCAACAGCAAGGCCCAGGAAGCACCAGCCCTGCAGGCACAGCTGGGGATAAAGACACATTGGGTCAGACCCTGCTCTTATCCCTCAGCTCCCTCCTGGAGCACTGCTAATTAGCACAGGAGCTAATGGACTCTTCTGGAACAAAAACCCCAAGAGCTCTCAGCCAAACAAAGCCAGCAAAACTTAAATTGCCAAAAACTTCTCAATCCCTCCTTGCCTTCAGCAGCAACTATGATGACCAGAAGGCAAATGGTTCCCCTTTCTCTTAGCACTCTCATCTTCTGTACAAATCATCTTTAAGCCAAAGTTTTCTACTCTCAAGCCTACAAATAGCTTCCTTCTCAGCTGCAGCCATTTCCCAACATTTCTCTCTGTGGCTGACCTATTTTCACATTACTTTGCAAATCAGAACTGACTGCAGACACATATGTATGCACACACCATTGGCTTTCTACTCAAGACCTCAATTAAAACACCATTTACAAAAAAAAACTGTTAACTTCATAAAAATAAAAACATCCAGCAGATTTCACTATCCTTGCCCTGACAAGACCATTAGGAAACATTTTTTAAAGTATTCTTAATTCTCAGATTTGGCTGTCTATATATCAACACTCTGCTGGTGTTTTTGCCCCTCAAGCCAACATAAAGCTACTGCAGGAATCTAAAGATGGATTTAACCTCTCAAGAAGCCTTGCAGATGTGCTGTGCCCTACAACTAAGGCTTCTCCAAGAAAAATAAAATATTCCTTCTTTTGAAGTCCAAGTTGCTCCATCCACACCTAACAGGAACAGGTGGGGAGAGGTCAGAAAAGCTGGTGTACATAACCACAGGCACACAGCAAATCAGGAATCCCTGTGTGTCCCATCCTCTCTCTGCAAAGGATGGCTTTCATCTGTTTTCTAACACTCTTAGAGCCATTTTCTTGCTAGGAGAGTCAGGTTATCATTCAGGCTGAAAAGCAACTTTCCTCCCGAGGCTGGAAGTCTGGAGAAAGCAACAACTCAGGGAAACTGTGGTGGGAAGAGAGCACAATCAGGCAGAGAGCAGGGGAGAGATGATCAAAGCCTCATTTTAGGTGCCAGAACAAGGCATTCAGAGACACTCCTAGCTTCTCAACCACCCATTCTTAAATTTTGGAGAAACTCTACAATCCAAATGCTCTTCTGGCCAACATTCAGCTGGCAGCTTTAAAACTCCTACAAATACCTGTGTACATCTTACATGCTCTTGTATTCTGTAGGTTTTCCTCCTGATTTATAGTCCTCCCTTTCTAGCTCCTGTCCCTCTCCTCCAACACTTCTCTGCAGAGAGCTCAGCTTGCCTTATATCCTGGCAATGGACCAGAGCAAATAAATCCACTGTAACTCTTCTAATCCGTCTCTGATAAATCTCCTGCTTTACTATCTTCTGGAAAATTGTGCATGGTCTCTGAAAGCCCCATTTTGCTTATAGCACATCCATATGCCAGCTGACAAGCAATCATACAACTGACACTGCAACAAATTAAATATTATCTGACTAAAATACCCCTGGGGTCCTCTTGCTTCACAGTGAGTTCAACATGTTTAGTTATGTTTCTTAGCCTCCTGCTGCTGTGAAATATTTGTATGGTTTTTTCTTAGTTTAGCTCCCCTCTACTGGAACACTCACTGCTGCCTGTCTCCAGAGTGAGCCTGATTTCTGTCTCAGTGTGTTTGGCATCTCTTCATCCCAAAAAACCCCTCTTTTTCCTATCATTTCTCACAGTCCCACTGCTCAGGCAATGGCAATCTTGTGTGTGAAGCTGCCTTATTTCACCTGCCTCAGCACAGGGTCACTCCTCATCTGACACCAGTATCTGACACCATGTGCACAGTTCACATGTGAAAAACAGTAATTTCTTTAAAAAAAAACCACCCCAAAACCCTCAACACACCTTCTTCAATCTAGGCACTAGATTGCCATCACTGCCAGGGGGAAAGCATACAGCTGACAAGGGAATGGATTCATCCTCACTGGCAATACAAAACTGATGTTACTCACCTATTAAAAAAAAAACAGAACTAAAAATAAGAAAAAAAGAAAGTTTCTGTGATGGTACATGAGATTTTTATGCTGCTAGGGTATAAAATTTCACCCCTATGTTCATTCCTTATGCTCAGATCTCTTTTTCCTCCTGTCTACTAAGTAACCCAGAAATTGGCCTCTAAAGCTCTTAACAGACAGTTTCCTGCAGTTTTAACCACTTAAATATCATTAACTTGGGAGAAAAGTAAACTGAACTGTGCTCTAAGCCAGTGCAGTTATCTCTGCAAGAACAAAGGAGGAGCAATGACCCCATCACCTGGGCTCTGCTCCCTGGGTATTCAGGCTAAGACAGAACTGAAGCAGGAGGGCAAAGCTCTCACATCACATTTGAGGGGACCAAAAAAAAAAAAAAAATCAGACATGACTTCATCCAATCCAACACAGCACGTTCCATGAACTCTAAAGTAATTCCTTGATCCCCTCATGATGTGTCAACAACTCCAGAAATATGCCAGCTGTGGCTTTTTGAAGGAGGCAAAAAAAAAAAGGGATTTTAGGTGATGCTTCAGAATATACATCACCTGTCTGCTTTATTAGAAGATATTAATAATTTCCCATACTTTACTTAATTCATAAAACATTCCCTCTACTGCCTCCAGGGTATAAAAGACCAGTGATTCCAATAAGAGTTTCACAAATTATACATCAAGTTATCTCCCAGGTCAGCCATAGCATATCTGCATTATTATAAAGGATCCTCAGGGCAGAGGGGACACAGCTCTTGGCCCTTGCAGCCCCTCCTGTCCTTCAGAGAGGACACCAGGGAGAAGAGACTGAACTGACACTGAAATTTGGCCCAGGGTGCACCTTCCCTACTACATGAACCATCTAGAAAGCAAAAGAATATCCAAATATATTCTTCTTGAAATAATAAGAAGCATAAAGGGCCACTTCACACCCAAACCATTCTCCCTCCTAACAATAAGACTGGGCCAGATTATTTAATCACACCCAGTGACTGACCAAGAGCAAAGCAATGATAAGCCTTTACTCTAAACTAAAATTCTATGCTTTTCCTGCATGAGGTCAAAATACTAATTTTACATCATATGTTTCACATTACCTACGTGATGTGTTCCATGTTTTAACTTGTACCCTTTGAAAATATGAAAGATCATTTTAACACCTCTGTCTTATAAAAGGTGGAAACTGCACCACCTCTTTGGCTGTTTTCAGGATCAGTTCATTCTCTCACCCAGAGCACAGCTCAGCCAACACCCACAGAATGTGCCTCATCAGCTTCATCAGGAGTCACCTTCAGAGCTTGCTCTTGGGCAGCAAGTGAGCACCATGAAGCTGATGTTTAACCCTGTGACCTGCACTTCTGAAAGAAAGAGTTTTCTGCATTTGAGAAGGAAAATGTGGCACCTCAGTGCTCGGGACTGCAGCTTCTGCACAGAGGTTTGCCATGGGAATCCCACACACACCTCAGGGCAGGCTGGCAGAGGAGCCCATAACCCCCTTGAGCCTGGCATCCTGCTCCTCCTGAGACCCTGAGGAACAAAACTGGGTGTTTGAGAAACAGCTACAAAGATCACCTCAGGCAGGTACTTTACCAAAATTCCAGCTGCACCTTCACCTTGGGCTTCCCAACTCCAGAAAAATGACATCTAATAAAAACATTTGAAAAACAACCTCTCATTGACAATTCCTCTGGATCCTTTCATTGATCATATAAATACCCAGTCTTTCTGAACACTGAGAAGCTCCTGACTTTACCAGTTTTCTGGTGGAAATTAATCCCATTATTTTTTTTCAGTGCTTGAAAATGCATTTTCTTTTATCAGGCTTTAATTTGCCACCTTTCAGCTCCATTGAACATCTTTGTTGTTGCCTTGCACAGACAGGGAAAACAACTCCCAAACAACTCTAAGCCATTCATTCATTAGATTCTGTGCTTTCAAATTGTCACCTCTTCTTCAACTGCTTTTTAAGGTCAACAAGTCCAATCATCATTTTTCCAGCATAGCTGCTTTCCCAATCTTCCACACTCCCACCACCCATGTCTGACTGCTGCTCCCATTCTGCAGCAGCTCTGCCTGAGCTGGGTTGATGAGGAATAAGTGAAGACACAAAGTCCTGGGGCCTTTCCCCACCCCTCTGTGAGTAACAGGAACCTCCTCACCCCCTCCTGCCATGCCCAGGGCAACAGGACAAGATGTTCTCCCAAAAGCTGCTGAGCCAGGGGATGACAAAAAGCCAGGAAATAATCTCCTCAGTAACCCCCCCTCAACCACAGCAGCAGAGAACACCAGAGAAGAGAATTTATCTCTACACCTGAAACTCCAGTTCTTGTGCTAACAGCCCACATGTACGAATTTTCTCAAATTTAAACATTTCAGGACTGAAATTATTACTTTATAATAGCCTACTAGTTAGTAAAGCTAGTTTTAACAGTAGCTGCCACTCAGTGAACACCTTCCCTTTAGTATCACTAGACACTCCAAAATTAATTCACAGACAAAATGGCATTGCTTTCTTTTCTCTCTCTCCACTGTCTCTGCAATATTAAGTCAACAAAATCTTTCCTCAAAACTGCACTGACATCAAGAATGTTATGCTCACACCATTAGACAAAATGTGAAGCACTGAAGTTGTGCTTCATTAAAAACAAGTGGAAAAATCAGTTTACCAGAAGAAAAATATTATTTAGGAAAGATATTCATTATACACATCTGAAAAACAATTATGATTAAATGTACAAGACAGAAATATTCATTCATCCTTTTAATATTTGACCACAATGTTTGCATTTTCAACAAAACTAGATTTCAGTAAAGAACAAAAACACAGTATCAACAAAAAAATCCTTTGTTGCAAACTAAACCCTTTGGTTTGTTTTCATAGTAACAAACTGCCACGTTTTGGAGAATGAAACAGAACTTCCAAGTGGACAGGACATGGTAAAAACCACAGAAACACCTGGCAAACAAAAAACAGAGAGGGAAGAAGTCCCTCCCTGCCATGTAACACCACAGAAAAAGCTGGTCAACATGATGGTTATCCTACTTCCAGACTGCAACACTTCCACACAGAACTTTCTGAGCAATTTTAAGGGACTTTAGTTGAATTTTCACCTTTGCTGTGCTCCACCTACCAGAAAGACAATCCAAAGGACACCCAACCCACCACAGGCAGAATTACAGAATTGTGAGTTTGCAATCAAGTCTTCAAGAAAACAAAAAGGTGGGAACAGACTCTTTTGCACTGCACTATTTAAACCCACAACACTCATTCCTAAATTTGTCCCATCTCTGGAAAAAAGTCCACTGTGACATGCCAGGAAATACTATCAGAACAATTTTTCTTATTCTAAAGTAAGTTAAAAGTTTAAAGTAAAGTCACATATCTGTTGCTATATTTGGTTCTTCTGCTTCAATTTGGAAAATACCATTATATTATTTAATAAAGTGCCTTTCAATAAACCTGGCACACTCCTGACTTAGTACAATCTTTCTCAAATACACCTTTATCTTACCAGCCAGTGCTGGAGGAGATGATGCCATTTTCAATGGAGTCTATTATCAGCACTAGGCAGACCCAAACTTGCACAACAGTTGAGGTTTGAAAGCTGCTGAGGACATTGTCCTCCCCAGCTCTCCTGGTTCCCCCTCCTCTCCAGGAGCATATTCCATGGAATTCTTCCAGGCAGGTTCATGAACAGCTCAGACTCTTCTCTCCAGAAGCCCAGGGGTGTGATCCTGCCATTGCCTTTGTTTCCTTCTCTCAGGAGTCATTTTCAATTATTTAACAGTGTCCTTAACATCCACCTTAGGCTGTTTAAAAAACCCTCCACAATCACCATAAAATCACTTGAATCCAGAAAAAAAAAAAAAAAAGGTTGGTTTGGTGATGAAGGGAAGGCAAAAGGTAACAGGAACAAATCAGACAGCTGGAATTTGTGACCACCTGACAATCCCTCTCTCTCAACCTATTCCAAAAATATTGCTCATATTTCACTTGCAACTACTATTTTTACACTTGTCCTTATTATTTCACCTCCAAGAACAACATTTGTGAGCTTTAGCATGTTCAAAGACAGCAGGACAAATGCATTGTTTTTGTCAGTGCAGTCCCAGAGATGCTGCCCATGGTTATTAATTCTCTTCAGCTTCTTGAGGCTAAAGAAGCACCCAAAAAGCAGCAAGTGATAAGTTCCTGCCTGTCTCCCTGTGCACATCAAGGATTCTAAATGCACACACAAACAAAATCAACAAGCAAGGTTATGCAGAAGAATCTCTGTGCCAAATACCTGCCACAAGTCCATGGGAGATGCAAGACAAATTTTACAGCAGATGTCAAATCTTTTCAACTTTTTCTCTCAATCAAATTAGCTACTAATGAAACAGTTTATGATTAATACTCACTTAAGTCAAGAAGAAAATTAGGGGGAAAGCTATCAGTTCAGAACACGAGCAAATCACATCAGCTCCAGATACACATAATGAAAGGAGAACATGCACAGAAAATACTATTGCTGTATCTTCAGAAGTCTCCAATTTCTGAACAAGCCCTTAAAACAGTGTCATCACCACCTAAGATCCTCTAGTGGCATTTCTGTGACACGAGGAACAAGGCAGCAGCAGTTGATGTACCTGTGCAGTACAGATGTACCTTCTGGTGATGGATCTGGTGATGGTCTCAGCACATGGAGCCTCCCCAAGGTTTGTATCTCACTGTCACCCTCACAGAGCTCCACTCATGGAAATATTGATCCCATCCACCTCAGGCTGCTTGACAAGACCAGGCTGGCTCTCACTTGGATTCCTCCTCAGCCCAGGGAGCAGGACCAAGGTCAGGGAGGGAGGAGAGGGCAAAGCAGAGTCCATCCATCCTGTGTGTGCTCAGAGCTGCTGGGGCAGTGCCTTGGCAGCGTGAACAGAACACAAAATACCTGCTAGAAATGAGCTCCACGCCTGTGAGCACAATTCTTGGCAAAAATTTATCACCTCTTCCTCCAGAGCAGTCTTGTACATATTTGAAGATATGCTCCTCTGCAGTATTCACCGGTGTAATTCTTCACTTTTTTCTCTTGCTTTTTACCATTTCAGTAGATGCTTAATAAATATCAATTTCTCTCCAACAACTGAGAAGAACCATTCTAGCATATCTCTCAGTTATCCAGAGCTGACTGGAAGGAGAGCCAGGAATAAATGAGATGGGGAATAAGGATGAGAAATCACTTTGTAATTGAAAACTCAGGGCCAAGCAAAATGCAAAATACTCACAGAGCCATGCTAAAAATCAAAGCAAAGAACAAATGTCTGTGGTCTTTGATTAATAGTCTGTATTTGCACATCCAACAGGTTACCCAATATACCTAATTTTAACACAAATCTCTGAAAGCTTTCACTTTAAAAACAAATGTAGTACTAATCAAAAACCCTTCCTCACCAAGCCTGTGGCAAAGTTTGTACAAAGACCTGTTCCTCCAGAGGGCACAGAATGGAAACTGTAATTGTATTTAGGTTTTGGATGTGTGAGAAAGGAAGGAAAAAATACTGTCAGTTCAATGTGTATGAAGGAAGATGACATGAAAAGAATAAACAGGTTGAAAACTAGAGAGCTCTGAAGTTTTCATCTCAAAAAAAAAAAACTTTATGCAAAATTTTAAAAACTTCTGAGGAGCACAAGCAAATGAAGGAATTAATCTCCAGCTGAAGCCTGCATGCTTCTAAAAGAAGGTACCTATTCAATCATCTTTTTCTTAATCAACAGTTTAATACTGTAAACAGCAAACCAGCAGCATGACAAATGAAGGTTTTAGAGAGAGCTTCTCTCTGCCTCCTCCTGTGGCACCGAAAGGCAAACAGCTGCTCGCTCTGCCTGGCACTCCCTGTCCCCACACTGGCAAACTAATGGCTTTTCTGACAAGGCAAACTCTAATATTAGACACTGCTCTTATTAGCTCAGATGAGAGGGTGCTGTTAAACCCTGCAGGTACCACACTCTGCCGAGGTTGCTCTTTATTTCACAAATCATGTGTAATTGCCTCTTTAATATCACCCACTGAACTGAGTTGAACACAATCATTCTTCTTTAAATTCAACATTCATGCTCTTCAAACATATTTCATTCTTAAAGAATACTTTTTACAATAAAAATACTTCAAAAGCTTAGAATTGAAGTTATTAGACAATTTACCCCACTGATACCAACAGGAAAGAGACACACAAAGGCAACTCCTCCCATGCTCCAAACAGCAATTGCTTTTTCCCTCGCCACGTGAAGAAACAGGGGTCCTCTGAAGTGGTTTTAAACCCTTATATTTCAATGAACACCGTGTGATGGATATGGCTGTTATTTGCAACGCCATAGGAGTGTGTTATAAATAAGCCAGCGTTATTTATAAGCAGTGTGTTGTTCTGCACACCAGAGCAGCCCCAGAGGCACAGCATCCCACGGCAGGCTGGCTGGGAGGAAGGGTTTGATGGAATGTTTGCACAGGCTCAGGAGCACGGGTGATCCCTGGCAGGGGCTGCTGCAGCCTGGCAGGAACCGTGGGGGCATCATCCAAACAGTGAGACCCTCACAGGGGCACTACAAGAGATGAGAAACAAGCAGGAGCTGGGCTGAATTCTGCATTCAGCATTAAGGAAATTTCTGTGTTTGAGAGCAGAGCATTCTGAGCAGAGGCAGGAATGACAGCCTGTCTGTGCTGGGGGTGGTTAATGCCAGAGTGAAGCTTGCTCAGGGTGGGCTGAAAGGGGAGGGCAGTTACTCATCACTAATGCTTACTTACACACCACTCTCCCACCAAGCTTGCTAACAGTCTGGCATGTTAATGGACAGCAAGGAAATTTCTGTCTCCCTCTTCTCATCTTTGGTCTTACCCGCTATGTTGGAACCAATTTAATTACTGCTAAATCATCTCCAACAAAGCACGCCAAGCCTGGCCCTGTATCTCTTCAAGAGGTGTGATTTTATCCCTCAGTTTCTCCTGCTTTTTCACTAATTTGCTTTTTAAACAGAAGAGATGACTGTCAAGATGTGTGATTTTTGTATTTCCCTGCCATTTACAGATGACATTAGCCTCTTCCTTGCTCATCCCTACTGAAACAATGCTGTCTCCTGGCACGTCAACTTTAAAAAGCAAATGCAATTGAAGTTATCACCATGCAGCTCACAGAGAGAGATACCTGCATGATATAATTGATTCCTCTTCTGATCTCACTGGTTAACAAAAATAATTGATTTTGGTACCCTTTTTAACACACTCACATATTCTTTTACAGTTCTGAGTTGAACATCCTCCCTGCTTTTGTCCTTGGTCTCATTTTCAAAAACTTTTATCTTTAGTTCACCAATCTAGCACAAGCAAGAGACTCTCCAGTCTGGGGAAAACTGGAGCACAGACAATTAAGGCAAGAGAAGCAGGAGGAAAAATGCAGTATAATATATGCAAATGCAGATGCCTTATGAGGACACTGTTATAAGTAACTTAGTTCATGAAACTCTTCCACTTAGCAGTGCACAAGTGCAGGGCTACCTTTAGGTTTTTATGCTGCACTTTTTAGCAATTAATCCTAAATCAGCCTCTTAGGGGAGCTCAGCATCACCATCTCCATCCCTCAGGAGAAGAAAGGGTTGAAAGATGAAATGGTTGTGGTCACTCACCAGTTTAGAACTGGGCTAAAACACAGACCTCTGAAGGCTCTCTGGGGATCTTCTCAGTGATTAGGTCATTCTCATCAAAAAGAATGACCAGAAAGAAGCAGTAAAAGAAAGCAGAGATAGTGACAAGTATGAATGTTCCCAAAGCATTCCTGCTGCACGTGCTTCAAATTCTTGACATTCAAAAGTCATGAAAGACATCAGCAGATCTAATTCCTTTCTGGTTTTGCAGAAGAAATGATCAGTACCTACCAGAATCAACCAAAATGGGGCTTCGAATTCTAGGAGTAAAAGGGGAAATCCAAAAGTGCTTTGTCCCACTATGAGGAGATCGTGCCATCATCTCCATCCCTTTGGAGATGAAGATTACCAGTTCTACCTGCAGCCACTGATACTTCATCCTATCCCTCATGTGAGTAAAGGAACTCAGAAGAAAAGATTCTCATTTTCTTCTCAAGGCAGCTTTTTGCTGATGAAACTTCAGAAATATTTTCAAACCAGTTCTGAGCAAAGGACCAGAGTATTTAGACGGGGAAGGGGAAAAGCTCAGGTTTTAAGTCACAAACCCCACAGTGAGTTCCAGCAGCACAAAGCCAAAAGCCTCCCTGTAGCTCCATTTCACACACAGGTGAGGAGAGAAGCCAGCCCTGACATCAGAGCCACCAAAAGCCCCATCCTTCAGCAAAACCAGGGCTGCATTCACAGGATAACTCACTGAGCTGCTGAATTTCTATGCAGCAACAGAACCATGTAAGGATCAAACAAAATTAATTCTGTCTAATAACAAATTAATTGTCCATGCCAACCTCTAATGTCTCCATCATCAAATGAATTTCCATGTTATTTACCCACCACAACTTCCCATGGGGAAGGAGAAAGACAGCTGCTTAGATTAAAGAGTGAAACAGAAGAGCCTCCTAAACAAAGAGTCTTTTCATTTTCTAAGTGATTGCTCTACTCCACAACGTCTTCGGAGAAATAATGTTATTTTTTTTATTCTTTTCACAAAACCAAGATGCAAACTGCCTGATTTGATGCTGCTATTTCATTGTCTCAGAACTGCATGCACCAGCTTCTAGTGGCAAGGAGAGAGAGGCTCATGCAGAAATAATGTTCCCATTACAAGAAAAATAAATTGTCAATAGACCTAAGGAAGTTATTTTTCTCATTTTATATTTTTCAGGAATGGATCACTGTAGTCCTCACCTTATTTATCGACAACAGGGACATCTTTAAAAGGCAACAAACAAAACCCACTTTATGGGTAAAACTAGGCTACAAATTCTTCCAAAAGACAACAAAAGTGGCATATGCTGTTAGATCCCCACTGCTCTTGTTTTACAATCTTAATGCCTCTAAAACATCAAAAATTGTCCAGTTTGACCACACCACAGAGTACCCCTCAAAATCATCATCTAATGAACAGGTTTTTCCTGGAAATAAAAGTAAGCTTTTCCTGACAGCAATATCAATGTTCCATCCACTTAATCTACTGTGATGCCTGAGGACTGACTGCCCACCCAAGCCTAGGAAACCAGCTCTTAACAAAAAGCTGATCCATTTAATCCTGGAAAAGTCCTGGGAAGGGGCAAAAGAGGAGAAGACAGATTTGGAGTAATTTGGGTCTTGGACCCGATCAGTCCAACAATTCACTATTTTTGATCAGATAAGCAGTGGCAAAAGACATAACAGACCTTTTAGACAGGAGCCAAAGTGCTTTGTCACCCAACACACAATTCTTTGTCACCTAACACACAATTCTCATTTGGACACAGTTTAAAAGGTTGTTACTCACAGGGCTGTCATGGGATAACCACCCAGTAACATTTATGTTATTGTATATTTATATTTATACTGGGAAATCTTTGCTAGAAGCCAACAGCAGGACTGTGCTCAGACTTACAAGAGTTCCCAATATCACAGAGTGATCCTACCAAAATTCTGCCTGACTGTCCCTGCAGCCACAGAGGAAAACAAAAATCTATGCACAGCAAAGCTACAGGCCACAACCTGCAAGGAATCTTTCAAAAGCGAACATGATCTGTCAAACTGAAGTAATTTATCCTGGCTGCAATGGCTTTTCTACACAGAGAAGATTAGGAGCAACAGAGTCACTCTTCCAAATCAGAAACAAAACAACTTTTAGTTAAGAAATGAAGCAGATGGCCTGTGCAGATTAAAGAGAAGGTACAGAGCAATGCACGAGCAAACCGCTGTGCCCAAATCCCACAGTAATTACCGTGGTGGTGGCGGCTCACTAATGATGCTGTGCCTCTGAACTGGGACAAATTAACACAAAGACACACATGCTGCTGACTTGCAGCCCAGGGGAAGGTGAATATTGTGGAGACTCAGATATTTAAGGCAATCACGACAGATTAAACGCTGCGAGGTAGAGGCAGGCGACATGCAGCCCCAAGAGGAAAGGGATACAGGAAAGAATGTGTTCCTCATCTGTCCTAGAAAACAAAATGAAAATGAAAACTCATGTTCTACATACATCCATTGTACAGACTCTCTCTCATCCCACTGTTTTTCAGTATCTTTACTTTATTCCATTTCCCTCAAACTCCTGTAAAGGCTGGAGATAGAAGCCCTGCCAACGGGATCGATCCTCAGCCAGGATAAACCTGCACCACCTGGCCCAGGGGTTCTGTTGGTTCAAGTGTGAACTTCCATAAAGCAAAACTGTTTGAAACCACATCCCCTGCATTGACTTTTCACTCCCAAGCATGGTGAGCTGCCAGAGCAGTACATCTGGAGTGGATGCCTAATGAACACTGCAGTTTTCCCCACTGAGAGGAATGGCAGCTAACATCCCATCCCAATAAGTTCAGGTTGTTTAGCCTGTGGTGGCAGCTCATTTTCTTGGACCTCTGGGAATAGAGGTGCAGTTTCCAGTGTGGCTTTTTGGATATTATTGATGCTGACTTTTCTGGGCTTCAAGATCTGGCAGGCAGTGAGAGTCTGCCTGGTCTGGGCCAGTGGAGAGCAATTCAATATTATTTTGTACTTCAGATGATGTTAAGCTAATGAAGGTCCTATTCTTTTTTATAACTCCCCATGCAAATGTTAATTTTTAATAAACTTTGCCCAAGTAGGATTTAAAGCTTATCTCACAAGACATATTTAGAGCAGTGCCATGGTGAAGTAATTCTGGGAAAAAAATATGTACAGCTGAAAATAGGATATTTCTGCATGCTTGCTTCAAAGGCTACCAAGAGTTTTTTTGCAGAGACTTGTCATCAGACTAGTCATTGTGCAGGACTGGAATTATTAATTAACAGCCCAAACCTGTGCCTCTCACGTGCTACAGAGAAACATCATCATCACCGTGAGCTCAGTGCTGCACATCAGGGACAAAGACACCCCCAGGACATCCCTGGAAGTGCTCAAGGCCAGGTCGGATGGGGCATTGAGCAGCCTGGTGTAGAGGGAGGTGTCCCTGCCCATGGAAGGGGGGTTTGAATGAGTTTTTTGGATTTCTAAGGTTTCTTCCAACCCAAACCACTCTGTGGTTCTACAGTGTGGGAAGGCTGGTGGAAAGGAAAGGCTGGGAAGAGCAGGCAGGTTTTGTTTAAATGTCCCAGGGTCAGAAAGGCTGAGCTGATGCTAACAGCAGCACGTGGACTGAGCAAGAGGCTTGAGGGGCATCAGGCTGCCTCTGGAGACAGGATGGAGCTGCTCTGATGGAAACCTTGCAGAGGCTGCTTAGCACAAGCCAGGCTGGCAAACCAGCAGCAAAGAGCAGCAATGTGCTTGGCTGGGACCCGACTGAAGATGGCTTTTAAAAGGTGCTGTTGCTGAGGGACAACAAACAGCTCGTTACATATCTGTGCTCAAGACCCTACAATCAATTAGAAATAATTAAACCTAAACATGTGAATGGCAGAAGGACTCCTACACACCCTTTTCAAAACCTGTTGAGCATTCTCTCTTCAAATCTGTAACCCCCACAGCCTTGTTTCTGTCTATCAGAAGTTAATTATGGGAGAGAGTTTCAAAATGTGTTAAGAGCTATCACATATCTGGGGGTCATTTGCACTGAAGACAGGAAAATGCATTAATGGAAATGGTGCTGTGAGCATCTCAGCTTTCTCTGCAGCATTCACAGATTCAAGGACACAACTTATGGCCTCTCTTTTCCATCATCAGAACCATTCAAAAAGCTAAAGTTCAAAAACTACAGAGTTAACAAACCAGACCTCTTTAGTTTTTTCATTTGCTAAGTTTTGTTTATATGTATACAAGACAGTAAGTATTGTGCATCACTTCTTCCCCCACAATACTACTTTTGTCAGCACCTGCATTCAACAAGTCCATTTTGTTCCAAGACGGGACAAAAATATTGCTGGAGAGCTCTCTCAACCATCAGAATTTACCTTGTATTTCACAGCTTTCTCAGGACATCTCATTGAGAAATGAAACCTTTGACTTTGGGAAATGAATCCTTTCCTATGCATAGGTCATCAACAGATGGCAGCAGAAAGAAAAGATGCTGCTTCTGAAATATTCATGTTGTTTGCTGCTCTAAGTTGCTACTTTACTTTGTATCTTGAGGGATGACACCCGAAAATTAAAGCCAAAATCTAATTTTGGTTGTAGGATCCTTGCCGTGCTCTATTTAAGCTCCAGAAATCAAAATAACATGAAATTTTGATTAAACAAAAAAGCCACTGCACTGACATCAAATTCTTACCTCATTATTTGAAACTCTTTTCATCTATATCTTTAAAATTACCTTCTGCTCCCAATACCCACATCCATCACCAAGAATCACAAAGTCTGAAGGTGAGGATGCAGAATGAAGGGCCTCTGACCCACAAATCAGTCACACAGGAGCACTGGAATTTTAGTTCCCAAAAAAGATTCATGTTCTCTTCCCAGCAGCAAGGAACAGCTGCATTGAGCTAATTATCTTAGAAATCCATATATTTACAGGTCCCAGAAAAGGGATATGGCATAAAGTAGCAAAATCTACATGTAATGCCTGAAAAAGACTTTTTTCCCCCTTTAATTCTTTCCTAGTAAAATGCAAAAATATTAAAAATATGTTCAGCCTCAACTGTCACCACTGAAAATATTCATATTCTCAGCCCATGGAACCTATTAAACAAATGCCCTTTGTGGCTGAAGTGCTCCTGCATGATGTGGCTCCACCATAGTCTCAAACCAGACCAAGTTCTGACTGAATCGAGACCATTTCTTAGACAGCAAAAGAAGTGTGGATCTCTTTCCAAAACAATGTAACAGAAATAAAAATTTCCTTTGGGCATGCGGCAAGATAAAATTGAAGATTCCACTTGATATACAAAATAGAAACCTCCCTCACACAAAGTACAACATAGATGAATGGCAAAAAAGTGCACACACATATCGCTGATAGGAAAAGCTTAAGAGCAGCTCTCTCTCTTTCTTAAATATTTTCATATTTGCCCAAAACCAATATTGAGCACATAAAAATCATTTGTAAAACAGAGATGAGCATACCAAATTAAAGTATTTTATGTTTTAAGCATTTCCATTTGTCAGAGCTCCTGCAGACAATGTTGTGCTGGCCCTGCCAGGGCCAGGCAGCCCAGTAAGGGACAATGTGTGCCCCAAATTCAGCAAATTCTGGGTGCTCACTGCCTTTTCTGAGCACCCATCCCAACAGGATTTAGTCAGCACTGGTTTCCTCTGGTATGGGAAGTCAAGAACAAGTTATTCTCTGGATTATTCTGACCTGCCCAGCCTTGGCAGCATCTCCCCCCCAGACACCAGGGACAGCTTTTCCCTGGTGTAGCTCAGATGGCATTCACACAACCACAACAGGGAGAAATCCTGCCTGAGGCTTATTGCACAGCAGCATTTCATCCTGGTCAGCCTACCAGCCTGGCTGCAGAGAGGATTTGGGATATCAAATACAAGAGAAAACCTCAAACACCCAAATCCCAGAGCACCTCTGGCCTGACATCCCTTTCAGAGCATCTTTTAAGGAAGCTGTGCTACCAAGGCAGGAACAAGAAGTCGTGGCTCTTCAGTGTGGGTGACCTTCTCCCCTCACCTGCCCCCAAATGAGTCTACAAAAAAGGGTTTTTATCCCTTTTCCCTCCTCTTTTAACTCTTTCACTAAATGTCACATTCATTTTCAAGGCCAAAGAACAGCCACCTGACATCTGAGAGTAAGACCATCGTGTTTTCCACTAGGAAAACCACAAAAGGATAAAATGAAGAGAAAGGCTAAGAGCTGTTTCACAAAGGTCACATGGAACACAGAGGCTGCAGCCCCTGGTAAGGGCACTTTGGGTTTACTAAGCCACTCACTCTGCATGTCACCTGCACACTGGGGAACTAAGGAAAAAAACTACAGAAAACAAAATGTCTTTAACCGCCCTTGGTCCTTAAAAGCTTAATTACCTTCAGCATGCTCAAACCACCTGCACTGCCCTCAGCAGCTGACAAAACTCTTTACTTGTGCTCAACAATACCGATGGTTTTGATAATTTTATTTAAAAATGCAGAAAATGAGGTTTCTCATTTTCCTAAAGCATTAAACTCCCTCTTGAAGTGTAACCTGAGATCAATTTTATTTCATCTGTTATGTAGTAGTTTTAATAAAGTGTTAAAATCAAAGATATTGAAAAATTACAGGAGAAAATAATCCTCTGAAATAATGTGAAAATGGAACGGGCAAATAATAATGCAACTGGAGCAGAAAACCATTACATCCACTCTCAGTTTGCTTCCATGCTGAGCATCTCCTTTGCTTAATCTTTCTAAAAGGAGACAGCAGCAAATGCCAGTCCCCACCAAAGCCTCTGCTCCCAGGTTTGTACTCCTGGTAAAACTACTCACTACTTCTGCAAGAAAGAACTTTCCTCTTTAGAACAAGATAGGAAAAAAGAAAAAGTTAAAACTGCCTGTTTATAAAACTCCTTATGTAAAGATACTACAGTGAATGAAGCATTAAATTATGCAGTGTGAGATGTAATGGAGTGAATTATATTCAGTAAGATCACACATTACTGAAAATATGCAAAAAGCTCTGCTGCTGGCTTTCAGTTGTCAAGCTACACATACATATATACATATTATATATATATAGATATAGATATATTTTGCACATCTCATTATTTTCTACTGTCTCCATGTGTGATAACATGCCCAGTGCTGACACTTGTCCTGCTCTCCCTGGAAGACCCTACATTAGCATGTAAATAGCTGGCAGACACAGGGAAATGAGAGCAAGGAATAGCTCTTTAATTAACTTTAATCCTCTGAAAATCCATACAGCAATCTGTTCTGACAGTTTTCTACACAAGATCTTCTTAGGAGGTCCCTAAGTGCTGCCTGAGGATCACTGCCAGGCTGGAACGAGGAGGAAGAACGAACAAACCAGTTTTGGAGACAATATTTAGGCATTTTTCTGCTATTAAACGATGACTGGTGACTGCCATCTGGCATTATCAGAGCTGTCATTAGCCTGGCTCTGGATGGGAAGCAAAGGGATGCCATGAGCAAGGCTCAGCACAGATCCAGGAGCACACCCATGGAGCAGCCTCCTGCAGCTCTCCACAGCACCCAGGCTGCCCAGCCCTGCCCTCTGGAACATCTCAGCCCAGTTCACACAACATCCTCAAGGTTGAAGGGCAAACTTGTTAGAAGACTTGATGAATCAGCTCCACAGCAGCACCCAGATCTTCAGTCTTGAATGGCAAAAAGGCTGGCAGACTGTAAAGGAGTGAGCTGAAATTGTTCCTCGATGGCTTACAGCTTCCAAACGTGACAAGTGTTATTCATAATCCTCCATTGTCGCAGACGTCTTTTGTGAAAATCCTTTTCTTTAGGATTTTTTCCCTTCTGAGAAGCAGAGGCCTCAGAAACAAAATGTAAACATTGGTTATCTGCTGCTGTGGAATGCATCAGGTGTGTCTGTGATTGGGCCCTCTTGAATGTTTACAATTAATGGCCAACCACAGACCAGACAGCTTGGACTCTCTGTCCGAGGCACAGATCTTTGTTATTCATTGCTTTCTATTCTTAGCTAGCCTTCTGAGGAAACCTTTCCTTCTATTCTTTTTTAGTAATAGTAATAATGTAATATATATCTCATAAAATAATAAATCAAGCCTTCTGAACATGGAGTCAACATTCTCGTCTCTTCCCTCGTCCAAGAACCCCTGTGAACACTGGACCAAGAACCCCCTGTCACACTCTATTACAAGGAAATTTCAAACAAATTTTGGCGTGGAGGGAAAAAGAAAATCAAAGGATAAATGGAAGGAGATGCACTGGCACAGGTTTTGGCAACACAAGATTGTCAAAGAACTCCTAGCTGCTGCAGGTTAGATTTAACTCTGAAAGTGGTCTAATAGTCCCATTCCTATAAATTCATATCCTCCTGCCAGTAGAACCATGCTAAGCATAAAGACTGCATGCCATCACAACTCCCCCCTCAATATTATAAATGCTGGAATATCATGAGCAGACATCTCACTTAATTCATCACATCAGATTCCAGGGCTAAAACATACAGAAAAGATCCAGCATGGCAACTTCAAAAACTTGGTGACTGCTAATGCTCAGAAGAATGCATCCTTTTATGAATATGTGAGCATGAATTTCAATAAAATGACCTTTAACATGACAGATTCCAGCTGAAGAAAGAAGGAAATCTCCACTGACACATAAATTACTTAAGATGAAGGTGCTCCTTCTAAGATTTACCTTCCACAGACTAGTCCTTATACACACTGATCACTAATCCTCTTTAAACTATGCCCTACTTCCTGCAGCTCTGAGAAGTTATGTTCTAATCTGATCTAAATTTTCCAGACTAGAGAAACACCATAAAAAGTGCCCTTAACAGCTCTGAAGACCAAATAAAAGGTGAAATTGGAATAAGTTCATAAAAACATCATAATCACATCCAGGACTAGTTAGAAGATTGCTCTTTGGCCATCTGGCAAGAGTACCTGGCACAGACAATGCCTGAACTATGGCCTCTCAGCTGATGCCTCCCTGTAAATAAATATGCAGCCACCAACCAGGTTGTTCCATAAAATGAAATAATAACATTAAATAACTCAAACAAATAAAATTTAATCATAAATTTTAAAGGGGCAAGAAAAGGAGGAAAAATCCACAAAGTAATGCCCTAAATGAGATCTAACAGCTCTGAAACCTCCATCTGATCCTAGAGAACAGGACCACCCAGCTCCATATACTGCCCACAGCTGCACATTTCTGATTCATCTTGCAGACAGGCAGGAGTGACAGCAGCTGTGATCCACTCACACTTTTCTGGGAATAGAGTGATTTGTTTACTCACAGCAACACTGTTAAATCTCATGGGATATTCAGACACTTGTACAGGGAGAAGAGAATGAGCAGCTCAGAAATTGCTTCTTGCAATACGTGAACTTGCAAGAGTGGCTCGTATCTTTAACAAAATTTGAAATAAAATAGATTTTTTTTAACATTGCCAGTTTCATAAAGATGCAAACAAATACAAATATCAAAACACTGAAAGTCACATTGCTTGCATGAAGCAAGAAAAGGTCATGTAAATGTAAAATATAATGGAGACTATCAAGTAAATAAAAGCAACAGCAATAATATTAATTTGTATTTTAAAGGCAGACAAATTTCAACACCATGAAAACATAAAGCCCCAAACAAAGCTGAAATGGACAGCTCCATGTAGAGGGCAATCCTTTGAGTCTATCAGAGACACAAGTGGCTGTAGCTGCACATTGACCCAGCAAAGATCCAGGCTCCAAAAAGAATCATCACAGCTCCTCTGCTCTATTTCATCCAGAGAACTGTGATAAAGGCAGCTAAATGCTTCAAGAAATTGAACTGCACTAAGAAGATATAATAATAATCTTAAAGCTGGATATTCACCCAAGACCAAAAAATAACAAAGGTGTTAACAGACAAAAGGAATAAAATGATTTATCATTAAAAATGGCTATCCTATTGGAGATACCAGACTGCAGACATCCTCCTCTGTTTTGAAAGCAGAGATAAGGTTGTTCTGGGAAATTAGAGTCATTGGCAAGGAAGTTTCACCTGAACATTAGGAAAATTAGTTAAGAAGATTCAGAATTCAAAGCATCTCTTTGAGTTGAGTGTAACAAGATAAAATAGAGATAGATAAGCAGGAGCTTTTGTGAAAGTAATTTAAACTGAACCAGTTAAGAATTCTTTGAGAGAACTCACAGGAGAGCCAACCAGTGAGCACAGGGCTTGAAAGTCTGTTTAAATGACCAAGCAACCCTGGGTTTTAATCATGATGTGAGAGGCAAATAGCAGCTGGTAGGAGCTGGTGATGGAGGAGCACACCAGCCCTCCCTGCCATGGAAAGCAATTAGCAGGAGGCTGCACTGAGGACTGGAGCCAGAAGTTTCCTTCAGGATCATTATTAGCATAGTGGAACAAGGGCAAGCAGCAAGATGTGAGCTGACAACATGAAATATTAATGTCAGCAGAGTCTAGAGACAAGGGTGAGGCATTCCAGAGCACCTAAAAATATCAATAATGACAGATGAGCAAAGGCTGATAAACAGATGAGCAAAACCACACACGAACATAAGTGTGTGAAGAGGGGAAGGAAAAAGCTTTCGATTTCACACAGTGTGCACACAAGCAGCTTTTACACCACAACCCCCCAAGGATTTGATTTTGACAACTTTGGAAGCCACAATATCCCTAGGGACATATCAGCCAGCCAGAGCCCACAAAGAGGAGGGAAGGGACTTCAGCCATAACCTCCACAAACAAAACCACCTCAGCAACACAGATCCAGGAAAAAACCAGATCCTTGTACTAGCACAGGTTTACCACAACAGTACCAGGTGATTCCAGGATGTGACACGACTCAAAAGATGTAGAAAATCAGTGCAACGCTGATACTAACACAGCAGAGCAGGCAGTGTCAGGGAATACATACACACGTGCTGCAGCAAAGGATTTGTCACCTGCAGGAAGGTCATTGTCACGTAGGTAAGGCACAGAAAACTGCAGTCTGCACTGGGGGACTTCATAATAAACCAAACATTCTCAGAAGGAGATACACTAAAGATTTCACAGCTCTTCCACAGCACTCCTGTTTGACTTGAGCTCAGGTCTTCAGTTATTTCACCCAAGCATCTCTGTTCCCTGTGCTCTTTTATAACTGAGATAACAGTGCTGTTACCTCACAGGAATGCTAGAAGGAGAAAAGCAGCTCTAGACACTGAGTACTGCTAAAATGTGAGTGACAGTGTCATTCAGGTTCCCAAAATAGACAGCATTTAACCTTCATTAGCTGCTAAGAGCTCTCCTAAGTCTACCAAGCATTGATACTCGGATATTTATAACACATTTAACTCCAGACTAAGTCCCAGCACAAAAAAAGAGAAAGGACAAGCAATGTATCAAGAAGGCTCCCCCCTCCCCTCAGAGTTTCTTATCACTACTTCTTGGGGGAAAAAATTGCCAGGAAAAGGAACTCATTGGTCTGGATGAATAAACCTTGTAAGTCCCAAAGCTGTCCCTGGGGAGAGCAGCAATCATGCTTGTTACATCCGAACAATGCAGCAAAATGAGAAGATACCATTTTTCTTAAGTTTTATTTGCATGAGGGATATGAACTCTGTAATTTGCATTTAATATTATTAGCCATCCTTTTAGCATATTGAAAGTTAATTACAAATCAAAACTTTTGATGCAGATCGTTAGGCACCCATTCATCCGCGGGAGGCAGAGCCACGATCCCAGAGCAGCTGAGGAGGAACAGCTTGCAGGTTCTGTCAGCTGAAGAACATCCAAAACACAGGGAATTCTGTATCAAGCCAAAGCATGACCCCCTGCCCACCAGCCAGGCTTGGCAGGAAGTTCTTGATCTGTTCCTATTACTAATTCAACTGGGTATGCCTACTTGGATGCTCTGGCTGCAGTTAAAGATCCAGTTCCTTCAGTGGAGCAGTTTGGCACTGAAACCAAGGCTGTGAAACTGCTGGCTGATGAGGGGCAACAATTCCACATCCCTGCTCCCTCTTCTTAAAGGAAAACTAGGAAAAAAAAACTACCTCTGCAAAGGGAGAAGCAGTGAGAACACAAATACCAACAAAAGAGCACCTCAAACTCAGCCTAATTTGGTGAAGTTTAGCAAGAACTCACAAAGTCACAGTATTTTGGTAGAGACTGATTTAGATGAGTCAGCTTGAGCTGGTTGCTTAGAGGGATCAAAAAATTCCTTATGTTAGAGAATGAACCCCAAGAGAGGGCACAGCTGAATGCAGAAAATGCACCAACAGCTGCAGCAGAAGGAGCTTCAGAACCGCAGAACTCACAAATCCACGTGCAGGCAGAGAGGAAAGTGAAGCAGGGAAGGTGAGCACATTTAATTATTTCTGCAGTTCTGGTTTCCTTGTGTTATCTGAAGGAAAACATCAGATCCAGAACACGTGTTTCACACCCTTCAGCTTGCACATGCCCCCAGAGAGTTAAACTATAAACCTGGCTATTATTTACAGCTCCTCAGCATCCCATCTAGGATGTTTTCAAGGAATTCAGCAGGGCTTTTTTCTTCTCTTTTATGCAAGTAAAAAGCCAATATTGGAACACAAGAGCTACAAACATAGCCTTAGGTTAACACCACACATGACAAATTCATGTGCATAGATATTACATAAGAAACACGTTGCCTCACACAGAAGGAGGTTAAATAGCTTTCTGGGGCTTTTTTTAATAACTTCTTTGGTGGAAAAGATTTCATCTAAAGCTTTTAAAGTGTGGTGACCATGGCTCCATTATGAACCACTCACTGAGCTACCCGTGACCTGCACCTCTGTCACAATTCCAGCACAGGGAGAAAGCAGAGGGATGAGCAGAATGGGACACTCAGCATGCCCTGCTGTGCCCCACATGTTCAGAGATGAACTGGCCACTAAGCTGAGTGGTACTTTCCTGCACAGGATCGTTTAGAGGCACAGGAAAGCAGAGAAGGAGAAGGCAATCACCTGGGCTTCCAGCAGAGCTGTGCCTGGATGGGACACTGAGGCACAGCAGGAAATGTGCAGCTATTGCTGCTCCTCAGTGGTCAGGGAGAACAAGGAATGGCTCTGAGAAAACAAACAGCTCTGTGGTTTTAAACTGGGAGGGAAAACAGAAAATAAACAGATTATTTGCTTGGCATTTTGCTAGGAGCAAACAGAAGAGCTGAGATTTACTTAAAGGACTGGCAAAGTGAAGCAGAGAGGGGGAAAGAAAATGATTCCAGGGTAATCTCTCCAAATAATGAGGTGGCAATGGGTACCCCCAGTGCAGCCCTTGGGTGGGGGCTTTGTTCCATGCAGGCTGAGCCCCTTTAGCCTCATGTGCAGAATGAATAAGAGGGAAAAAGGATAATGGACAGGGATACTTAGTGAAAACAGAGTGGGAGAGATGTCACTGGAGTAAGCACTGCCTCTTGGTCATGTTTACTTCATGCAAAAAGTCAAGAATTCTCTTGTAGGGTGATTTTCACTTTTAAAAAACAACCCTGAATGGTCCACAAGCACTTTTTTCCCCAGCACCAAACCTTATATACACTATCATAATAAACATCTCCACGTTGGAGAGGGATAAAAGGCATTTTGTTTTGATTTCATTATATCTCCTGAAATTGCTTTTTTCTTTCTGCATTTTTTTCTTGTCATTCAGTTGTGGTGGCCCTCACTGAGGGATAATGCAATAACACTTCTGACAAGGTCAGCTTTCCAATAACTTTGCAAATGGCATTTCCCAATGACAAAACAAGCACAGCTTCTCCTCTCTTTGTAATTAATATAATAGAAATGTCAACCTGAAAAGTTGGTCTCCAAAGGTAGTATGTTATCAACAGAAAATTAATTTATTAAAGTCAGAAAGTGTTTCTTTATCTGCAAAGCTGAAAATACTATTTACAGAGCAGAATTCCTGTTACAAGCACAAAGCATAAAACTTCTGCAGTTTATATATGTGCCTGAAAAAGCAGCAACCGAAGAGAAGAGTTAAATTGCTTAGATTTCTAATTCAGACACTAGATCATTTTGGGAGCTGCACCACTCCTTTTGCAAATGCCCTGTAGAAGATGTGTGCACATCCTGAAAGAAACATTACTCCACATCCATGTTTATCTTTAATTTAATCACAAGTCCAATGCACAGAATGAGTCTCCCTAGCTCCTGTCCCATGCACATAAGCAATAAAAAGCTGTTGGTCCTGGACCTGCCTGTAACCCATCTCTCCCATAAGGCAGGAAAAATGAGTGTGGGAGCAGGGACTCTTCCAGCTGCTTCTTCCACTGGAGAGAAGACTCTGCTGCTCAAAGGGAGTAAGAGCATCTCCTCTCCCTGAAGAGGGAATGAGTTCTTGGCTCTGTCCCATGAAGATGAGCCCATGGGGCTCCAGGCACACCCCACTCCAAAGCCACCAACTCTACAGGCCAGAAAGTCAGAGCCCTCCCTAGGACCTGCTGTGTATCATGGTATGAATCTCTCCTTCAACTGCTCACAAGGACAGGAGCCCCAGTCCTGTCATGCATTTCTGTCTGTATTTAGATTTTACAGCTCCTTCAGGCACCCAGGACAGGCAGACATGAGCTCCAGCTTGGTGCAATAGCCCAGCAGGGGAAGTGTGCTCACATCTCAGGGGGGAAGAGCATCCACCTGCAGCAGAACTACACATCCTGCAGTTCCAGCATGGGCTGGCACAGAGGACCGGCAGAATGCACATTTTGCTGTGAAAAATATTTGCCACTGGTGTCAAAGCCAGAGCCCCTCAGGTGCCTGCAGCTCCCGGGCATGAGATCAGCACAAACCTTCCCAAACACTTGCAGGAAAAGTTTAAAATGCTCCACCCTTTCAGCAACTTTCACTTGAACCACTTGGTCTCAATTCCTTGCACACAGACTTGTGGCACCCAAAATAATATTGACTAAAAGCCCAAATTGGGTGGGGTTTCCCTTTTCCCCAGTATTGATACAACACTGGAATAAACCCACGGCACTTTGTACACACCCAACACTGTGGGAAGCAAAGGAACACATCTGCTGGAATCAGTAAGGAGATGCAGACACAGATTTAAACTACTCTGGCCATGCTTCCCTGTGCTTAAAAAGCAGCTTGGATGCCCCACAGGGTTATAGAACCTTCCTAATACTCTTATGAGAAGAGATCTCCTCCTCCTGACAGAAAGCAAGTCCAACATCTTGATGTGTAAAAAGCATATCCTCTTTTCCTGCCTCATGCTCACACTTTACCTGTTGATTCCTTTTTAAATTCTTGACTTCAAAAAGGCATTGATCTTTCTAGGGAAATCCTGAAGCTCTGGATTCATACAGACAGAAAACTAAGCCTCAGCTCCCCCACTGTCCCAAATTGGTTCCACCTGAACAGGCAAGTTTACAGTTAATGATTCCTCACAGGTCCTGCCCCACATAACACTAAAAAAATCCAGCAGCTGTTCTGTATAGTGAGAAACTTGTAACATAATAATCTCATTACATCAATCAAAATTAATTAACTGTAGCTACACCAATTCTTCAAATATTCTGTAGCTTCTATTAAACAGTTGTTGACTCTATCTGAAATACTACCTAAACAAATGTGCTCATAAAAGAGGGAACAGTACATTTCTCCTCAATGCAACAAATCATGGGTCAGAGACCATTTCCAAGATGCTTTGTAAAACCTCATTTGACTTCTAATATATTCATCAATTTAAGCAATGCTTGACCTGAGATGCTGTGAACACACATTGAACAAAATAGTCAGCACTGCATGATACTGTGCCAGGAGCAATCCAAAACTCCTCAATTCTCCAGACAGTCCTTCAGTTTTATAAAGATTTTGGGTCTTCATTTGAAAGGATGCTCTGACTGGTGTCTGAGTAGTGCAGCTGTTCTTACCAGAGGCTCCCATCACATGTTGAAATAAGCTACTGTGCAATTACTTAATTATCTCTCTCTCCTATCCTTAAAAAAAAAAAAAATCCACTTCAATTCAACTTGAAGCAAACCCAGTTAATCCAGTTTTATGGCTGAGAATTAAAACAGAGGGAAGTCAGAGATTCAAAGCTGCAGTTCCTGTAGCAGTACCACCACTCTAAGAGGCAGCGAGATTAATGCCTTCAAACCATAAGGATGTGAGGAACAAAGAATTGCAAAAAAAAAGAACCAAAACCCCTTTTTGTGCAGCTTAGCCTTGCTGGTATTTCAGAGCCTGCTGTTCAGAAATCCTAAGCCCCCTCCCTGTCCCTGGCTGCTGCCCAAGCCCCTGCCCAGCAGTCAGGTTTGTTCTGCGCCACTTCCCCCAGCAATCACTCCCTCATTCCACCCATCCATCTTCCCTGCCAGAGCTGCTCAACCATCCCTCATAATTCAGAGCTGAGGAGCTAAGGAATAAATGTTACAGCACACGCATCAAGGGAACTATAACTTTGAATTACCTGACCTGGGTGAGTTTAAATTCTCAGCCATAACATTGGATTAACCTAATTTCTTTTTATTGAATATTTTACCTTTAGAAGTCCTACAGTCCTTTCTCTCAGAGAAATATGAGAACTGAAGGTCATATAAATTCTTTTATGGGTATATTTCTAATTTTCATAATCTAACCTCTTAGCAGTGAGCATTAATATCTAGTGGGGGCAGAACAAAGCAGAATCCAGTCAGTATTCTGGGGAAATAAAAGATCACATTTCTATTGTTCTTCACAAATACCTCATAAAATAACATAACTTTTAACTTTGCTGCATACTCTGAATTGTTATAAAATTTTTAAAAATCCTCTAAACTCGCTACTTAAATAGAAGCCATGTCAGAGATAACATCAATAAGAATACAGAGGCTTGTATTCTATGTCCTTGTGCCTCCACCTCAAAAACATCAGATATAAAGATAATAATGAACTCTGTATTTTTATCATTGCAAGGTTTACCAGATACATAATAAGGCAAGAGAAAGAATTACACAAAACCAACACCCAAAAAATTGCTAAGGTAATTTTTATGAGCTCTTTTATGCTTCTAAAAAGGAAAGGGAAGCAAGGCCCAGGGGCCAATTCATCTTCTGCCTCCAGGCTGGCCATTTGAACTCAGCCTCACCATCTCCATGGTGAGAGCCCTGAGGTGCTAAAGCTCAGCTCTAACAAAGCACATCACCCTCCTGCCTCCAAGGGACAAATTCCTACAGGTACACAGAGTACAATACCCAAAGTCAGGGAAAAGGCAAATTTATCCACCAGCTAGGAGGAATTAGGACAACAGATCAAGAGCAAAGGGTGTCACTGGAGAGGATGCAGTGGAAAGCAACAAGGGCAGACTCCAGTGCCCACAGCCTGGGAACAGCTCCTGCATCTCAGAGCCAGAGGTACCTTTGACAAATGCAGACTGACAAGTGAAACTAAGGGAACTCTCAGGCTTAGAAAAGTCATTTTGGAGCAGGATAAGGAAGTGAGAACAATTCTGCTACTTTCTTCATTGAGTCAAAAGTGAGTGGTAAACTTATTACCAAGTTAGGCAAAGTAAGGAACAATGGCAAAAAGAAAACCAAGCACTGCTCTGGGAGTCCACACCAGCAAAAACACACTCTTCTGACTTTCCAAGATCTGCAAATCACACTTCAGAAACAGAACATTTTCTGGTTTAATTTAAGGATTCTTCCTCCTCCCAAATGGTCTTTGTGCTCTGCTTCACCACTGCTGCAGCCAGTCCCTTCTACAAGCACATTGATCCCAGCTTTCCTTATTCATTCTTTATGGAGAGGTTCTGCAATTGTATCAGTAAATGATATTAGCAGACCTTATGAAACAACCTGTTTCAAAGGAAAATGGCTTGTACTCATTCTCTTCTGGAAGACAATTGCCATTTGCTTAATATAGCCATGATATTTTACTGAGGTAATTATACTCTTAGCTATCAGTAACAATTAAACCCTTAGATTGAGGTTGCTTAATAAAGGTCTCCAAATAAATAACACATTCCAAACACAGTATTTTAAAATGTCAAGCATCTTGTAATGAATATAAGGAAGCATCTAGTATAAATCAGCACAGAGTTAGTTTGTCACTGTACAAGTGTCTGCAAAAATTGCTGCTGGAGTATTGTGGGATTGTGCTCAGAAGGCTACAGAAAGGGCAGTGCTGCAGATGAAGCCATTTCAATAAATACTATGGCTGGTTCATGGCAGGGCCAGGGTGAAGCCATCAACACTGCTGTTCTTCTCCAGGGGCAGGGCTGAGTGACTTGGGGAACAGCTGAGGCTGATAAAATTTGTATTTGTTCTTTTTGATTCCCTGTAGCAACTTCCTTGAAAACTGGAGTAAGGCCATCCCATTAAAAGCTAAATAAAACTCAGAAGCAGACAAATTAGAGGGTACAGATAGAGGAGAAAAAAAAATCACTTTCAGACTCTGAGATCTAGAGATACTTGAAATCAGGTCAACAGATCCTGGCAGGCTGCTAGGTATGGAAGGTGAGAGCATGGTTTAAAGGTCCTCACAGTGCAGACTGCAAGATGATTAAGAAAGGTAAAGCAGACCAGTGATAAACATGAAAAATAATAAAAATTAATCAGGAAATGTGTTTTCAGAACACATATTTGTGGGGTTATCTGGCAGGGCATCTATTGCAGGCAAAGAGTGATACAGCAAGTTAGCTCCAACACTTCTACACGTGGAGGCAGCTGCCTGAGCTCCAGGAGGAGGTTCAGTGAATCAGGACTAAAATATGACACAGCAAGTAACTGGAAGAAGTTATTTTTAAAAAAATCCCCACAATAAATATGGGTTATACAGGGGAACAAAAACCAAACCACACTAACAAACCAAAAAACTGTTAAAATAACTTCTCACAGAACTCCATTTCCCTGGAGCACTTTCCACCTCATAGAGAGAAGGCAGTCAGAAACCAACAAAAGCAAAGTGTGATATTTCCTTAACTCCTACAAAGAATGTCTATGGAAACAGTCATCAAACCCCCAACTCCTGCTTTCTCCTCACAAAACTCAGCACCCTTTGTCCAGTAACCCAGACCCTCCTGTGGAAATCACAACATGAAGCCCAGCAACCACCCTTCATCAGACTGAACTCAGGAGCGTTTTAGCACCAGCTCACCAGCAGAGAATTACTCATAAAAGCACCTACCTCATCTCTGACCTGATGGTCTTCATTTTTTAATAAAGACACCCTACAAAAGCAGTCTGGGAATTTAAATTGATGATGCTACTAGTTACTAAAGATTAAAATTCAGCAGTGACCTGTTCTGAGCCCCTGCACCCTACAGGCAGCAATTCCCACTTTGCCTCTTTCCCACAAATCATTATGATCTTCTGTCTCCTTCTGCTATTATCCTTCTCCACCCCCACCTACCAAGCACCTTTTCTCTGAAATTGTTGAACTGATTAATATAATCAAGTTGAAATTAGAGAGACCTGTGCTCAATCTAAAAGGCTGCTGAGCCTCCTTCAAACACAGAGTGTCTTGTCTCCCTCTTCTCAAGGATGGATGGTCCAAGGAAGCACTCACAAAACCTGCCTTGCTTAATCCCTGAAGAGGGAGATGTGGAATCACCTTAAAATGTATTTATTTGCCAGTCCTAAAAAGGAAAGTAACTTCCCTGAGTTTATAAAAACCTACAAAGGGGAGACACAGTGAGCAGAGGGAAAGGTTTGGCCAGGCTCAGGCTGACAGCATTTAACAACCACGTGTGGACAGCAGCCCAGCTGGGAATGCACCTGCACTGCTGAAATGCCATGCACAGAATCATGACATGGGTTGAGGGAGGGAAGGAGGGAGAGTGATAACAGCCAGGGAAAGCATTGGATACTTTGGATACTGCTCACAGCCCCGAGGAGCAGCTCAGAGCTGCCCCAAGGCCATCAGGGTGTGATGCCCAAAAAGTCTGACACAAGGATGAGCTTTGCCAAAGTGCCTGTTTCTAATGCTGCTGAGTGCAATGCTGACTGCTGTATTTACAATTTATCTTCCAAATATCCCAGCAAAAGGGTTAATTCACCTTCTTTGCTGCACACCCAGAACTTTAAGATCCCTACTTGTGCTTTAAAATCATCTATGTACCTCCTCAGAAAAAACATCCTGCAGGACCCAATATGACAGAGAAGCCATCAGCATTATTTTAAATCTTTACTGATTACAAAACAAAGCAGATGGCAAATCAAGTCATGAACTCTGCATCTGCCATGCTTAATGAACAGTTTAATTACCTAGTCCCATTTCTGATGCATTTTTACCATTCTCAGCTCTGGGAGTCACTAATACACTTCACACTGACTGATATCTCCAGGAACATGTGGTATCAGCAGTCAGCTGGAGTTGGTTAATCAATACTTGTTTAATCTCTAACTTTTATGGTGATGGCCTAAACTATGTCTCAATAGAAACAGATTTCCTATCATATCACATGATCTGGTTGAGAGCCCAGGAAACAAAAGGGAATTTTTCAGTCTCTTCTCTGGGCAGCAGAGTACCCAAAGGCAGATAAGTGCACAGAGAGGAAATAAACACAGTGAAACAACAACATCCAACACAAGCAGCTTGGTTCAGTCATTGTGTTGTGCCTTAGATGAGAGCAAGGGCTGCAATTATGGCAGTGTGCACTCATAAAGCCCTCAATTTCAGGAACAAATTAGACTAATTTGGAATAAGTTACAAAAAGTAACTGAAATTGGGCTTCCCATTTTGAGTGTTGAGCTTCCTGCAAAGGATCACAGCCTGGCTGCAAGAAGCAGGGCACTTCATCTCAGGTGAAACCTGCAGTGCCATGGGCTGAACCCATGCACTCCAGAGCTCCTTGCAGAAGCTCCTCCTGGGCACAGAAGGAATCACTGCTCTCAGGAGTCACTGAACTGAACATGGGCAGGGGAAGACGCTCCAGGTCTGAACCCTGGCAGCAGCCAAGCAAGAAACTCAGTAAGGGCTGATCACAGCCGGGTAAAATACTCAGGGAGAGGAGCAGATGATGGCCAATCCTTGGCCCTCCACATCAGAGGGCTTTGGGAGCTTTTGAGTGAGCCTTTATTGCTGTTCTCCAGCAACACCTCTGCTGCACAAGACCCAGTTGTGCCCTCTGGAAGCTGCTCTCTCTCCTGAAATAAATAACCAGAGCTGGCTTTCCATGAAATACTGACTCAATCAGCTACTTACACTCAGATAAGGATTTTCAGAAAGGGTTTTTCATTTTGGGAGGCCTCTATGTCATATAAAATTTCCGAAGATTTCAATTTTAGCCATTCAGTAGCAGAATTGTCTGTTTTTAACAAGCCCACTTCATAAACAAAGACCAGGAGTTGTCTTTCTTTGAGAGAAACACTCAAAAGCTTAAGGACAACACAAAAGTCAAATACAAAAATCTGTGAGTAAACATGGCATTCAAAGAAAATGCAGCAGTAAATCAAACAGGCAAAAGGGCAGAGGTGGATTAGGTGTTTCCCCAGCATTTCAGGTATCTCCCAGCACTGCTGTATCACAACTACCTCAGGTACCAAAGCAAAGATGAAAGATTTTCCCAAAACTCTGAGCTAAGGGACAGCAAAAAGCATGACAGACAGCAAAGCCAGCCAGGCAGATCTCTGAGAAAGAGAGTGAATCCAACCCTTCAAACATCAATTTCTGTTTCATCACTTAAGTGAAGGGAGTGACACTTCAGGAGAAACCTCCCAGCCATCAATGTCGAGAGCCTCGGTGGGGTCCTAATCCAGCCTCATGTTTCACTGAATACATGTAAATCTGCAAACTTCAGTCCTGCCCTGATTTACAAGGGCATGTGGGACAAAATGATCAACCAACATGTTCTGAAGAGCAGTTTGTGAGCAGGAATAATCAGGATGCAGCTCCTACACCCAGCAGTGGAATCGATGGGGCTGGAACACCCAGAGACTGGAGAATGCTGTGCCAGGGATCAGAGATTTGTAGGGATGCACTGAAGGGTCCCACACTGACAACTGTGTCACTTCCAAGCAGTAAACCAACTGGAAAGGCCCAAGTAAGATCAAGAAAGCCCAAAAGAAGCAAGTGAGGCAAGGAAGGAAGCAATGGACAGAGAGGTTAAATGCACTGGGATGGAAATACAAGAGCAGCCAAGACAGATAGAGACTGTGGCAAGTGACAGCTGAGCATGACTGACAAGTGAGACTGGCAGTCTGTAAAAGCCACAAAATATTGCTTCAATCTTGGGGAAAAAAATCAGTAGCCATAGCAGTGAGAAGGAGTCAGACTGGCAAAGCAAATGGCCCCTGGAGAGAGCACATTTGCCACTGAATTATTTGGTCCTGCTGTTACAAAAAAAAAAACAACTTACTGTTTTCTATTCATATTTTAAAACATATTCTAGGCCTGAGACTTCCAGGTTCCAACCTCAGCCCAAAGAAAGGAAAACTGTTACAGCATTAAAATTAAACTTGCACTGTTGAACACCTCTGATGCCTTCCAGGCCCTGTTTGCTCAGCACACAGGAGGGTCAAACATAGTAGACCCTCAAACACAGTTGCTCAGCCCTAGTAGAGGGTCAAACATGCACAAATGCAGAAGTCATACTATCAAAAGCAATAGCATTTCAATCATATATATAATACTCTCCCCCAAATTAGATTTTCACAGTCCTATTTAACAAGACAAAGATTGAATAGAGAGAACTCATCTTTTCCATTCTCAAATTACATAAAAGCACACCACAGTACTGATGCCACTAATTAGATGATTAAATACCATTCTAGGTGATATGCTTTCAATGTAAAATAATTATTTTTGACAGGAAATGTATTTGCTCAATCTCACTTTAAATCACAATATCATACTTTTTTAATTAAATGAAATTCTTTCTTCTGATTTTGCATGAGAAGAGCAACCAGCAGGAGAAACAGGCTGAGGATAGATTGTCCAAGTACCATAATGCATGTACTCCTTCACAAAGGAACCCAGCATTCTCTGGATGGAATATAAATTTTCAGAGAACAGCAAAGTCTTTATTCCTTCAAAACAGGTCAGTTGAGGAATGACTGAGCACACTGAAAACCTGCCCTGTCAAAACACAAGTTTATTTGCCATGGTCTGATGAAGAACACTTCCAACTTTTCCTATGCTCCTCCTCAGGGGGAGCACAGCAAACAAAACAAAGGTTTGTCTTTCCAGATAAATCAGGGTACAATCCTTTGTCATCATCACATGACAAAGTAATGTTATGGTTTTGTCCAGTACTTAAAGAAAAGTAATGATATTTTTGTGTTCCATGACAAAAAGTGTTTCTGCTGAGCACTGGAAATAAATTAACAAAGGGAATATTTTAGAAACCATCTGAGAAACTTCTTTCAGGGCTGAGCAGTCCAGCACAACATTAGACAGCTGAAAAGGTTATAAAAACAGGTTTTTTATAGGGCTCAGTATGCACCTGTGTCTTATCCAGCCATGGCAGTCCCAAACCAGAACATCACAGAGAGCTGCCTGCTGCTGGGGCAGGAGAGGGCTGAAAGGAGATGCCTTTTCTGTTTCCATGGAGAGAGTTTGGTCCATCCACCCTGCCTGCAGCGCCTGCCTCAGTGTGAGGCTGACAGAACTGCTGTCATTTTCCTCTTTGCACTTCTGTGACTCTCCATGGCATCAAACTCTGCAGTCAGAAGATCTGATGGAATATCCTCTTGTAAAGTGGCTGCTTCATGCTTCAAGAGCCCTGCTTACTGCACCATACATCACAGCTTCTTTGGCTCAACAATGACACGGGAATTACACAAAATTGGGTGCAGCGCAATTAAAATCGATCAAAACGCTTTCGTTGACACTGGAAATCAAAGTCTAAAGCTCAGGCACCACAGCAGCTTTTCCTCTCCTGCCTGCCCACGTGGTGATGTGCCTGGCTCCCTCTCATGAGCTCTGACTACTGGAGTCTGACCTTCTGCACACACATAAGCTCATTTACGTGAGCAGCTTTTATAACACCAGGGAGATTGCTCAGATGGGGGAAGTTTTGCAAGGAGTATTCTTGGAAAGTGAAGTAACTCTCATTCTGGCTACAGCAAATTATTATTCCCTTTGTGGAAAGCGAGCTCTCAGAATTTAATATAAAATTTTCAATGCTCTGCAGACTTTAGAATTATTGTATAGAATTTCATCATGAGAGCACACCTGATATAGGATGATGCAGACCCCTTTGATATATTCTATAGAAAGAATCTTAAAACGTATTTTCAATTTACTGGTCTAGTGCTTGCCATTACATTTGAACAGACTTCCAGCGTAAGAGGAAGGCAAATCTCTTACTCCCTGTAAATTGTTTTTCCACAGGAACAGTTGACAAGGTGCTGCCACTTCGTTCTCTTTAGGAAAGGAGGCAATGCAGCCAAAGCCATTATAAATTCCCTCCAGTGGCTCAAAACACTCCAGCAACAACATGATCCAGTTCTCTGCCCTCACATGGGTGCCAAGGCTCAGACAAAGTCACATTTCCTCAGCACAGCACGAGCCCAGCTGGGGGAACACGAGCACAGCTTTAGGAGGCACTGGTACTTCCATTCCAGTGAAGCCCTAAAGACAGGCTGCATGTCTCCCACAGCACCCATTGTGCAAAGACCCCAGAACAGTTTTGTAGCACCAGTTATAGAGGTGAACAATAAAGAAATAGGAAGGACTGCACCTGGCAGAAAGAAATAAGGACATGTGCTTTTCCAGGCTCACCTTGGTGAGGAGCACCACGCGTTTCTGCAGCCGCCTGACCAGCGCTTCCTGGTGCTCCCGTTTCTTCTTCTCATCCAAGAGCTGGCTCTGGACACACAGGATCTCCTCCTGCAGCTGCTGCCTGGCCTTCTCCAGCATCCGGGCACTAGGAGAGATGGGACAGACCTGTAACTCCTGAGTGCTGCCTCTCAGAGACATCAGGAGAGCCTCAGAGGAGAAGCCTGACCATGACTGTGTCACTCTCATCTTACAGCTGCACCACTGGAAACTGGGCAGCTGCATTCTCATTATCAGCTGCTGTCAGAAAAAGATGTGAGAGAAGAACCACCCCAGGGACAGCCTTCTTGTGCAGCATGAGACAATTACTCACAGGTAGGAAGCATTTAAATAATTGCACATCTGTTTCAAAATCAATCCGTTTGCCTTTGAGAATGTGTCTTGTTTTCAACAAACAAACCACACTCTTGGGTTCTACTGGATCTTTTCCTTTTTTTTCCTGACAAAAAAGAAGAAAAAGTAGATCTGCTTTGACTGACAGATAGTACTCAGCAAGTAATTACAGCCACACTACCTGCACATTGCCAGCAACCTATGTTGGAAGAGAAATGTCTTCTGAGGGCAGGCGACTGGCACTTCTTTTGAGATGTGGACAAGATTCTCAATTAAACCGGAACAGCCTGGCCCTCTTCTCTTCTCAGCTCTCCATGCAGCACACTGTGGTGATGCACAATTATCTGTGAGCTCCTGGAGAAGCTCTCCAGGCGTGCCCTTCAGTCCCACAGCCTGCTGCTGGACACTGAGGGGCAGCTGCTCCCAGGCTCACATCAAGCAGCTCATCACACACCAGCTGCTGGCAAAGCGCTTGATCAATAACAAAATAAAAGTGGAACCACTCCTGTGATTAAGAGTCAGTTCATGATTTAAATATGATGAGTTTATCCAAGATTGCACTAAGTATTTAATGAGTGAGCATGACATGAAATAAAAGTGTTGCACACAAGTCAAAAACCCTCAAGCAAGCAAGCAAGATCAAACTCAACATCTGCAGCTTAGTCAGGAACAGAAGAACTTTGTTTCTCTAATGCTAGAAACGCCACTGGAAAATTTATGATGGCTTCCAAGGGGTCTTATTCATCATTATATTTGAAAGAAAAGAAATAAAAGTGCTGTAAATAAAATAGCACTATTGTTAAGGTACTGTTTAGATAGATCCAAAAGGGAATACTTAAAGAACACTTCTAGCATAAATCAAGTACAACCTGCACTGCCAGGTCACCAAATTGTATTTTTTGGGAAATGTATGTAGGAATTCACAAGAATTCCAAAGTAGCTGTCTCCCTACCTCAAAATCCTTCTCTTTGAAAAAAGTATTTGTTTTAAAGCACTGGATGAATTAGAAACCTGTTTAAAGCTCCAGTTCAATTTGGAACCATTCACAGACCAATTTAATAATTGGGAACTGTGAAAGAGTCTCTTCATTGCTGTACTCAGGTGGGAAGGTTCATCAAGAGGGCTTCACATCTGTGTTTGAAACTGGGTAATTGCATTACCAGGGCACCACTACTTCCTTGCACCTGTTTTAATTAATCAGCTAAGAAGGGCACCTGTGCCAAGAGTAACATCTCTGGTGGTGGAACATGCCTGTGGGGCAGCCTATCAAGCTTGCCCTCAAAACAGGGCAGAAATGAAGGGTTAATTCCTGGTAACCTCAATTTCTGCCTTAGGATTCATTACAGTTTGTCCAACAACATTCCTTGTTATGCATAGGGTAAATATAAGTACAAAATCCTCATTAACTCGGATACATGTGTTGTAACAATTAAAATCACACTACAGAAACCTTACTGCAAATATATTTTTCTTTATCAAAGAACCTTTGTCCTGATTAGAGTCAGAACAAAAGAAAAAAATGCAAGCATAAGATTAATTACCCTGAAACAGCAAAAATCTCACATTTGATTATTGCAAAACATTTTGATAAGGCTATGGAGCAATCTTTTTTCTTAATCTCCCAATATTGTGACTTATTTCTATAAATGTTGAGTGGACCAACAAATGATGATTGATTTGACATTCACCAAGAAAAATGAGATATGTGCTAGGTTTCCTTCCCAAAAGAATGAAAAATATTTGAGATTCACGTCTCATGGAGAGCACAGACATTCAGCCACACACAAAACCTTCAAGCTAGGTTGGAAAACAACTGCTTTAAAACATGAGAGAAGTTGAGCAAAGAGAGACAAATGGGCAATTTCTTCAGCCACTGCATGGAAATAACACCTTCATCTGTTTATATTTCAGCCTCGGTACAAATGTGATGTTAACGTACCTAAAATACAAATGCCAGAGATGGCTCTGAAAGCGAGGACAATCCTCAAACTCCCTGAACTGACTGCTACCATAGGTTTCCTTGCTATGGGAGGCATGAAATTCAACTTCCTCACAACTCTCCACACCATGCCAAAGTACATTATTGAGATCCTTTCTTCTTCTCTTTGGACAGATTGATAATTCTTCCAGAAACTGCACCAAATACAGCATGAGCTGCTTCTGTAAGGAAAAATCCAAAAGGAAAGTGCTATTTCTTATTGACACAAAACAGGATTTGCAAGTAGGTGTTCAGAAGCAAAAGCCTTTTAAACCAAGACTTGTGCACTCTTTTTCCACCCTGATGACACCTATGGCTTTTCAGAAGTAATTGCTCACTCAATATGAGCATTAAAAAATAAAATAAAAGAGGCACAAAGTTCTCCATTCAACATAAGCTTAGGGAAGTGGCATTTTAAAAAATCTTTGCAAGTTCAAAGTAAACCTTTTAAGCCTTAAAGAGAAAAAGTCATTTCTGTTTATCAGCCTATTAATGTTCCTTGTTCCACATCCCAGTGAATGAGATGCCAACATATTTCTGTTCTGAGCTGTTTGAGACTCTTCATTTTTTGCTCTTCCCTTCTGTAATCCACTTTAATGCAATCTTAATGATAAAACTTCATTTTCCAGAATATTCTTTGAGAGACTGAGAACAATGAGGGCACACAGTGAATACTGAAGCTATAAGATACATTTTAATAATCTCCTTCAAAAATGACAAAAGCAGCTGACAGCTCCCCCCCGCCCCCCAGTGATCCATAAAACATTATTTTAATCATTCCATCCTTTCAGTAGCCAAGTTACCACCTCAGAGTTACTAAAAAAAAAAAAAATAATAAAAAAACAACGAGGAAAGCACACAGGATGCCAGAGCCAGTCTGTGTGTGAAGCTGGGAGGAAAACAAGGGGACCACAGCGACAATTAGAAGAGGAACAGTGTCTGGGTCATGTTGTAGCTCAGCTGAAGATGAGACACGTGTACCTACCAGGGCCAGCTGTCAGGAGGGAGAGCACATCAAAGAGAAAAGCAGAGTGTGATGGGAAGAGCAGTGAGGGAGCACAGGGGAGAACACGGTGACAGTGCCAGCGCACACACCGCGCCGAAAAGAAAAACGCGCTGCAGCCATCAGCATCCTCGTGTCAGAGTGCACAAAAAAGGGTTAATGCAGAAGCTAATGAGGCAAAAAGGAGCAGGGGAAATTGTTTTGTAGCAAGACATTTGGATGAAGGAACACCCGCTCCTGAAAGCTGACAACTCGCAGGCATCTCAATGAATCCACGCGTACGCGCATAAACCAGACTGGAAACTGATAAACACAGGGCTGAACAAAAACGTTATTTTCATTCCAGTTCCTCCCACACAGGTTTTCTGAACAAACACAAAGGTGTAAGCAAAATCAGAGTCACTCCAGCATGTCTTTTATTTTGCAGTGGATAGCAACAGGACATCCCTGCCTGTGCTCTCCCTCAAGGATTCTTCCAACCTCCAGTTTCTGACACAACTTCCCCCCTCAGCCTCTGCCTAACCTGCCTCAGTACCACCCAGGATGGGAATTAAAAAGGAAAAACAGAAGGGAGAAGATGAAAACAGTTTGACTTAAATAGGGACAGAACACAGGAAAGAAAAGGTGATGCTTGGCAAAACAGAAAAATATCCATCCTATGTTAAAAAGGGAAAAAACTGATCCATTACAAAATGCTGCTGAAAAGACTGATTGGAGCTCTGAGAGCACAGCTACAGATGGAACTAGTTTATTGAACTAGCCTGAACTAGTTTAACATTTAAGGCAGCAGAAAAACCACCATCAGGAAGAAGGAGAAAACTTTAGCGCTACAAATATTTCAGCTCAAAATTCAGAAGTTTGGGTGCTAAATTTTTACTACAATAAGATTGGCATCTCTTTCTGCTTCCTTTCTTCTTCACAGACAGAACTGTGGCTATATGGAGGCAGTAGCACCCTGCCCTGCCCTCAAATCCTGCCCTGCCACTGGGACTGTGGGAGCTGTGGGGACCTACAGGTCTGTGTTGTCTATTTGCTCACTATATTCAGAAAGAAAAATGATACAAAATACGAACATCTTTAGCAGAAGTTATCACAGGGGCTATATTTTATTTAAAGCTTTAAGTGTGCCTCACAGAGAGCCCTATGAAATACTGCTACACAAAATACTACATGAAATGGTCTACAGAGAGTTGGTGGGAAAACACTCTTCTTGCTATTTATTTCTCCCAAGTCCTCAGCAAACATCTGCAAACTTTCTCTTGTATTTTCACACCTTGTATTTTCTCAAAGATCTTTTGTATAACTCAGCAGCACCAGGCTTCCATAAATCACAAATCATTCAAAAGTAAACAGATCATACATCATCTTGCTCCTAGACACACAAGGAAGATTCAAATCACATTGAATTTATAATGAGGGAACAACATAAAGAGAATTATTTTGCTAGTGTGGCCAGATGAAATGGGTAAGAAGCAGACAGACATTTGGAGCTTTATTGGTACACTGACAATGTTTTATCTGTGAGACACTATTTAATTTTACTCCCTAACCAGCAGTGTAACTATCAGGTTTGGAAACACAGTTCCACCAAAGTGAGCAGTTAGAGAAAGAAATAACCCACATTTTCTGCCCCAGCCTCAGTACAATGGCCATAATTGACTGGCAGGAATTAAGATTCACTGAAATAAATTCACATCAGGCACCCTGAGCTTCCTTCCACTGCAGGGTCAACACACACAGGGCTGTGCTGACAGCAGTGACCCAGAGGAGCCCAACCCAGGAACATTTCCAGCCACACAGCCCATGGTGGCTCCTCCTGAACAGACACTGAATCAGCCACTCAGGGTGAGAATCACAGTCCTGAACATGCTTTCCACATCATCATCAAGATGAGAATGAAAGCAGTGTCTTAACAAATGAGGAATGTCTGTGGTTTGTTTTGGTTCCATGTGGAAACATCAATAGTTTCAACATCAATCACTGAATTCTGGAACGAAAAATATTTCAAGGGGGAGATAACTACAGGCATAAATGTCCTTTTCCTAAGCTTCTAAACCTGAAGTGTTCATAAAGCCAAAGCTTCTACCAAAGGCATTTATTTGGCAAATAAAACTTCTACTGGTATTTAAGAACCACTGAGCCCTCACTGCTGGCTCTGCACTTACTACACTTGAAAATGCTGCTGCCTTCAGTGGCTGCAGGAGAAATTCTTCTGATAGCTGAATAAACAAAGTGATTAATATTAGCTTATGCAGACAAATCTTTAAGGGCCTTTGGTGTGTGCAGATGCTCATGGCTCTTGTTCTGAATCCACAACAAGTCAGACATCAGTTACACCCTAAGCAAATAAGATTCCCTCAGCAGTGCTTGGAGAGAAGCAAATACTAAATTTTCTTAATAAAATGCAAGTAATTAAAAAGCAGGAGTTAAAACCAAGAGTCCTGTATGATGATTAACACAGCATAGAGCCAGTACAGCATGTGTCACCTCTCCCTGCATCATCACTTGCATGTGGCATTTGGCAATTATGGAGGATGGACTACTTTAAAAGGGCATTCACTGAAGAGGATTTTCCACTCCCATTCTGAGATAAGAACAAGTTTAAGGTGCCCTTTCCTACACTGCAGAGAACAGCATGCCCACAGATGCCCTCTGAGCACAGACTGACCCACCACACCAAGCCAAGATGTTCAGTGACCTGTTCAAAATGCATCACAGGGAGCTGGGAAGGGAGCACCTCCACTCCCAGTACTTCATCAGGAGTTGTGCTCATTTGCTCCACTTTGCAGCTCCTCATTTTGGCTCTCCTAACAACCCTGGCCAGTGAGGAAGGTCAGCCTGTGGATGATGCTGTCAGTAAGGGAATTTGTGGAGCTTCAGCACCAGAAGATGCCAAATGTCTGCTCCCTTCCCTATGACCCCTCACCCAGATTCGAGCATCCAGCACAAGGGAGTAAAATACTGGAGAAAGAGAACTGTCATAGGAGAGAGGAAAACAAACAAACAAGCCCTCAAAGAAAAATCCAAGGAAGAATTTTGAAAGGAAACCTTTTCTCCAGCCAGGATGCAAGCACTCTCTGCAGCTGGCTTAATTTACATCATCTAATTCAAATTCTAAATGCTTCAAAGTGTTATTACACTTTTTTCTTTGAAAACAAAAATGACAACAACTGGAACAAAACTCTGAGAATGAGAAAACCCAAAGACTGAAATAATTACTAATCTAAACAGAGGCCTGTACATGGGCTGGTGAAGTCACTGGCCAGCTCTACCTAGTAATTTCTCTTCGTGTCGGCTCTGATGAGTTTTGTATTTGTAACATTTCATCAATTTGAATCACTAAATTCAATTTGCATTCACAGATAAACAGAGAAGGAATAATAAATACTCTCATCTGACCTTGAAGTGTGACACAGAAAATTGCCCTCGATGATTTCATTTCAGTCTGAACCAGAATGAATAATGCAGTTGGCCCCACCAGTTACCAATCTATGATCACACTTGTGGGCTCAAGGAACTCATGGCTGTGCCTAAATATGATGAAGAAAGTCCAAACTTCTCACTCTGTGTTGTACTAGTATTTTCTACTGCTCCTTCACTATAGGGATTAAGTCCCTACCTCTGTCCTTCCCCACCACTCCACAGCCCCAAATACAAATCCCAAGGATTTCAGTTTGTTGCACAGTCACAAGTGAAGGCATTGCACAGTTTTCTCAACCCAGTCCAGTATTAATTGCTTTATAAAGTGCACATAACAAATCTTGTCTCTCCCAGTAAGCTGTGAAGTCACTGGGACAACTCTCCAGCACAGCAACTGGTGACATGAACACCACAAGTGACTAAGAATATTTCCAATTTCTGTTATACATTCCAACCAACACTTATCCAGAGAATGGGAAAGTCATCTGGGAATAGCATGAGAGCTGAGGAGCTCTAAAGAATAAAGAACTGATAAAGAGGAGTGGAAAAAAAAAAAAAAAAAGAAAATTTGCTTGAAGTGGTGAAAGAAATGAGTAGGAGAATGGTCGTGCTGAACCAACTTGTCAGCAAACAAATCTGCAGAAATTCTAGGCTCTTGACAGCTAGATAATGGCTTATCTTAATAAAATAAGAAGGGTCAAAGTGTTTAGATGAGAAAAACAAAACATTAAACCCTCCACTGCAATATAGCAAGTGAGTCCTCACAGACTGGTGACTCATTGCAGCTTTGTGAAGGTTCTGTGGATCTTTTTCAAATTACCTTTTCCAATGAGACCTCATTTCCAATGTGCATTACAGTACTCCACAGTGAAATGAGGATTGAAATGAGGATTGTATATTACTGCTCAGTCACTTTTTTTTTTTTAATATCTGAACCTAAGACTACCTGAACAAATTTACAGAAGTACAATTGTCTGAGGTATTTTTTGCAGAACAATTCAGTGATGGACCCTCACCATAACTCTGACTAAAATCCAAAGCTATAGCTCAGCATTTCAGCATCAGGATTTGTCAGTGAAAACCCCTCCAGGTTATGTGATGAAAACTTGTCTCAGTTTTCACTAGGGACTCAGAAGAGAATTCATAGTGTTACTTGTTGACAACAAATAAACCCAAACAATTAAGTGCTACCCCCCAGCCTTTACCCATGGGACACTGGTACAGATAAAAGCAAAGAAATGACTGCAAAGTCACTCAGCTATCTGTAACAAGCACTCTGCCAGACTGCTGCTCTTGGCTTTCCTTTCCCACAAGCACCAATTTAACTCCATCTCATATCTGCCTCCCACCTGCTTTGACTCAGCTTGTGTCAAAGCAGTCTACCAGGATCCAAGCCATATTAAGCACAGCATTGTAAGAGACCTACTAATCCTTAAATCCTCAATATGGATGCATTTTAAGTCAGCAAAGATCTTGAAATTTCCGTGACCAAATAACATGACCTGTAACCATGGATTTTTGAAGTACCACCATGTTTTTGGGCACAAACAACATCTCATGGTAGTGAAAGATCTTTTCTACCATGCTCCAACAACAAATCAGGATTCAGTGCTAACTGCATCTGTTTTCTGCAGGATCTCTGCCTCATTTGCTGCAGAATTTGGAAGATTAATGAAGCACAGAAATTGCTTGAAGAGAATGGTCTCACATTATGGCAACTGAAAGGCTCCCAAAAAATCTGGCTCCAATTCTTGCCTCTGCCAGAGCTCCTGGTGATACCATGACCTTTCCAAAGCAGTCCTTGGTGCTCAGCCACTGGGCAGCCCCTGGTGCTGAGCTCCAGAGCTGGGCACTGACACTGCTGCTGAAATCAGCAGCAGCTACTCAGGCCCTACGAAGGCTTGGGTGTTCTGAAAGAACAAGTTCTAAATATTCCACATTGGCATCTCCGAAAATAAGGCTACACTTTCTCCTTGGTTTACATCTGGCATAACAGAACTAGCATAAGAAGTAACTAATAAAATATTAAATTTCTCTGTAGAAAAGCATTAATAGCTGCCCATTAAGTCAACATAATCCACCATCTCTGCCAAGTGAAACGAGAATGCCGCATGCTATAGGAAACCAGACTAAGGAGGTGTCAAGTGACTTGAATTTGGGATTTCCCACCCCCTGAGAGCTTCACCTTGTAACCCTGACCTTGCCTTTCAAGTATCTATTTTCCTCATGGGGAAAATAGTACTTAAAATATAAAAAAAAAAAAAAAAAAAACAAAAACAAAAAACACATAAAAGCAAAACCATATATCTAAGAATTAGAATAAAGCAAAACAGTAGAGTTGGCTGAAGCTGCCTCAAAAACACCCACTGTGGGGTATTCTTCATCCCAGTTATATTATTTTACACTATCACACACATCCATTTTGGGCATGTACATAAGCACAGGCAGACCCCCAAAGAAGAGCAGAGCTGATCTCCAGCCATCTGGTGTCACATAATGAGACTAAAGAAACTGGGATCCCTCCAAGCTCCACTGTCACACCAGGAATATCTGCCACTCCTCCTGCAGAGGCTGTGCAGCCCCCCTCTTTGCAAACCCAGGGAATGTGCAGAGGCAAAAGGCTTCTTCAGACCCCATTTCCAAGCTGTAATTTTTTCCCCACAAAAAGGAAATGCCCAAATCAGACTTACAATGAAGCCCTGCTAAGCCCATTCCTAGAACATCCTGTGGATGTTTGTTTTCCCTGTTTCACCTAGAAATCCAGAGCACTATTTCAATCTTCCACTAGACTGTTGACATTATTAGGATTTACATGCAGGGCACAGAGCCCTATCTTCCTCTAATTTTAATCCCCCAAATTAGGTCAAAGAACCCATAAACCAATACAAGGCAAGGGGAATAAAGCTGTCACCATGGAAGGAGAACTGCCAGAACAACTGCATTTATAGCCCTGTTACATCAATTCTACTGCATCAATATTTTTGAGTGTTTAATAAAACAATACTACATTCAAAGCAATCTTTTTGTCATGAATACTTATAGAGAAGCCAGTTAAGTTTACATGTAAATGGCCTTTATACAGCAGTTGCAGGTTTGAAAATCACTACATTTGCAGACAAATCAGATCCCTTATTTTGTGGTGAAGCTGTGACAAGGAAATGAATTTAAAGACGTGGCAAGTAATTTTGTCTCTGCAACACTCATAAAAGAAATGCTCTGTTCAATGTAATTTGGTATCAGCCCTTTGGCACCACAAATCCTACCTGAACCAGCTCCATGTTGGAGGGGTAGGATGATAGTCCAGCATGGATTCAGTAGGTGCAGGGAGAAGTTTCTGCCCTCAGAAATGTGGCACCTCAATTCATCACTGTCTTGGTTTAATCCCAGCAGAGCACGACATCACATGGAATACCATGGAAGCAGGGGATGGTTTGGGCTGGAAGGGACCTTAAAGATCATGTCATTCCAGCCTTCCTGCCATCAGCAGAGACACTTTCCACCAGGCCAGGCTGTCAGAACCCCATGCAGCCTGCCTTGAACGCTTCCAGGGTAACTATACAGAGATACTTGGCAAGGCTGATTTATCTGTCGCTTTCAAAAATTGTTCTAACCACGACACTTTATTTAAAGCAAAACACAAGACAATGCCACTAATGTGTTTATTTCTGCAAATTCTTTTAGGAAGGAAAGAAGAAAACCTTCAATGGGAGTTTAGGTGGGCCAGCAAAACAAAATGACAAGACAAAGTTGCCAAGACCAAAAGTAAAACCCCAAGGCAGTAACTGGGAGCCATAGCTCACTCTCTGGAGCTGCCCATCAGCACAGTGAGAGCTGGTGCCCCCACAGCCCACACCCTCCACTCAATAGAGGCACTTTGGCAGCCAATTGATGGCCTGTGCTCAACACATCCTTCGATTGCCACCTGTCTCCCCTCATCATCTCCCCTGCTGCCTCCGTTGTACCTGATTAATGCAGCCCATTTCCCTATCGATCCACCGTCCCCTGCATGGGAAAAGGCATCAATGCAGTTTAGGGCAGGCACCTGCCTGGACACTTCAGCCTTTGGCTGCTTTCTGAGAGAGAGTTCTGTTCCTACTGGATAATAAGTATCTCTGGTTAAAGGAGCTTTTAGATATTGGCAATGTCATAAAATGTTCCTTGTGTCCTACTTCAGCAGAGCTGACAAACTCTCCACTCGCTGTCACCGGACTAATGGGAAAAGAAGCACTTCTAAAGAGCTCTGGGTACTTTTGCATTGCAAAGTGAAAAGGAGAGAGTAAGATATTTCAATGATGTTCGTTCCAAAGCCCCATAAAGAGGAAAGAAAAAAGGGAATGTTTCTGCACAATCACTGTATCAAGCAAGCAGCTCACTTATTAATCTCTCCTTCCTCTGCATTCACTGGCTCGGGGGCTTCAAAAGTTGACACTTGACTTGAAAAATGCCAACTCTAAGCAGTTTATTTCCTCTTGAACTTTAAGAGCTGACTGAGACAGAAATGACCTTTAAAAAGGCAGGGTTAGTTCTTGTATGAATTGATAGAAGGATTCTTTGCTTACACAGCACAGCAAGGTACTGAGCAAATCTCCTATACAAACTCCCCTCTCTCACCAGAGGCAAGAACAACACCATGTTCCATCAGCCACAGGATCCACGGAGCTCTGCAGGATGTGGGACCTGGTGACCCAGCTTGTCTACAACAAAAGGGAAAGAGCCTCATACAACCATAAATCCATGACCTTTTACACGCCCAGGACAGAGACTACACCAATATTCACACCCTGGAGACATCCAAACTTCCATCACAAGGAAGCAGAGCAGGTACAACCAAAATTAAACAGAGCCACCAGCCTGCACCTAAACCCCAGCCCCAGAGTCCTGCTGCCATTGGGACACAGAACAAGGTACCAGGATACCAGGATTGCTATTTTGGGACATCTCCCTGGTGGTGTGAGCTTGCTTACATCCATCTCTACTGAAAAAGAAACCAATCACTGCATGGCCCATTGATGGTCTTCAATGAGAGGCAGCTGGGAAATGCAAATCAATACCCAACAATAACTACTAATAATACTTGCTGCCACACCAGTAGCCAGACATGTAACTGGGCAGAATACTCTTGTCTGAGGTTCACCACACAATTAATACCACCAGATGTCCAAAGAAAGGCCACTGAAGGATTTTGTGGCAGCAGAGGACAACCTGGGAGTTTTGATCAAGGAAATTCACAAAGCAAATATCTGAGATGTTAACAGGGATGGGAATATACTGGGGACAGATAAGTTTAGTAACCCTTTGTGTAAATTATGACACTTACTGGTATAGTATTTGAAGATACAAAGTGCCCTGCTGATGTGCATGATACTTACACATTAAACTAAGATATCCAAATGATATTTCATTTATCCAGATAGTGTAAGAGTATTCACCTATTTCTCACTCTGTAAGGAAGGCAGATGTAGCCATTTTGGTACCAGCAAAATATTAATGCAGAAGGTGAGCAAACTTTTCACTGCCAGGCAGAGAAGCTCCTCAGAGGCAGGGTTGAAATTTTGCCTCCTTCTTTTTTTTTTTTTTAAATTTTATTTCTGGCCTTGATCTCCAACTGCTAAGCCATGCTGACTGCAAGCAGTAAAGGACTGATGGAGTTCAGAAATCTCCAGTGAAGTATGAAGTATCACTTTGCCATCAGCAGCAATGAAATGCTTCCAATCCACCATCAGCCCACTTAAGCAGAAGCAGACGTCTCATAAAGAGAACCCCGTGGCTATTCTGTGCAGGATTTTCTTTTTCTCTGGAAGGGAAATACACATCAAACTCAGCAAGGCAGACAGAAGAAGTCAAGCCTTATATAGTCTAGGTTAACTTATTAATAATGAATCATTTTTGGCATTATTCCTAAGGTTTAGTATCAGGCACTTTGGTGGGGAGAGGGAGAGGGGTGTTTTGCTCTCCAGTGCAACTGGAGGCATGACAGGGAGCCATGGCCTCAGTGGGATATTGAGTGGAAACTCTCAGATAAGAGCTTGGCATCTCCCTGCTGGCAGATTTAGAAAATTCCTGCACCTGAAATATATACATATACAGTTATATGTGCAGCGTATAAATATGTATATATTTACGTACAGAGAGAGGCATAGACAAGAAAAAAGTACTTATCAATGCATATTAGATAATATCTGTACTGTTTTATCAATGCATATTAGATAATATCTGTACTGTTTTATCCTCTGTAGCATTGCAAGAGTTGCAAGTATTAATTTTTTTCATATTTTTAAATGCTATCTGATTTCTCTGATGGGGCTTTTCCTGTGTGTATAATCACAGGAGGTTTTGGAGAAACCTGTTTACTTCTGCAATCCATTAGAGAGACTCCCATTTCCAAAGTTACTGCACAATCACTTCTTTTAACAGTCAATTTAACAATGTTTAGCCTCCAACTGTTGCTCTCACACACAGAATATGCTGCTTTTGGGGCTCTGACTCTTGTGCATAGAAAAAGCTTCTTAACATCTTTAGGGCAATATGAAAATACAGATTTATACTGTAGGTGTATAACTGCTGCAAAACAGATTTTGCTCAACTGTAATACACATCAAACAACATTAAAAACCAGTAAGGAACCGCCATCTGATTTACATGAGATGTACTTTGAGACTTGTAACTTTTGCCTGAAGGTTTTAATTAAAGCAATTCATGTCCCAGGGCACTTTTCTTGTAGTAAAGTGTCTTCCCCATTCAGCTGCTTCAAGGACTGTGCTCTCTGTGCTTTGGCACCATCTAATCACTCCCATGGGAACAAACAGTAACACAAACGCAGATCACAAAAACAGCTTTAAATGAAGCAAGAGGGATGAAGGACTAAATGTAAAAGAAGAAACAATTCTGTACCCTTTATTCAAGAGTCTGTCAGATTTCTGGAATGACAACAAAGGGGGAAGAAGGCGTTGGTCTGAGTAAAACCTGAGACTCCTGAGTTGTGTCACTGCCTGCTGGAACACTCCCAACACCTGCGCTCCCAGACCTAACTTCCAGCAGTGATCTTCTTCAGTCCTCTGACTGAATTTCTCTGTCCTCACCACCCTTTTGAAAGAAGGAAGCAGTGATCAAGAGTCCATGTTTGGCAGCTCTTCCCTTCGTCATTTAATTCACTCCGAGGCAGGAGAATTTACAAGTCACAGCTGCTCTGGTTACTCCAGGTATTTCAGCAGAAATGTACCCAGTGGCCCAGAAGAAAAGGTGGAATTTTTTCCAGGATTTCGTTCAAAAGTACAGAAAACAAAGTTTACTGAAGGATGAAGAAACATCAACAGACAAGACACAATAAATTATCTTACCAGCAGGTTGTGTAAACCAGCTTTTAGCAGCATAAGGCAAAGCAAAGGAGGGTTTTTGCTGAAAATGAGGAATCCATTGTTACCATAAGGAGTTTGACTCAAATACTGCAATAACACACCACTGGAGTATTAGTCTAGGTGGATTCATTAACAGTAAGCAGTGCAAAAACTAATTTGCAATTGTTGAAATTTTGTCAATTTTGCACAAATTCCTTAAGAAACCCTCTCACCAAATTCATCCACACAGTGAGGAGGAAAAAAAGCCTTTTTCTGAAAACTTTTTTTTTTTAAATGGAACTCAAGCAGAAAACTTATAATTTTATTGCAAATTCACAAGAAGGTTGTAAGAATACAGAAAATATCTCTTTCCATCAAGAGCAACACTGTCACCCTTGAACGCCAGCAGATTCCTAAAGGGTTGACTGTGATTTACTGATGCTTTACAGAGCAGCTGTACCAGCTACAGGTGATGTTCCAAACCAAAGAATATTTGCAGGGGCTCCTTTGTATGCAGGTGTCAGCCAGGAACAGCCAGCAAGTGCTTCCCAGGCTTTCTAAATTCCTACAGATACATGAAATTACGTATAAAAGATAACTAGTGCAGCAACTCTATATAGCCTTCCTTCTTAATTTTTTTAATCAATGAAAAAACTCAATAAAATAAAAAAATAATTAAAAACACCCAAGAAAGTAAGCTAGATAAGGAAAAACAGGAGAGTGTAGTAAAGACTCACAAAATCACCAGGATTTTACAGAAGGTATTTTGTGCATGTGCACTGGCTGAACTGACAGACTGCTAACCTGGGAGAGGATTTTCTTTGATGTTCTGGCTGTTCAAAGTTATTCTCAAACTGAATAAAAACAGTAAACAGCAAACCCTGAAACCTGTGAAAGTATCCAAATATTCTGTACTGTAGAGGATCATGCTTCAATGGCATGCATGCCTGAATGAGTAAATATTTTCTGGTCTTTAGCTAATTTTATGACATTCTTAGTATCTCAAAATGAGTATATATTGACAAGTGTACTTGGAATCGCTTAAATCAATTGAACAGCCAATCAATTTTAGTTGAATTCATTAATCTATTTAGAGGAAGTGGATTCCATAGCTCCAACTATTAGATAGTGATAACATTTATACATTTAACAACCTGAGAATGATTTGAAAATCCATAAGCCTGTAATTACTTATCACAAACTTCATACAGGAATATTTTAAAACCCTAAGCTAGCTGATTTCATCAGTATTTTTCTGATCCTTCTCTAGCTCTAGACAACAATAACCAATTCATTCCAAGGCTGTTCATGTTCTCATTTTCAGGACCTTGGTGTTCGAATATTTGTGTTTCTATAAAGGCAGGACAGCCTAGGGAAATGATTATTTTAATAGTTTTATAAAAAATGTATATAGAGACATTTCTATCGATTGAAGAATCCCTTTAAGAAGAATTAATGTTTGTATTTTACCAGTAGTGTTTACAGAATAAAACCAGTTTCATGAGTCCATCTTTCTTTTTTTTTAATTGGATTTGTGAAATAGTTCATCCATTTGTGGTGCAGTACATGGGCTAAAAGCATTGGAATTAAAGAGAATGCAGGCACAATCTAACATTTACATTGCACTGAACTTTCAAACCACCACTGTTAACTACAGCACAGAGATCACTTACAAAGATGATGTGGGCAAGTGGATACTTCTAGACCAGAGGAGAAACTTTTATTAGATTTTCTAACAACACCATCCAGAGAAAATAGGCTGAGCAAAAAGACATTGTCTGTTAGGTCCTCAGAGTGGGTTTTTAAAGGTTGAATTAAAGTATTAAACTGAAATATAAGATTGCATCTGAAACTAAAACATCTCCTTTCCCGTGTTAACCAACCAGAATTCCAGTGAAACTGTCAGAGACAAGCAATAAAAACCACACAGTAATGCCTGGCTGTTAAATCCAATGCAAGAATAATGTCTTGTGACATACCAGTAATTCAGGAAACATTTGCACAGTACCAAAAGTATGGAATTTTCCTTTGGTTATGAGGCACCTCACCTCTCTGAGCCCCCTTCAGCACATGGACCTAGCACCAGCTTATCCTGGTACCCAGTGTTTATTTACTGCAAAGCTGTCACAGAAAGTACAACTGCTTTATCCTAAGAAAAATAACTTCAGTTTTGCCCACAACTGAGGACTAAATTTAACCAGGTCCTCAGCATTTATTTCAAATGTGGGGCAGGGTTGCAGCCTGCATGGCCTAGACTGGCACGTTCCTGGATTTTAATTTACATATTGGTGGGGCTTTTCTAAAATTCCTTTTAATTCCCTAAGAAAACTGCTGGCAATTCGGTTTCAACAAGCAAATATAAGCTTCCTATGAGGTCTTACACCAGGCTGTTAAGTAGAAAATCCTGCATTTAGCCCTTGGCAGGTTTGAGCTGGTGCAGAGCAGGGCAGTGACATGAGCAGGGGCACTGGGTTTACTCCATGAAAAATACCAAAAGGCAGAGTAGCAATATTTGAATATTCAAACAACTTCCAGTATGTACTCACCCTTTTCTTCAAGCTTCTATAGAAACATGATAAGCAGTCATGTTGAATAACATCAAATTTATTTATATAAAGCTAATTCAGTGCCTGTCTCCACTGACATCCCAAGCCAGGAGAGAGCCCTGAAGAGAGGAAAAACTAATCTATGCAGATGCCTGAACAATCTTTGCTAGCCTTCATGAGATTCCCTGCTGAATGCTGAAAACCTGGATCAATTTGACATCAACTAATTGTGGTTATTCTCCCCATCTTTCCAAGTGAGGGCCAGACAGAAATCCTAGGCAGCACAAGTTACCACACTGTGTGCAATTGAGTTCTGCCTCCAAAAGGTAAAATCTGAATTGCTTAGAAGATTAGAGGTGTCAGCCTTACAGTTTCATTAAAAGAAATTAGTGTGGTTTTCACAAGATTCAGTGTGCATTGATTTTTTAAAAAAACCATCAGAGATATTGAGTGTCATCAAACACGAGGTTCTGCTGGTAGCTCTGCATTTTTAAAAACCAATCTGAAAACCCAGTGCCTCCAAACACAGGGCAAAACCACCTAATATCACATTTGAGAGCACAGTAGTAGATCTAAATGCAAGTGCAAGGAAAATGAGACTGCAAATAAATATGAGACTATAATAGCTGTAAATGTCTTGCCTTTAGGAACATCTAATTTACTGTTTTAAAGGTAGGCTCTCAGTCTCCTGTTTGCTTTCCTCTGTGTCCCATCAAGTGTGACTGCATTAATACAAAGCTTAGTCTGCTCCTCAGGAACAGCTGAGCAGATTAGTTTCTATTCTAATCTTCAAGCAAAGGTTGTATCTCAAGCAGGCTTTTTCCACTCTTTTTGTGTTGTGTGCAGGAGACGTGCTGGGGTGGGTCCCATTTCCTCAGAACAATTCAGATGAAGATTCAGCCCAAACTGGTTTGCAGGAGACACAGACATTTCTCATCCAGCCACATCTCTTCTTAAAGAGTTTTAAAATCCATTAAATCCAGAGCTCATATGCTTGGGAGGGTCCCCTGACACACACACGTGGTCTGTGCAGTTTTACACTGCCTGCAGACATGGCTCAAAAACAAGAGGGAAAATTTCCTATTTGCTCCATATGTTAGGTGGGGATAGTAGTGCTAATTAACCAGAGAGATGTAAATTTATGTCATCATGGATAATTTCAGTGGAAACTTCCAGCTGTCCTGAAACTGGTTTGTGCCTGGAATTGAGACCAAAGCCTGGCCTTTTCCCTCCATTCTGAACACTCCCCAAATGTATTCATTCCCTAACCCCTGTGCAGTGGAGAGTTTGACTGGTGACAAAAACTACAAAAATTGTAGTAGCTGTCCCATCTGCTGACCTGTCCAACTTAGAAATACATCCATAACCAGAAGGCTGTTGACTAAGTGGCTTAAACATTGAATGCTAGTTTAATTATACATTTTACACTCTGATCTGAAGTCTGCATGTATACACATGCACATAAAGTCATATTTTAAAGTATTACATCTATGGCCTACAGTGCAGCTTAGGAAAGAGGAAATTGAAGTTTTCAATCAACCACTCCACACACAGAGCTTCACTGACAGCATTAAGCCTCACCCATTTGTGTGCAAACACCAAAACCAACATTATTTGTGTTGACACACAAATAATCTTTGCTTTCCTTCCATCCAAGGCACATTAAGCCTGAAAAGCAAAAGCAGGCACCACAGTGTGCTGACTAGAGAAGACATTTCCAAAACTGCCTCTGAATCACAGCAGTCAAGGGAATTAGACAGTGACCCTTTGAATCCAATCCAGGACATTGTTCAGATGTGGGGAAAATCAGTGTAAAAGGGGAAATGAACTTTGTGTTACATCTCCAGCCCACCAGACCTCTCCTGGCCTGGCTGGTGCTGGGCTGTTCCCATATTTTGGGTTATCTCTGCTTTGTGGCAGTTTCTCCCTGCCAGTGCAGGTAAGCCAGCAGGATTCACACCAGGTGGTTTGTAGGGATTTTTAGGGGTCCATTTCAAAGCTCTGTGGCTCCTGACCAAGGGCTCTACCCGAGCTAATCCCCTGTATTTCTGTACCAATCCAGGAAACTGAAAAGGGAGCTTTTTGGGGTAAAAAGGTGTCAAGTGATGCTCTCCCCCGTGAGCAACCTGCTCTCAGCTGTCAGCAGCCATGGCCACAACATGCAGAGCACATAATTCTGCATGCAAGGACCAGGACAGTAGGACCAAGATCCAGGACCCTCAGTTACCTCTATCCTAATGACTTACTCATAGAACTTGATGGTTTAGCCCCTTTTTTCTTAATTTTTTTCCCTGAAATTGCTTTTCTGTTCATGAAAAAATTATGAAGTGATTGAAACTGAAGGTAAAAAACCTCCAAATTTGTTAAGTTCTTGCCATGTCGTAGTTGACTGAGAAACAGTCCAGATGCAATATTCTTACTTTCCAAATGAACACAGAACCAGGTTTGAATTAAAACTTTATAATATACAGATTGAGGAATTCTCTTTTTTGCATTTCCAAAGGTCAGACAGTGCAATGCAACCCCCCCCTAAAATGAGACAAAAAGCCATTCCATGTGGAAATGCTAAGAGCCCTTCATATTCACAAATTCCTCATCTCATTTTTCAAGGAGAATCTCTTGCAGAAACATTACAAAACCATTTTCTTCCCCTTTCATCTATGTGAAACAGCACATTATTTCCATGCAGGGAGCTGAGGTGCAAGGGCATTAAAACCCAAACAGAGTCATTATGGTGACTGAGCAACCAGGAGTCATTTCTAACTAAACCCAGCTGCAAATCTCTTCCTTCAGACCATGACACCTTGGAAGCTCCACAGACTGAACAAAGGCTGAGGAATTTCATCCTCTACCCAAAGAAAGTAATAAAGTACATAATCCCATTGCAAGGAAAATGAGGCTGAAATGGCAGACTTTGATACAGAGAGAACAGAAATGTTGGGCCAAGCTAAATTACCTCTGTAGTTTTTATACTATATATGACAGCTGCTAGCAGTGCTCATTCAAATGGGAAAAGATCTTTGATACTCTATTTGCAGTAATACAATTTTGACACACAGACAGTAATTATAAAAATAAGTTGATGCATAGGGACAATTAAGAAATGTAAGCCTCCAGCATCTATTACATAATTTCTTTCTGAGCAGTGAAAACTCAGTACCAAAACTCCCAATATATTGCAAAATATGGTGAATTCTTCTATAGTGTTTTGAAGGCAGACAGACAGACATTTCCCTGCACTCTGAGCTGAAGATTTCCACAGTGACTGTTACCATTCTGAATCTAGGGGTCATGTTCCTCTAGAAACAAAGTGTGTTAAGGAATTAATCTCCCTGCAGTACTAAATGGGCTCTGGACATCTTAAAGCACAGGCAAAAGCTTTTTTAGGTTTCCCTAAAAAATACCACAAATATATCCACCATTTCCTATTCAAACGTTCCAAATCCCAAATACCAGCAGAGGTGACTTGCTTTAAAAAACATGATTTTTAAAACACAATCTATGAGAAGCCACTTCAGAGCACCAGAGTCAAGTCTCAGCCAATTACCTGTCGAAGCCTCAGGAGATAAGGAACTAACACCAAAGTTACACTGTGGAAGCAAATAAATGTATTCTTTAAAAATAAAGAAACAAACAAAAAACAACAATAACAACAAAAAAACTTCAAAGGGAAAATTACTTTGGAAAACTAAAGAGCTGAACAAGTGTTAGCAGTTTAGTCCATCTTAGGAAGATCTATCCTTATTTTGATCAAACAATCCAATGGATCAGGGAATCATGCAACAGTTTGGGTTGGAAGGGAACTTAAAGCTCATCCAGACATGAGCAGGGACACCTTGCACTGTCCCAGGCTGCTCCCAGCCCTGTCCAGCCTGGCCTTGGACACTGCCAGGGATCCAGGGGCAGCCACAGCTGCTCTGGGCACCTGTGCCAGGGCCTGCCCACCCTCCCAGGGAGGAATTTCTCCCCAATATCCCATCTAAACCTGCTGTCCTTCAGTTCAAAGCCATCCTGCCTTGTCCTATCACTGCATGTCCTTGTCCAGGGCATAGACCAGGCTTCCACCCCAGTCACCACGGGAGAGAGGGCTCTGCCAAGTGGGCACCTTCAATCTCAAGAAATCAAAACAGGACACAAAATCTCCCAGGAAACTCAGTGTGCACAGTCAGAATCAGGGATATCTCTAGCCCAAAGAGAGACTTAAGAGTTAAAAGCAATATATTTTCCACTTTCCAAAATACTTTGAAAATACTTATTAGTGGTTGTCCAGTTCTTAAAAGTAAATTCCATCTAAAATTGATAAAACAACTCTTTTGTGTTTAGCTATTGACACATTTTGCATTTGATGATACAGTTATAAATTAATTGCAGCAGGAACAGATCTAAGAAGAAAAATTAACAGGTTAGAGCTCTTATGTGGGATTCAGCAGATCTAAGTTCAACGCCACACTGAGCCTCAGGCTTTCAGCTTAACCTCAGGCAATTCATTTAACCTCCTCTGTACCTCTATTACTCATCTGTACAACACTGTATTTAATAAGAATGGCACAATCCTTTTTATGTGCACTGTTTATATGATAAACATGCACAAAAATCTGGCACTAGGATCTATGTGGGTACCTATAGACACATACAAGACTGAAAACCCAGACATTTCTCAGCAGAACCTTCAGGCGCAAACAGTATTTCCTCTCAAAAAGAGAGTAAAAAGAACCACGTCTCCCAAAAGCCCAAGAATTGTCATAAAAGAAGTGTCAGAAAGAAGACAGAGCAAACTTTTCTCTCAGTATCAGTAGCCTCAGTGCAAGAGTACAATAAATGAGAGATATAGGTCTGCAGAAAAGCCAGCTCAGAGGGAAAAATCACCTTAATTTCAGACAACAAAAGAGAAATGAGAGAAGACAAAACCAATTGGTTCTGCTCCTGTGTTATGGATGGGGAAATCAGTTATTCCCTGCCTTGAGAGAAGGAGCAATGCTGGAGACAGCACACAGTGCCTGTGGTTTCCAAAGGGAAGCCAAGATGGCAATCAGGTGCTGCTGGTCAGTGACAGCACAGCAAGTACCTTCAGGAGAAGCTTTTTGTATTTTCCACTCATCCTGGTGCATCAAATTCTTTGCAAAAGGAAATCTGGACACAAGTCCTGGCAGATGAGCCCAGGACACAGAGGAGGGGGGGGAATTTTGAATCCAGATGAGAAAGCCAAAAATAACAATCAGCAGCTTTCTGATAACCTTAGCACTTGCAGTAGCCTGTGGCCAAGGTTGGCAGGTAATAACACACAGTGTATTTTATCAGATAAAACAGATTAACCTTATGGGGCTGAGCCATATATTAGATTTCCCAATAAATGGCTGTGATTTACCAATCTAGTAGGGGTGAGGAGGGAATGCAAAGCAAAGAACTGCACTTGTGCTTCCTTACAGCCCTGCCACAAAGCAACTTCTGTGCAGAGCTAAGGAGGAAATGCAGCCAAAAACTCATCAAACAAACCCATGGAAGATGCTCAGACCTGCCACTGGAAAGAAACCATTTAACTGAGCTGCATTTCTTAAAGAGAGAAACCTGAAGAAATACAAAGGCATTTCAAAAGAAGATACTCCTAACAGGCTCCATGGGCAGCAGCACAAGCAAGCTGGCTGAGAAAGCAGATTCAGCTACTAGAGCAAATGGAATTCACATTCAGTTAGTGGAAATCTACTGGATACCCGAGGGTGATGAACATTAAACAGTGTGAAATTTTATTGCATTTTTCTGCTCCCCTCCTGGGATTTTTATGACGATAACCATTTTTTGCATATGAACAGTGTGAGCTCCAAAAGCTTCATTTTAATCGAAGATGTTCCATTAAAATTTAACATGCACCAAAGGTTTGAGTGCTGAGGCTGCCTTGTGAAGAATGTCATATTTAAACAGCTGGTGAATTAAACCCAAGTTATGTTGTGCATGGTAAGGTGACTTACCCAGCAGGTTCTGAAGCACAGTGAATTTGCTCTGTCCATAATTTGCAGTGCATTTGAATATTCCTAGTGTACAGAAACTTAACTGTCTTGTCATGCAGAAGATGGATTTCCTGAACACCTACCTACATTGTTAACATTTGTACATCACCACACTTTGTACTGAGTACACAAATATTCCATTTTATAAAGACTGTTGCTATTCCTCAAAAAAAAAAACCTATTCTCAGCAGTCACTCTGGGTCAGACCAAATCTAATCTAGCCCAGCATTCCACCTTCAACAGCAGCCAAGGCAGATGTCTTTGGAAAATACAAGAGCAGGACAAAGGCATATCAAAACTTTTCTAGGATATTCTCCATCTTTCCAGCAACTTCTGCCTCAGACTCTTTTTGAATCAAATGTGGTACCTTTGTAATAATAAATCAAAATGTATTTTTCTTCCCTTATTGTGCTTACTCCCTTTTTGAACTTTGAGACCATCCTACTGTGTGGTATCCCAGAATTTAATCCTACACACCATGATGTGCTGTTTTACACCTGCAGATTTTATTTGCTGGTCTCCAATTCCTGTAGCACAGACAGACCCTCAACTTTAGAAAAATCTGCATTTTCCTGAACACAAAAAGACAGCAAATAGGAAAACACGCAAAGGAAGCTGAGATGATAAAAATGCACATCCACACAGTGAAGAGACAGGCAATTCTTCACTAAGCAGACATCTTACCTGGCTGCAGCAACTACTGCAGAGAAATGAACAAAAATTCACAATAAATTAAGTTATTTTAACACATTTTTTACGGGTAGCACACGGATAACAAATCTCTAAAGAAAATCCCAAACCAGATTACAACTAGGTTTTTATAGCCCAAGTATCTGAGAAGTTTTATGAGGCAGAGGAGAGAGTCAGCAGCTGCACAGAACACCTTTCATTTAAAAGACAGGATAATAAATGAATCTAAACACAATGGAAGGAACAAGGAAAATAAATATTATCTTGTTGTCCTTAGTCATGCTTACAGCTTAAAAGGCAGGTTGGGGGATGCAGCTATAATGCATTCAAAAACTAACCAGCATTTGGAGTTTAAGTGAGGAAGACAAATAGCAAACAGAAGGGACTGCATGAATAAAATGTCTGTGTCTATGGAAAGGATGGGAAGAACAGAAGGAAAGAAGCAGTTCAGCACTAGGAGCAGCTCAGACTTTAGGGCAAATGAAAAGGTGATATTAAAAGGGGACCAGCCACCAGTGAAATGTATGCAAAATATGAACCACAGTTGGTGCTGAAATTTGAGCACCAGTCACAAAATGCTGCAGTCAAGAAGCTCCAAAAGTCCCTCTGGATAATAAAGTCACTCTGAACTCACAAGATTTAGAGGGATGTGCTCTCAGGGTGACCACAAAGAGATGGAAAAGCTTACCTGGCACTTCCTGCTTCCTAAAAACATTGCCCCTGAGTTAGGGAGAATGAAAAAAGGAGAACAGAGTTTCCTCTGCAATGTTAGGAAAGGAAACTTGTGAATATACAGCAGGGAATGGCCTTGCATGGGCAGACTTTGTATTGAAGCCCCAGCAGACAGTTTTGTGCACTGAGAATTAACAGGAGCTGTGAGAGAAGCAGCACAGGAAACCCTCACCCCAAACTGAATGCACACCCTCTCCCTTAGATAGCAATCCAAATAAAAGACACAAAGGAAGATTTCATCCCCACTTAGATTCCTTTATTCAAAAGGAAGTGTCTTCTACTGCCTTCCATCTCTGGATCCAGGAAAGAAAAAACACAAATCATTCTCTGTCTGCTCTAAGAAAACTCAGAGCAAGTGATCGGAAGCAGACGGAACCAGGAGGTTTCTGTACCAAAACACAGTTTCCTCTACCTCAAAATTTCTCCCACTGCTTTCTTTTTGTTTTGTATTTTTTGGAACATCTATTGATTTTCCTCCCCCTCCTTCGGGGAATATTCACAGATGTGCAAAGCCACCTCTAACAGCAACATTAGCTGAAGCAAAAAATGAAATTTACACTTGACTGCCTTCTTCAACAATGTGCAATCACCATTTAATAGGAAAATGGAGCAGAGTGCAAACAGGAAAAGGAAAGGCCTGATTAAAATCCACCCATCCCCAAGCTGAAAATCCCCCAGCACAGAAACAGGCACAGGCTGAGCTGGGAGGAGCAGGAGCTCTGCAGATCCACAGCCCTGACAAACCCAGAAGTGCAGGAGAGGGGCCAGGGGAGGGATTTTCACTGAGGAATGGCTGGTGGCTACCACAGTGCATCAACTTTCCTCTTTGCTAAGGAAAACAAAGCAGGTGCTGAAGATACTCAGCAGTGAATCCTTTTTTGCTCTCTAACAAAAGGCAAAGCCACCAGGAAAAGCCAAGAAATGAGTGCTGAGCTCGGAGCAGTGTCCAGCAGTGCCTTTGCTACTCAAAGACAACAGAATTTGAGCACAGCTCCACTGCCCAAGGAGTGAGCAGCTCCTCCTGTTTCAGTGCTGTGAGTTCAGTGACATCTCAAGCCCTGCCACTGCTCCAGTGCCCTTCAAGCCAGGCTGGGTCAGAGTATCCAACTCACAGCACTGACCAAAAAAATCTACCTTCACACTCAGACCATTCCTGACAGGTTGATCGTTTTTCATTGGTATTGTTGTTGTTTTCATTTTTATCATTTATATTACAGGTCTCTTATTAGTGGATTCTCATTTACACATGTCAGAAAATGAAAGAAATCACCTAATTACCTGCTTTTCCCATCAGTTATGGAACAGGGCTAACAATTTGCTTTCCACTTCTTTCTCTTCGTTCTTTCTATATATGTGATTTACCATCTCCTGTCAGCTGCAAGCTGGAAGAATCATTTTATAATTATCAAGATTTCTCACATACCAACTTTGAATTATTTTGCTTTTTTTCTCTTAAATTAGAAAAATATTCCTTTGAAACAATGTTTCATTTTCAATTGGCTCTGAGAAAAGTCTGAATTTCTGCTTAGCTTCTAATTGATATTCACAATACATTATTAATGACAAAACCAAAAGAATATGATTAGAGCAAACAAGTAAACAACCACATTCTTGTTATGTTCTGGCAATGTGAATAAAATTATAAGAAAAAGCCTTTAATTTTCTTCAGCTAGGCAGAAACTTTACCTTTTTATTTTGCCAAGTATAGCTTTATTTGTAAGATGAGGGAACTTTAAAAACTGCATTTTGTTCTCAGCTTACTGTCTCAGAATGTTAAATTATACATTTACGAGCAGGTTGGTGCTGTGATGCCACATAACCAGACTGCAGCAAGATTACACCACTGGGGGATGAATGTCCCCCACAACCCTCAACTGCTCCAACCAGAGCAGAAGTTAACACCAAACATTCCAGTCACTGTGGAATATCATTTGCCCTGCTGCAGTTATTTAGTTCTTTCAGAACACCTGATTTTTAGAAATCTGCACATCCACGTGGTTTTGCACCTCATCTCCCTCCTGGAGTTATTCTGCAGAGTTGAAGGCAACTAACCCTCACCAGACAGAAAAAATTGAGACATGTAATGGGTAAAACCAGCTGTACACAGGCTCCTTAAGCAGCTGTAAATTATTAGTAAAATAATTATTGTATGTAAATTATAATAATTAAATAATTCTTGTATTGGATGTAAATTATTAGTAAAATAAACCTGCTACCCAAATGGGCTTCCAGTGCCTCTGAGAGTGAGAAATTCCACTGTGCCCAGAAGAAAAGATGCCAAGAGGCAAAGGGCACTGCTGACTTCAATTCCACTACTCCTGTTTGCCCTCACAGGCTGCAAACACTGACAGCACCTCACTCACACACAGGGGAAGGTGCAGCAGGAGCTGCAGCAGGATTCATCTAAACTGAAATTGCAGATCCCTTCTAGATCCCTGCACTGATACCACACAAGATTAAGAAACCACTACAGACAATCTTCAGAGCAAAACCTTCCAAGAGAAGTATCACAGGGAAAGAAGTGCACTGCTTATATCTAGAAAAGGAAAAGATAAAGATAGGAATTTATCTAATCAGCTGCCTGGGGCAAAACAGCACGCTCAGATAAGTAATGATCAGAGTTTCACTGCCCAGCTGCATGACAGGCAGTATCTGTTATTACAGGCACTGAGGCCTATTACAGGAAAGCTGGATTGAACACTTATGGATCATCCCCCATTTGAAGGCAGCGTGGGAAGAACGCCAAAAAGAAAAACAGAGCTCAGGAACTGAACCCAGCCCAGCAGGGCCAGGTTCCAGCTCTGCAGGTGAATTCTTGATCTATGAGGGAAACAAGCAAATCCTGGAAAGATTCTACATGCCAAAGAATACCATTCATTTTCCTCATCTGGTAAAAAAAAAAACAGCAAGATTTACCTCAAAGCACTGCTGGGAAAAGTGAGCAGAGTAAGAAGAGGAGTAACACAAGGCTGAGGAGAATGGCCCAGGTGCGAGCAGCCAAACAAACACAAAGTCAAGTTGTAGTCCTCACTGAGAGATGCTATTCCAGAGGACAGGACAATCCAAACAGTTACAGTGGCACTCAGAATCATTTCAGCCACAATTTACCTCTTGAAAAATCTTTACATTAAATACATGGCAGGAATAAAGCTCCAGTTCTATATTTTATAATCCATTCTGTTAAGCCAACTGTTTCAGTAATTGACTTCAAACCTGGCTAAGTTCTCAGCTTTAAAATGTCATTATTTTGTTTTTATACATCTAATTCCAGCATTCCCAATACATTTAAAATAAGGGACAAGTTCCAGATCTCAGAAACCAGGTGAACCCAAATCTGGATGGCTCCCTCTAAGCAGCAACACCTGACAGGAACCAGCAGCATCTTTTTTGGTTTTAGGGAAGCCTGGGCTGTTTGGGGTTTTTTTGTTTGGTTGCTTGTGGGTTTGTTCTTTGGTTGGTTTGGTTTTGTTTTGCTTTTTAACGTGGTGTGGATGCTGGAAGGTGCCAGCTTTGGAGCATTACAGAGAATCAGCATGCCAGAACCAGGACTCCTCCCTTATCCCACTCAGGCACCAGCAGAAGCCACAGGCTGCAACACTTCAGTGCTTTTCTACCCACACAGTAAAAGACTTAACCTAATCTGTAAGAAATTAAGTCAAAACACCAACATCTTGCAAGTGAAATGATTAATCCTGCTTTGAATTAGATCCAGCACAATGACACAGGGGCCAGCAAATTTTGCAGCAGTGCATGGAGTTTTGAGTAACAGAGATGATTCCTCCCTCTACAGCATATTCCACTTGGGTTCTCACACCAAGTCTGTGCCTCTGCAGGAGCACCTCTGACCTATGGCAGTTTCTGGATCTTCCCTTCTTCCCATTCCCAAAGCAGCAACCAGTTCTAATTCATCAACTATTTCTTAAACTATTAGAAATGGGACTGGTGAAGTTATTTTTACTATGGAGGGTAATATCAAAATAGATGCTCAGCTGAGAAAGGGGGACTTGGGTTTACATCCAGAGAGATTTTTTTTTTCAACAACCCAAAGAAAATTTAAGAAAATTCTGTTCTACATGGAGAGCTAACATGTCATTACAAGTAGTGTTTTCAATATCCCAGACACTGAAAATTAGAGCAGTGAAGAAAAACCATGGAGACCTTGGGTTTTTTGGGAGGTTGAGTACAAAAATTCTATCAGTAGATTTGATTTCTGTGCCACAGACCTGAAACTGCTGTGGTTTGTAATGCCAGGGCAGGCTCACACTTCAGTACGTTGCTGTATATTCCAGCCCAGGAATTGCAGAGGTGCATGTGAATGAGGACAGGCTGCCATCCAGCTGGTCACAACACAGAGCAGGACAGAACTACCAAGGATGAAACAAGGATTTGGCTCAAGGCACAGAGCAGGAAAATCGCTGTAGGTGTAAAGCAGCCCTGACATTCACAGGAAGCTGTACTGTAGCTGCAGACTCTTCTCAAACATTTCAGTCTGCAAGCCAGCAATATTAATAATTCATTTTAACACTAGCTGTTAACCCAAGAGTTGCTTTGAGGCAAATGTGGAGACAGGCTGAAGACAAATGGCGCTACCAAAAGAAAAACACACTTAATGAAGATAACCCATTCTCTGGGGGCCTCAATCCACTACTAAAAGACAGTCTTTTGATTAATTCAAGCAGTTATTTTTCTGCATATAGCTGTTCTGATTGAGAGGCCAGCTCATCAAAAGGTGACAGGACAGGATAATAGTTTAACATTTCAAAAACTCTATTTAAAAAAACTATGAACACTCTCAAAAAGACAAGAATTATACTTGTTTAAACAACTGGACTCCCTGCCACAAAGAGGACTCAAGAGTTTAATACATTTTGTAATACAGGACAAATAAAAAAGCCCCAAAGGCTTCCACCTATGAGTAATACAAGAACAAATTAAATTGTAGAGGAAAAATAGAAAGGAATTTTCTCCCTTCTTTTCGACTAGGTCTCTGAACCTTCTCTTTATAAAACTACCCTGGGTAACTGACATTGTGCTAAGTTCTCAGTCACAGAGACAAAAGTTTATACTTGTGTGACAGACAAAATCAATCAGACAGTGGGTTGGACACACCACTGGCAAACTGAAAAGACCAGGCAAGGGCTTTTCATTCTGAGCCTCAGCACACACCAAGGACCCCTGTGCAGCCTTTGAGGGGAGCTTCTCCAGTGTCATAATTAGGATTTAAATTGACTCAAAGTGTCTCTGATCCAGAGCCTGGCTAAGAAGCTGCCTGTCCCCACACACCTGTGGCACAGGAGTTCTTCTCATCTCATAGAAACTCAAGAATCAATGACAGGTATTGACATGGCATTTCATCATAAATCTGATCTGAACTGACAGAATGGTTTGATCGTGCTCCTAAAGCCAGACTGATCTGCACTAAGATCCATCTGAGACAGAATCATTTCCCTTGAGATGTTCTAGTGGATAAACTACTGAGTTTTCTAGGAAATGGAATTATGTCTTACACAACCATGAAAAATTTGGATTACACATCTTTGGTCATGTTGGGTTCTTTCTAATGCAGCTGATCAAAAGGAGAACACCATCTATTTCTAAATATAGTTGTATTTCTTTACTTACAGGTACAGCTTACCAACCTAGCAACTACAAGCAAGAGGCATCTACACCTTATCCTCCTGTTCCTGCTCACCAGCTGTGGAGTTCCACTCTGTCCTGCACAAACCACCCTCCTGCCAACACACTGCTTTGGACCACACCAAAAACATAATTAAAAAATGATAGCATTACATGCTAGAATCAATCTTTATAAGGGGAAAGCAGCCACGTGTTTTGGTTTGTGTTTTGCACTTCGTTGGTCTGGTTCTTTTTCTAAAAGCACTACATTATAAAAGGAAATAATATACTGTTTATTTTAGATGTAAATACATTTACATGTGTACACACATGTATATTTACAGAATTAATCCCAGTTCTTCACCTTAGAAGCCTGGGGGATCTGTAGTAAAATAGTATTTTGATGGAATGTTTTTATGGAATATTTTTATGTGGAACTCCATGACACACACATGGAATGAATGTGCAAGAGAACTCTGTGCTGACATAGACATCAAACACTTGCAAAGTTTTCTTTCAGTCTGACACGAGCAAAGTCAATAAAACCAAGACTACCAAACTCAGCCCCCATGACAACTCCTTTGACCTTATCCCCAAACTGAACATGTTTGGAGATATTTTTTTGTTGTTGTTTTTATTCTGTGCCTGGAAATTTTAATAGAAATGTTATTGTACATTTGAAAACAGCACAAACTTGAGGGATTATATCAAATCAATTCCGCTGGGATTTGTGTCCGCTCTAATCCCCTATTCAGTCTCAATCTCATTAACATACCAGGCTTAATTGGCATTTCATCCCTGCATTGTGTCTCCAAAATGAACAAGGTGTAATTATGTTAAAAAGAGCACTTGAACGGTTTTAGTTGAATTCATGTCATTCATCCGCGTCAGAATGAACGCAGATGTTCCATTGCAGGATACAGCAAGAGATGAGCAGCTTTGAAACCACACTTCTGAGCTGCAAACTTTTTGGTAAAAAAGTTATTTAAGTGAAAAGTAAAACACAGTATTTTCTTCCTTTGTTTCCGTAGCTATACAACATTAACTTTCAAAAGCTGGTTCTGCTTAATTTGATTTTTCATTTTCAAATGAACAGCTGTGTTTAAGTCTAAAAGCCCTTTGTTTAAGCATACAGAGCCCCAGAAAAGGTTTGAACAAAGCATCTTTCTGTAAACACTTGATTACCAGGAAAGGCCTGGCTTCCAAAGTAATCTTGGGGTGGTTTTGCTCTAGGTTCTCTTTTAAACCAAAAAAATTGCATCACTTCTCAGATGCCAAACAACAAAAGCAACAAATGTCTTACTAATTGCATGGACTTCTTGTAGTCAAGGTAAATAAGGGAAGAGAGAAGAGGCTTTTCCAAAGGACCATTTTCCATCCTTTTTTCTCCCCTTCCCCAGTTGCAGACACAAACCCACCTTAATTAAAACCACAGCTAATGGGCATCATATTCAAATCGTTCAGAGAATCAACCACTGTAGAGTTTTGTGGTCAGACAGGTCCTCTTAATACTGATATCTCCCAGACAAAGGGAATATTTGCATAAGATATGCCATTTTAATTAATATATAGGTTGTCAGGTAAGTCATTTAATATTAATTCTTAACCAAATATTATTGAACATTAAGAAAAAGGCTCAGTGGGAAAGCTCGAGTATTTGCCCAAACTTCCAGTTTCAACTTTATTTTGTTAGTGCTGTACTCCCCATTTCATGGTTCTTGTGTGAAAACAAATACTTAAGTATAAATCTCTTTATTAAGATCAGTATGCTTTCTTAAGTGATTACAGCTGGAAGTACTTTGGATATTGAAACATACCTCCCAATTTCCTATTGTATTTTTCCAACTATGAAACATGAAAAACACCATCATCTATTGTATAAATTGTGTAATTACCTAATTACATGGCATCAGGTAAATATGTGACAATTTAGAACGGTAGGTAAACGAGTAATTAGGGAATTAAGATTTATTATTCAGAATGCATAATAATGATGACTGAATCAAAGGTGCATCCAATCAAAGCAGCAGCAGAAGCACCTCGGTGGTGGCTCTTAATTCTCACATAACAGGTGATAGGAGTGAGATATCCCAATGCACCCTGAGTAATTCATTCACAAACTGCTTTGTTTTTTAAATCACGTAAAGGTTCTGGTCAAAATTAGCGTGATGGAAAATCTTTCAGAAAAGCACCAACAGCATTTATAAGAAATAATGATGTCTTCTTAGTACAGTAATAGCAGTTAATGCTGCTTTATCAAAATACGACATGGATTTGGAAATCTCAATGGAAATTCCTCCTAGCAGACACTAACACAACACTGTGCTTTTATCATCTTAAAGGAAAAGAATATTAAATGCTATTGTATCAAAAAGTGTGTATGTACTCTTTGTATGCAAAGAGTATGTATGAACTCCTTTTATGCAAAGAGTTCTATGTTACTCTCATTTCAAAAAAAATTAAATACTTCTCAGTGCAAAATCCATACTTTTAGGATTTTTAATCATTATTATTGAAAATCAAGGTTAGACATTCACTGTATCTTTTTCCTCCCCCTACAAAACCTATTTACAAAAGTCATCTCCATAGGATACAGAGTAGACATCCCAAGGATAACCATCTTCCTACAAGTTTTGTGAAAATAAGCAGCTGGTGAGGAGACAATTTGGAATTCACAAATTCACCCTTAATTTCTCTAATCCCTGATCTAATTGGTGGTGTTGAAGAGAGCAGCACACATTCTGCTTTCCAAAATACTCTGTAGGAAAAGAGCAACAGGGAGAAAAGGATGGTTGTTTTTCAGGCTAATGAAGAATCAACAGAAAAATTAAGCCCAATTCAGTTTAGAGAAAGCTAATTAACCAAGACAGAGAAACCCACAGGAAATTAAAGCTGTTTCATTGTTCATGAAAATGTTTGTTTGGTCATTGTGATAAGAGCTGCTAAAAGGTCTGTTCAATATTTGAAATACTGGAAGTACTTTCCCCAGAGGAGTGGGACACCTCAGGGCCCCAGGTCAGAGACATTCAGGCTCCATCATCTCATGCAGTGGAAACACAAACACAGGTGTGGTCCAGCTCTTCTCTGGACTGAGGCCTGGAGAGTGTTACCCATCACTGATCATGGAATCACAGAATGGTTTGGGTTGGAAAGGACCTTAAAGATCATCTCCTTCCTCTCCATGGCCACCTTCCACTGTCCCAGGTTGCTCCAAACCCTGTCCAGCCTGGCCTTAGACACTTCCAGGGATGGGGAGCCCACAGCCTCTCTGGGCATTTCTCTTCCTTTCTCTACTGATGTACAAAGAAAAAGCATATAAGGAGGAGAAGCTGATCAAGGAAAAAATTTCAAGTTTATCTTCAATGAAGCCAGATTTAATGCAAACTAAAATGTATTCACTGATTGCCAGTAATAAAAGTCTGTTTATTCCATGCTACTGTAACTTGGGAGCTAGAAATTATCTCCAGCAATACCATTATGTTTAGTATTCAAAACTTATAAACAACATAAGACCCTCTGGGCTTGGAAACAAGTCCAAAATCTGATCTGTGTTTTTACTACAATATTGCATTTATGACCATACAGTACAGTTTGAATATGAGCAGTTTTAAAGCCACCTGCTGTTGCAAAAGTTATTTTCCATAATTAAATATCTTCATATCAAAGTCACCCAGGTCATCTAAAAACATGTGGTTTTCTCTCACACACATAATCAAAGTCAGCATATGCTATGAAATAAAACCATAGCTATAAGAAAACCGGCAGCATAATGTCATGAAAATGATTATTGCAAATCTCAGACCTGAGAAAAAGCAAGACCTTATCTTACATCACTGTCTTCATTCAAATAACAGCTGCCATAAACTTGAAATGATCCTCAATGCCAATTGCATACTTTATTATCTTCTGTGACTGTGCTGTTTACCAGGGCCTAGCACACCCTGGGAGTGCTCAAGCCCAGGCTGGACAGGCTTGGAGCAAGCTGGCCCAGTGGAAGGTGCTCCTGCCCAGGGCAGGGGGTTAGAACAAGAGGATCTTGAAGTTCCCCTCCAGCCCAAAACATTCTGTGATTTATCCTGTTAAACCACATCAAGTTCTGCTAGCAAAAACCCACATAACTCATCACACCCCAGTGCAGGGACACAGTACAGCAAATCAAAGGCTACTCCAATGCTGTTGAGGGAGGGAGAGAGAATGATGATGCATCCGACTCCATGGATATCAGAAGGCTAATTAATTATTTTATTACACTACATTATTCTATACCTCTAAAACTGAATCTGCCAAGCACTCAACTCTGCACACACTGCACTGAATCTCGTGACTGTCACCTGACAGTCCTGACACACACACACACACTCTTGGCCCTGATAAGCCAAGGAAAAAAACCACCACCACTTTGGGTAAATAATCTCCACGTTGCATTCTACTTTTGCACAAACACAGGCACAGCAAATGATAAGAATTATGTTTTCTTTCTCTGCAGTTCCAAGAATGTGAATCCCAGAAATATTCTTGGGGAGAATTGTGCCTTGCTTTTCTCTGTGAAGAGAAATGTGGGGCTACATCCCGGGACTGTGCCCTCGGTGTCTGTGGATGCCACCACTCCCAGAGCTCTGTTCTGAGCCCCCTGAGCAGCCTGGGCCAGGGTGCTGCTGCTTCACTGCCCAGCCCTGTGCTGAGCACAGCCTCCCAAAGCTGCCAGACACAGAGGGCAGCACATCAAACATCTGTCCTGCCTGCTCAGGAGATGGCAGTGACCCACATCTTGTAGCTTCCCATCAGGTGAGGGAATGTGGCACAACCTGTGACAATCACAAACCTCTGTCAAACCCAGGGAAAAAGCTGCAATGGTTCAAAGACCATTGAAATGGTTCATATGGTCTGCAATTCACTACTGCTCCTGTCTGGAAGCTCGTCAAGAAGAAAAAAGCATCAGCTAAACATCCAAAATGCCACATACAGGTTCCACGTGCCAAGTGAACCATCTATTTTAAAGAAAGCTGATTCCTGTGAAAATCAAAAGCTATGCAGTTCAGCTGCTGAAATATTAATGAACTTGCTATAAAACTTAAGTAAGGGAATACACAGGTATGCACAGAAAATACACAGGCAAGTCATGCAAATATGGGCTTCAAATAAGAATTCTGAGCTTGCTCTTTAAATCTCTAACTCTTAAAAGTCAGCTTGTCTAGGATTCAGGGTAATGTAAATATAAGTGCACAAAAAGTTTCTAACATACAGCTGGGGAGGCTCCAAACCAGTCTGCTCTTCTGGAAAATCAAACATGCTAAACTGGCACCATAAATCAATGAAGAGAGGGAGGCAGGTGAGGAACAGTACCTGAAAGCTTGTTTAACACAGAGCAAATGGAAATGCTCTGGGAACACCAGTGAGTGCAGTGAAAGAAGGAGAAAAGATCAACAGTTATCTTCAGAAACCACTGAAAACATGCAGAGACAGGAGAAAAAAACCAGTTGTATATAAAATGAAAATTTTACCAGAGGTGAGGAAAATGCTTGTTTATCAAGGCACAGAGTACTCTCCTTGTCTCTGAGGAAGATAAACTAGAATACCACCTGTGTGAGCAATCAATTTTCCAACAACATCAGGAGGTGGAGCTGGGTATTGAATAGGCAACAGAAAATATATGGGGCAAGTCAGGTGGACTGAAAGCAAACAGAGAACACATCTCAGTAATTTCCAACCACTGCTATTAAAGCAATCCCACTGCAGCCACTTACACAGGACAGGTGCTGGAAAAAGTATTTCCTAAAATTTCCAATAAGGTCCAAAATTCAGCTCAGTTTCAGGTACAGCAGCAGAAAATATGAAAAGCAGGGAAAAAAAAAAAAGAAGAAACTAAGGCATCATTACATTATAAAGCAAAATATTTTGGCATCAGTTATTTTTAGCAGAAGTTGGCAGGAGATGACATTGAAGTAAATCATAAGTAGCAGAACTGAGAGAAAATTCTATGACTAAACAGAATTTGTGTTAATACTTCCTGGGATAAAAATTCAAGGAACTGGCAGGAGCTGCTCTGTAAGTCAGTTCTTGGCTACAATTCTGTGTTTATAACTTCTAAATATTTTACTGAAGCTTTCATTGTAGGTAACCAAATTAAATCAACAATAGACCAACTGTTCTGCTCTGGAAAAATGTACCTGGAGTCACTTGGGGATATATCAAAAGTTAAATATGTCATTGATTGTGACACAGCCATATTGGTCTTTCCCTCAACTACAAATCAGAGCATGAAATGCAGCATTCAAACCCTCAATAAATCAATTAAAAGGATATGGAATGATCCCTACAGACCTAGGGTCTGGACTGGAATGCAAGAGGTCCTTGCCAGGCCTTTCATTTCCATGACAGGCATGGAAAACTGCAAAACCCCAGCTGCTGAAAGGAGAAGTATTATTCCAGGAAAGGGGAAACACTGGTGAAAAGACAATGTACAGAGTGCATCCACATGATAATCCCTTGGGAATGCAGGGTCAGGCCTCCCCTGGTGTCTTGTGCAGTTCCTGCTGAGACAAGCAGAAGGCTGGTGGTTTATAAAGTTTTTTTTTTTTTTTAAATGCCATCTGTACTACAGCAGGAAAAAATTAAGGAATCTTTTTTAGAAATGCCACAGAGAATTGAATAAAATATTTCTTTAAATTTTAATGGAACATCAAAATATTTGGGATTCCCCCCCTCCTCATATGGAAATCACAGTGCATTGTTGGGAAGCAGGCTTTCATGGTAGTTCTATTATTAAGCCATCATGAAAAATGTATCAAAGACAGTTCCACAAAACTAGTATTTATTTTCTCAAAAGTGAAAATACAACACTAAAAAAAAATATCCCAACCTATCAGTGTAGAACCATGCAAAAACACAATCTAACAGAACATTAACAAATAAAACCCAAACTGGAAACGCTGTAGAAACAGAAAATCTGACAAGCTTCAATAGATACATTCTCACAATATAAAAAATTGCACACATCTTAGCCCAGCTGTTCCACCAGTCACTGACTTTCTGCCTGGCCATTTTCCAGGCAACTCAACAGCTGGAGTGCCATGAAGGAATACCCTCATTTCTATTTTGGAGTTAAAATACTAATTTCCAGAAGCCACTTTTGCCATCTAGTGTGGAGGTATTTGGGGAGAACCAGTTTAGAGGTGGCATCTCCTCCTCACAGGGATCACCCCAGTGTTCTCTGGACTGTCCTTGTGAAAGATGCTCCTCACTTGTAGCAGCCTTGAGCCAAGTCCTGTGCCTAAACCAGATGATGGAGTAAGCACTGCTGTGGGCTATTTTTCTCAAAAGCTTTGAGGCCTTCACCAATGCCAAAACCTTTCAAGTGCTGTCTGTGAGGCCTTCTAGAACTTTCCCTTTTCATCCAGGGCCACAGGATCTCTGATGCTCCCAGGGTGTGATGGCATCATGCTTCACCTCTGACAATGCTAAAATTTTCATCACCTCGGAGCAGAAATAATTTCATTTTAAACCAATATGGGGCAGAGACTGGTTAACCCTTGTGAGATAAAAATCACAATCCAACCACTGGGGAAGAGAGCTGCATCCACTGCTCTCCACTGCCCGTGGTGAATAAAGTCACGTACTTTGAAACTTGTGTAAAAAACTTTTTCAGGCATATGTTCCTAGCAATTGCAACCAGCTCATGGAAGTTTGTACCTCCACACTCCCCATCCCTGTGCTAGCAGCCCCTTGGGAGACATTAAATCTGCCCAGACAGATCCTACATCATCCCATGTTTCCTGTGATGGAGCTTGGGCTGGAGGAGGTCTCCTGACAGCAGCAATTACCCCTGGGTGTGCCCATTTCCTTCCCAGCCTGCTCCACCTTCACCTGACAGAATCAAAACACATTCCAGGAAGAAACCACAAGCTCCTGGGAAGGGAGGCTGGAAAGCAAGATGCCACATCTGCAACAATTCCTCCAGCTCACTGCCTGCATCCAAAGCAGCTCTCTGGGGAAAGTGAGACAGGATCAGGCTGCCATGCTGGCTCTGAGGAGCTGCAGAACACAGCATTTTATTTCAGAGACACCTCCCACATTCTCCCACATTTGTTTTATTAATAAGTCAATGAGACTTATTTACAGAATATATTGGTGACACCAGAGTTCCCAAATCTCCCAACACCCTCTGATCAGCAAGGGCTTTTATACCTTGCACGCTATAAATACAGCATCTTAAAAATTAAATAACAAGAAACCCTTGAAAATTTTAGTGTGCTGGAAAAAGATATTTCAAGAACACACCATCGAGTCCAAGCTTTATGGATGCTGTTAAGAAAACAGTTCTCATTCCTTTAAGGTTTTTTTCCATCAGCATTTCTGTCGCCCTCCTTTCGCCTGGGACAAAGCACCAAACTGGATTTGCCAGCACAATGCACACCCATTCCTCAGCTTGGCTGTTCTCCTTAGGCACAAACAGCCTATAATCAAAAAGAAATAATAATCATAACACAAACAGCTGGATTCATATTCCCCTCTGCAGATTGCAAACACATATATCTTCTGTACAAAGAGATGAACTCTGTATTTCTTACAGCTAAATGGTATTTGTGTAAAGAAGGATTGCTCCATGCTGGGCTGATGGGTTCACTTCTCTAGGGTATTATTTTGAAGTAACTCTTCTCTTACCAAACCACCTTTTTTTCCTCCAGATCAGGAGAGGAAAGCACAATAACAAGGTAAACACAAATATCTCAAACTCAAAAATTTAAGGGTTAAACACAACACCTATTTGTGCTTGTAAGATTAGGAAGTGCTGGCTTGCTACAGTGGCCCTTTCAGCTGATATTAGAAATGCTCAGTGTCTGTAAATACTGTCATGACTTTGCTTCCTGAAATATTCATCCATCCTGCATTGTATCCTCAGTTTGCAAATGACATTTGATTTTTAATTCTACAAAGCATACAAGCAGTGACTCTCACCCTATTTTCCTCAATAATGAGCAGCGACTTAAAAACAAAAAGCCATCCACGCCAATGGCTGGCAGCCTGCAGTCATCAGTTCTCATTTCCTCGGTCAGACAGAGCACAGCCTGTCAGGCCACAGCACTAAATCCTGCACAGACCCTTCAAGACAAGCCAGCAGCCACTGGGAGTTTAGATAAACTCAGTACAAATGATTTCTTCCTCTTCTGACAGCAAGTCGTCCTTTGATTCAACATGAGAGAAGGTACATGAACAGCCTCTCTCCACAACACAACTCATGTACCAACCAAATTAATTCTGTTTATTGTCTGAGACTTTCTGTTCCTCCCTACACCTTACCCCAATTAGCCTTTTCAGTTGTCAGTGTCCTGGGTGGCAAATGGAAAACTCAGAATACTGAGGCATCACCAAAATGCTCTGCCAGAGCAGCAGCAGGCTGCCTGAAAACCCAAGCTGCTTGTAGGGAATGTTGGTGGTCTTTGCAGCCCCAAAAAAGACAAGGCAGCCTACATGTCTCTACAGATAAACTTGAGCTGGTAAATTAGTGCCAAAGAATCAAGAAACTGATTTTAAAGTGCAACAAAATACTTGAGAGGAGCAGATAAACATGAGCACAAACACTCCTGGGGTGATGTAAACAGTGTTACTTTAACTTCTTTTATTTGCCTTCTTTACACAACAACTAAAATACACAACTATCAACAAAGAAACCCTTGACTTCCCAGCTCAACACATCTCCCTGTCTGTTTACAGGCACTGAATTATTCATGTTGTATAAGGGTATATACAGGAAGAGATCCACGTATGTAGGAAAACAGAAAATGTCAATTCCCAGAGCCTTTGCTTAGAAAACGAAGAGAGAGAGTCACAAACTGTTTAAGCATCACGGAATTTCTCTAAAACTTCAGTCTCTAAATTACTTTGATACTTAAAAATTTACCTTATGTTCACAATCTGCTCTAATGCAAATCACATTACTCTGGGCTATAGCTCAATTTCATTTTTCTAAGCAAGAAGCTTTTATTGGCAGTGAAGCCTCTGAGAATGAAACTTGGCCTAATTAGATTGTTCACCCAGTGCCTTTCCTCCAGGAGCAGCACGTGCCATTCCCCACAGCCACGGGACCTTGGTGTCTGTGCTGTCACTCCAAGGCAAGTGTCACTTACACCCCAGTGGATCAGCACCACGTTCCTGTACACAGAGCATTTTATGGCACATGACCTCAGCAATCTTTAATGGCAAAATTACCAAAGGCAAGAGCCCCAGGTCCTTGGGTTTTGCTCACAGAGCTCTGACAATGTTTGTAACTCTAACTCTGCTGCACCTGAGCTGTGAGATGGTCAGCAAAACCCCCTCAGCACTGTGCCAAGAGCTCCAAGCAATGCCAAGGGTTTTATGTGGTTTTTTGGGGGCAATAGGAGAAAAATCCTGAAGTTGTTTTCTTGGAGGTTGGACTGGATGATTGCCATAGGCCAACTGCTGTTTTCTTGTAATGTATGGCTTAACAAACCCTTGTCACCACTCCAAAACCATCCCACTACAAAGGCTTTTCAACACATCTCCCCTTAAAATTAGTCACCCAACAGTTACCCTCCCACTTTATTAAATTCCCTCTTCTCTGCAGTCAACTGCAATTCAGCTGGCACAGTCAGAATGATAAATGCCCCAGAAAAGCACAGAAGAATCCAGGATACAATGCTTAATTTTGTTTGCTCCTTTGCCTGGAGCCACTTCCTCCTCTGACACAATATTTGATATTGGCTCAGAAACCTCGGATTTCTCCAGGCCATTGCAGGGAGGCTCATTCGTGCACAGCCCTGACAGGGAACTGGAGAGAGCAAGTGAGGACTGTAAACAAACCACATCCTGTTTATGACAGTCAGCACAGAAGAGCCATTTCCCTCCTGCTTGGCACTTCCCAACGTGTCACTTGGCATCTCCTCGCTGTTTTGGAAGGAAAGCTCATTAGAAAATTCATTTACTGCTAAGAAATTCTTGTCCTGGAGGACTGCATTTCGAGTGGGAAGCATCAGGAAGGGATTGCAGCACATCCAGAGGGGTTGGGATGCTGGTGGAAATTGTCAATTTTCCAGGTAAAAGGAATCAGATGTTTCCAAATCGCTGCATTTCCACATGAAAATAAATGGGTGAGAAGCTGCAGCTCTTCACTGGCTCCTACCAAAGTCTCCATGGCAGATGCTGTGTGCTCCAGAGGCCATTTCTAACTAATGGATCTTTCTAAGATGCATTTTAGTTGTATGACTATTCAATCCTGTCCTTCTCTACTAAAATATAGATGGCATAACACAACTTCACCTCCTACAGAACTGACTATTGTTAGAATGCCCTTCTACAAACCTCAGCAGAAGCCTCTCAGAGAGAGGGGGAAAAAACCCAGCACACATCTTCCTGGTTTCCAAACTATTTTATCCTGGTTTCCAAACTATTTTATCCTGGTTTCCAAACTATTTTATGCAAAATGCCCAAGGCTGGATTGAGTTTGGCAGGTAAAAAGCTGGAGTTTTCCCTAACAAACTCTTTTATTCTTTCCATCAGGTAGCACTAGCACAAAGGATGCAGACAATCAAGAATGTGATAATACAGCCCTGGATCACATTGGACCTGGGGGTAGGAGAAAGGAGCAGCAGCCCACAGTCCAAATCAATCACAACAGTCCCTTCTGTACTTGTCTAAAGGTGCCTTGAAAATGGGAAATAATACCAGGAGAATGCTGGGAAAAAAAAAAAAAACCAACAACAACAAAAAAAAAACCTTACAGCTGACAATACCAGTTTTTGAGATTTTTTTTTAAAAATCGTGAATTTGGATAAGTTTAATTTTTAAAATATACCTTAGAAGCAGATCTTTTCTGCCAGGGAAGGCTTGACAAGTAGCAAGGAGTGAAATTATGACATGGCACAATAGAAATTGAGGCCACAGCCCTGAAGTGAGTGCCAGCCCCACAGGAATAGGATCACCATGGCCATCCCATAGGATGGCAGCAAGGCAGAGGCGAGGCAGCAAGGCAGAGGCAGCAACTCAAGTGACTCCACAAGGCACTGAACAAGTCATTAGATTCCACAAGGCTTTAAGCAATTCCTCTGAAGTCATCTCTTAATAACATTTTTAAATTATCAGATGGCTGTGTTAAGTCACTACAAGTTTATCATACAGTTCCTGGGCTAATTATTTCACTCTGGCAGAAAGCAGACATGCAAAACAATGCTCTCAGTTTTGGTAAACATTCAATATTCCTTCAGTCTTATAGTCATTTATCACATTGAAGTTCTTCTTCACAAACCCCAGCAACATTATGTTTAAATTTAGGGTAAACTGGAGGGTGAGGGCTGTCAGTGAAGCAGCTGAAAATTTACCATTCTTTAGAGCTTATTGACACACCTTTCACAAGGTAATGCACAATATACACAAATAGATTTATTTACAGTCTTTCCAGCTCATCATTAAGCAAAATCCTAGGACTGGAAAAATGAAGATCAAAGCCTACAATACAATGAGTGCTTACACAAATTAGACCTAATGAGTTTCCATAGGAGGTACCTTAAATCTCCATAAAGCCAAGAAAGAAGAAAGAATCCCAAATATCACCAACAATACTGGAGAAAATGAAGACTGCAAATCTGGCACTTTGGCAAAAGCAACTTGATAAAAAAAAAAGTGAAATCAGTAGCAGATGTGTCTGCAGACACACCACACACACACAAAATTATATCAAAGATTGAGAACAAACAGCAGCTGGGTCAGAAGGTGTCAGAGGTGCAGTTCAGGAGGAAAGGCCAGTCTGGGATCTGAAGACAGGAATATCTGATGGACAAATGGATGACATGAAGACCCCACACATCTGTAGTACCCATCTCCTCTATGAAGTAGTTAAAACTTTGCCACAATACCCAAATACAGCTGCAAACTCAGAACATTCTTTCTGAAGTTATCCTGGGCAAAGAGGAGTCTGTGAAAGAGCAATTAAGTCTATTCCAGACTGGGTTCAGCTGCCTGCAGGGAGTCACAGATCCCCCTGCTCCTGTGCCACTGCAAGGAACAAATCAAGCAAGTGCTTGGCTCTACTCCCACACAGGAAGCAAATCTGTTTACAATCCTGGAATAAATAAATAAATGAAACTCAACACTTGTTAACACCCAAAGTTTTCCTCAGTGCACAGAATAAAGAGCAGAGGAGCGAAATGCCAATTGCAGCAGTCGCACTCTATTCAAAGAAGAAACCCAGGCAGGGTCTGAGGTCTGTGTGCAGCAGAAATGTTCCAGCAATGCACAAACAAGGAAACATCTGATATAAACAGGCATTTCTCAAAGGCAAGAGGGACACAGGCAGAGCAATAATGTGCATCTGACATGAGAAAGGTTTGACTGAAATCAGTTCTTCACTGTGGAAAAGCTAACTAGCACCAAGCTGTTCCAGGCACTGAACAACAGAAGAACTGGAGACCTGATGTGTCTGTATGAAACACTGTGTATTTAAAGATAGTTACAATCTGGATCTTCAGAAAAAATGTGTCATTTAATTGTTATGAAGGGAGGAATATATTTATATCCACCTCCACTGAGTTCAACTCTGCACTGCATTGATCCAATCCACTCTGGACTTGGTCTGCTAAATGCCAGCTTTTGATGCAGCTGAGCTACTGCAATCATCCAGGGAATACACAAAGCCATTAAGTACATACCTCCTGCATTGTTATTTTTACCCAAAAAACAGAAACAGAGGCTTAATTTTATACAAGGCCTTCGCATCTGGCAAGGAAAGGTAAAACCTTTGAAAGGAAAAAAGAAAGGAGAAATACCAAATTGCTCTTCTTATCATAAAAACCCTTTGGAATCATTTGGCAAGGAGTCAGTTCTGGACTTCTTCAATCCTGTGAGGGAGATTAAAAAGGAATAAAAATAACCTGAATTAACTATACAGGATTATTGAAATCCAACAATCTCTTGGGAGTTGAGCTTTGGGCTCAGAAGAGGTGCAAACAAACTCAGCCCCAAACACCAGCATAAGAAAAACTCTCTTACAAAGCAAAAGATACAAAGCAACAACTCTCCAGAGAAGAACAACTGAGTCTGAATTTAGCCAGCACTACTATTACTATCCATCAGCCTCTCAACCTAAGGGAAACAGAGCAATAAAGTAAATATGTCAATATTTACCGAGCATTTGAAGAACTGTATGTTCTTGTGATGCAAAATTAATCTGTACTGTTTGGTCAGCTTATTTAAAATATTTAAACTCTGTCTCAGCTGCCTCATTTATGAAAGAACTTTTGCCTGATATGGGATTTCAACACTCAAAATAGTTAAACAACTAACAACCAAGCTGTACTTACCAGAGTCCACTCAGCAAGGTTTATCACTCCTTCCTGTTTTCCCTTACTACCTGCTTTTTTTATATCTAGTTGTTTGTTAGATCTTGAATGAAATTACATTTCAAACTAATTAAGATAATAACTCCTTTATGGATTTGTTTTGCAACTGAAACAACATTATACCTCTTGTCTCTGATGGACTCAGGGTATTAAGGAGCCAAAGAGTAATACAACTACCCCAGAGATAAAATGTAATGTCTTTAGATCTATTACACAATATTAAGGAAAACTAGTACAGAAGAGAGCCAGCATGCAGCTGTGTGATGTACAGGGCCTTCCCTCATTTTTGGGACCAGTTCTTTCTCCAGTGAAACTGAAAGGTGATCAAGGCAGGCACAGACAAGTACTTGACTCCTTTGGTTAAACAGCTTGAGCAAAACACACTCATTCTACTCCCACTTTTCTGAAACAAATTAGATGTGAATAATTGGATGAGGGCAAAGAAAATCCAGCTCAGTAGTGAGAGTGCTGATTGAATGTCCATCTTACAGCACTCCCACTGCAGTGACTCAACAGGGGAACATCTTCACACAAACAATGCTTTCATAGGTCTGCTTTCCAACAAAAAGTCTATTTAATTAGAAAACCTCTCTTCTTAGATCCAAGTGAGAAGGTCTGCACACATGGGCCTGAGCATCTTCTGGTAAATAAGGAGCACATCTGCACAGATCACGTTTTACTTGCTGGCTCCCAAGGATTCTGTGCTTGCCCTAGACACCACTTCAAGAAATACATCTTATTGTTTTGGAGATTCATCTAATTTAATTGCTTATTACATTTCACAAATTGCTTTTCTGGGTAGAAGTGATTAATAGATACACTTGTAGGTATCCTCCTCCAGAAGTTTGCCAACAGAACATTTAGAATAAACAGAACAGCACTTTCATGGCTTCCCAAATTAGTGCTTCTCCCACCACTATAAAACGGTACAAGTTCACTTCATAGGTAACATTTAATCTCCAACAGGTGAGCACACACTCCAGAGCTACTGCAAGAGCTCCAGAGCCTTTTTCTTTTTTCAACACCAGAACTAGATCTGACATTAACAAAGCCATATATGTTATGGCAATATCTGGCAGCGTTCAGCACATTTTTAAGGGAACAGACTGATTTTTTAAAAGTCAGCAGTGAAAACTGGAGGTTATTTTTGGTTGCTGGCACTTAGCTCAGCTCTAGCTTCTTGTTACTTTAGCTCCCCATTCTGCCACACAGAGCAGGTGGATCCCAGGGGCAGAGGCACCAGGGAAAAATCCAGAAACTCTGGGATTGCCTCAGAGAAGTGAGACAAGCACAAGGGATGCCAAAGGGAAGGAGGCCACAGAAGAGGGAATATTTACCAGAAATTAAAAATGCGCAAGAGGCACTGCAAGATTTTAGTAATTAATTTGAAATCAAGCTCAGTCAATCACAGGGCTCTCTGAAGGATCAAACCTTACTTTCTCCAATACCTGAACTTTTCCTGTCTTGTTTCTGTCCATGTATCAGGCCCTTGGTGACATTTCTAATGCACTTGCTTGGAATAGAAAGCAGATGTCAAATATCCCTGCTGCAACCACAGCTTTGATGTGGTGGAGCAGGCCATGCAGACATGGATGAAATGGCCATTTAGAGCCAAAGGAAAAGGAACATTAAAGATATGAGTTAAAGCCAAAGGAATTCAGTTCAAAAATACAGAGTAAATTGAGTCCACCCACTGCAATAGTCTTTGGCAATTTTCTGCTGCCAAGTTCTTTATAATTAGCACAACACCAAGCATGTTAATCCTCAGAAAAATCAATGGATTCAACTTTGGAAGACACAAAGTGAAATTCTCCATACCGAGATGCCTCTCTTTAGCTCCATAGTCATTAAGAAAAAGAGGGTTTAAGAAAATCAATTATGGTCTTAACCTGCTCAGTCACAGAATGCATGTCAGGAGAAAAATACAAGTCTTTTTAAACAGCTGTTATTGAGCAGGTCCCCTTCCAGGCAGCCCTCTCTGACCATGTTAAATTACCTTATGCACACACACATCCTCAGATACTTCTGTAATCCACAAAGCCACCTAACTAGCAAAGCTCAATTTCCTTTGGACTGTGCTTGTACATCTAATTCCTCCCATACAGTAATAAATCAAATGTCCTCCCACATCACCCTCATCAGCCCTACATTGCCCACACTTCCTCTCCCCACACTTTCTCTCTGAATCCTGTTCCTGATGAACGTGTGGGCTACAGAACACACTCACATTCTCCTTGCCACTGTCAAACTAAACAGAGCAAACCAGCTGTCTCTGCATTTGGCTGGAGTGAAAGTCATATCCTTGCTCCTTCCTTTGCACAAAACTCCCTGGCTTTAAAAGATTGGTCCCCCTCTCCGGTGTGACCAAGGTAGCCAAACTCAAAGCCCAATGAAACTACTCCAAAAATAAATTTTTTCTTCTGTTCTTAGATAAAGATACTGGTCTGATCCCCTAGGAAAAATCTGCAACAATTCCATCCATTCAATTCAAATACCTCAACATCTCTGCATCTGTTTGTAAAAATGGTATTAAAACTAAAGTCCAGGACAAAAAAGTTCAATCACCCATTCTGAACAGAAAGGTTAAAACCCCTGTCATCTACAAAGCAACCTGGGCTAGTGGAAGGTGTCCCTGCCCATGGCAGGTGGTTGGAACAAGATGATCTTTGAGTTCCCTCCCAACCCAAATCTTTCTGGGATTTTATGATTTACCAAAACTTTGATCTCCTATTATCTGGAAATAAAGGTAGTGATCTCAGCATGACATTCCAAAACCAGATTGAGACTGTCCATGGAAATGAACATGCACCATGTCTCTCTGGGAAGACACTGACAGATGGATAACCCAGTTAATTAACAAAAGGACAGAAAAGCTTTGCACAGTTAAATGCCCCATTCAATTTCCATCATGATTAACAGCTCAGCTGTCAGGGTACCTAACAGCAGAATGTCACTTCCAGCATCTCTTTGGCAGAGACTTAAAAATCAAATATCTGTGTGGTCCCAGTCAATGGAACGGTTAAATGAGAACCTCCCCCAAGTCCCCCCTTTGTCTGAACTTGTTCACACCCCAAAAACTGATAACAGCCCTGAAAACAAACCTGACCACAACACTCTTCCTCAATAAGCTATTTTAGAGGAATAGCAGTTGTTTGGCTATGATCAAAGATTTCAACAGAAGTCACTAATCTTTATGGGGTTTTTTCCTAAAGAACTAGCTTCTTCCAGCTCTCCTGACCAAACTGTGATTATCAACCAATCTGCACCTTGTCATGTAACAGCTGGTAAAGATAAGAAACCAGAACTAAGTATTCATAATACACATCTGAAATGTGACTGTCCATGCAAACTCCAGCCCAAGCTGCAAACCCTCAGTTCTGAACTCACCATTTCTGCTGGCCCCAAAGTGACCATTTCTGATGACCTCCAGCCAGTACAGCCTCCATCTGCCTAAAAATCTTCCTGCTGCCACCTAAGTGTGATGTTCCTCACCGGAACAACAGGCTGGAGCTTGCTACTGCCTCTCTAACTATGTCCCTCACCAATGGATTTCATCTTTCCAGAAAACCAGAAATACATTTACTGCATGTCTAGGTATAAAAATTTTAAGCCAAAGAAAAATGGCATTTGAAGCAGGAGAAGAAAGAAGTTGCCTTTGTTTCCTTTCTCCTAAGAAGGTCACAAATGAAAGGTTACCTCTAGGCTTCTCTTCAGCTTATGCCATTATTTGTCCCTAGCATGGGTTTAATATTTTGGCCTGCAGTGCACTAAATTATGCTTTTTCTTCTTCTACTTCTACCCAAGTCCAGTACAAAAGCAGAACTTCATGAGCCAAACCAGGCAGGGCTCCTTTAGAATTGCATGCAGATGCCCATTTTAAAAGAACATTAAAATACCACAAACATTAATCAGATGAAAATTACTGAACATCCTTCTCATTAAAAAGAGCTCCCAAACAAAAGGAGAACTGAAAACTTGGCCCAGTAAACACCCCTTGCCATTTTCCCCCCATACCTACAGCACAAATCCACCCATAATTAACTTGGTCTAAGCAATCTCATTCATTTCTAGCTTTCCAATATTTAACTAAACTACTCAATTTTCAATTGTCAACCCACCTAAATAACTTTGCCAGCAGCACAGCTCATCTCTTTCATAATTATAAGAGATATGAAGAGTCTCCTTTCATCTTCTTGTGAACATGTATTTAGCTGGTTTCCAAATACCTGCTGCAATTTGTTATCCAGGGCTGCTTCTTGCCCCTGGCAGTCTCCCTTCTGTAATTCAGTGACATTTTAAGGATCCAACAATGCCCTGTTCAGTGGTAGCACAGAACTTATTTTAAGATGTTCAACTTGTTTCCTGGTACCAATGAAAGTGTTTCTTCAGCCTTTCAAACTACTGCTACATATCAGCAGAGTTTTTTTGAACCACTGAACATAGGAACATTTAAAATCTTTTCTCTTCATTTGGATGTACAGCCAGAATATCCTTCCAGTTGGCTCCTTACTAACAACTGGTTTAAAATTCTAAGAATACACACTCCATTTATTAAGTGGCTTAAATGATCTACAGCCTTTTGAGGCTGGGTGAACTATTATTGCTCAGTCAGAACTTGTTCTGCCTTCCATTTCCAATCACCTTCAAGCTTAAATTTCACTCAACACTCTCATTTCCAGTTTTAATATGGCCAAATCAAGGGAGCATATGGATGTAGTAGTATTAATAAAAATGGAGACACTCTCCTCTAATGGTGTGATCAACTAATCAAAGCAAAACTCGTAAAGCCAACATAATGAAACATTAGAACAGCATTACAGAAGACAACAACCCATCTTTCAGCATTTGACAGCACTGAGGAAAACTAACTACTAATAACACATCACACCAAAAAAAGAAAACATGTTTTCATATTGAAAAAGAGTTTATGGGTCCTGGTCAGTGTCTTTCTCCTGTCAACACATTGAGTGGTTTGTTAGCTATTAACTCTCCTGTGTGTTCACCCTTAATGTTGTATTTCTTATCTTACAAACCCTATTGACATAAAATCTCTCTCCACTTTGTACTGAGTCTGTCTTCCACTTCTGCCCTATTAACTCATGTCAATACAGCAAAGGGAGCAAAAGAAAGCAGCAAAGTCAATACCCATCCATCACATTCTTGTGCAGCTGCTGCAGTGAAGAGGAACACAGGACAAAGGAAGTGGCTGCACAGGTCAGAAATTCATCACTCCAATTAATATGGAGCACCCTGAATATTCAGAGCAAAGATCACATGCTGAAGCAGAAGCTGCTCTATCTCCACTGTGCTTTTGCAAATAAAAGTCTCTCACAAGACATGCTGTCCTTGTTTTAGGGAAATCACAAGCTGTGGTGGGATTTGCTACAGTCCCACTTCTTTCCTATGCTTTTTCTGCCCTTTTTGCAATTGCATTTCTCCTACTAAATCACAAGGTACCTCTGGGAATAAAGGAAGGCATCATCAGTGAACACTTAACTGGACAGGATGATCTCTTTTCTCTGCCAATCCCTGCACCAGTAGGAACACTAGAGAACTGAATTCAGAACAAAGAAGAAAGCATTTATCAGACAGAATAGCAGAGATTAAAGCATTTCTCCCTCTGATTGAATGACCACAGTATCACATTCCCTCTGCTCCTGCTGCTGCAGAGGAAGTGATTGAGCTCTGGCACAGGGGCCTTGCTGAGTGAGGAAGGGGGCAAATCCTCTCACCAGAATTTTAATTTCTTGCTCCTGGAAGCAGGAAATCATTACCCAATGCAGCAGAGAAATGAATGCTGCATCACGTCCAATGGTGTCCCTGCTGGCAATCTCTATGTGAGTTTCTTTCAAAGAGCCTGGATCAGGTATTGCAGACCTTTAAGTTACATGGGAGCCATGAAGGGCTGAAAGAACTGAGACAAAAAGAAAGAAATGAAAAATAGAAAAAAATGAAATTGTGAACACAATTTAAAGACAGATGGAAAGAGCCCAACTGAAATCTGTGATTTCCACTGAGGAGCAGTAAAACACATTAACTCATCTTGCCAAAATACTTGGTACAAAAGATATTATTTTTTTTAGTACCTTTTACACACTCCTGGGCTGCACTCAATTGAGGTCTCTCAATTTCCAAGCCTCATTTCTCCTTTCCAGTAGCCAATGTTGGGGGTCCCAGGAAGAGAAAAAGGTAAGATTCCAAATGCTGGATTGATTCCCATATGAAGAGCCTTGTGCCTCTATTGCATGGAAGTAGTGATATTAGAAAAGAAAGGTCTTATAAAATATGGTTTAGCCCCTGCTACTCAAGCTAAGTTAGCAGTAGCTTGTAGCTTCCCATGCAAAACAACCTTGGGAATGAAGAGTCAGTTAACACAACCATCTATTCTGGTAAGAAAAGTTAGTCTGCACCTGCATAAACAATAGATCTGTCCCTTGAGAATCCACAGAGGGAAAATGTAAACACCTGAATCCTAGCACATACACACAAAACAGCCTTTAATCAGTGAATGAGGTCGCAAGAATACTACCAGCCAATCAGAGTTACACACAAGGTCTGGGAAAACTGTATAAAATAAGTGATGTAAATAAAGAATGGGCTTTTCCTAGATAAAAAACTGAGTCCCAGCTAATTACTGTTGCAACATGCCTCCTCTCCAATTCATGCTGTTCTATGCTGAGCAGAGCCCACCTTGCACAGGGATAGGCCAGAGGCACAGCTTTCTAATTTTCTTTTTGATTTCATTTTTTCCTGCTGCAGAAATCAAGAAGTGTTACCATCTTACTGCAGGGGTTCCATACTGTTGTCTCCTTATCACAATAGTTCCATACCTTCCTGGTGGTTCTCATGGGCAGCTCCTCAGAGCACTGACTCTTTCTTCTTCACAAAGCAGCCACTGACTCCAGTCCCCCTCTCCACCAGCCACCCCACTCTTTTATAGCATCTTCTTCTCATTGCTTACAGCTGGGGCCTGTTAAAGTCAGGCCTGTTCCTAATCTTTGATAATTGGCCCAGCTGCAACTCCTTAGGAGTAAGATTACTTTCTACACTATCTTTATTTTCTTATATGCTATCCCCCTACAGAGAAGCAGCAGGAAAGTAATGCAGATTAAAAAAAAAATTAAAAGTTAGCTATTCAGATATTTGTTTGGATGCAGACAAACTGAATGAGTGATGGGATACCTGTTTTGAACACTCCAAAATAAATCTGTGCTGGCTCCCAGAATGATTAAATGGATGCTATAAAGGAATTATTAAAACAAATGTATTTAATGTGGTTCTGTGTCCAAGTTCTCTGACCATCAGATCATTTGCACAAACAAAAAGCAGACTGATTTATCACAGCCATGACTGCCAGCCTGTAAAGTGGCCCAAGTTTACATTGAGGTTTCAGGTTAGTGTGCAGAGGACTCCAATGTGCCAAATGTGCCTCAGATGGACACTGTGTTCCAACCCATTCTGCTTTTGTGACATCTTACACAAACAGGCCTAATAATTCTGATGGATTAAGGGGATTTCTGTTTGGTTCTTTTAAATGGAAGCAGCAAAACAAATTGTCCCTGTTGTTATATGGTATAAAGGATCCCAGCAAGTGTGCTCAGCCCCTGGCTCCTCTGTGGCCCCCAGGCTGTGCTGCATGTGAAGGTTGGTGTAAAGCAGCTGCTGAGATACAAGTTCAGGATGTGGGAACTGAAGCTGTCACTTGGAGAAACCATCATAAACATTTTACAGGAACATTTACCAACTGTTAAGCCATGATGAAATCAGAACAGACAAAACCACAGGCATCAGTTCTCAAAGAGTTTTAATGTCAAAAGGTACTAAATGAAGCTGTGACCCATGTGGAGATCAGACACCAGCCCTGCCACTCTCTGAAGGAAGTTTCAAAGCCAAATGCTCAACAGTTAAGAAATGTCAAACACATCCATGGAACCATCCCTCAGTCACTCCCTACCTTCCCATGCTATTTCAGCTTTTAATGCAGCAGGAGTAATTAACCTCCTGCATGCAGATGTATGAAATCATAAAGACTTATGGCTTGCAGGTAGAATAATTGCAATTAACAGATAAACTAGAGCTGCTCCTCAGCAGTCAGCTAGGAAGTTTCCCAGCTACACCACATTGTAGCCACTTATATTAAATATATATATATGTACAGCTATACAATGTACAGAACTTGCTGAACCTTTTTATGAAAAAGAAAGAAACAGCCTCCCTCCTCTCCTCACACTTGAATCAATGCCTCAAAGCATAAACCAGCTCCTCAGATGAAAGGAAAAGGAGGAAATTTTTAACAATGAAATTCATTCTCAGCTGTGACAGGTTGGGGCTTTTCATTTCTGCACTGGCTTCACAAAGCAGAAGATCCTGGAGTTGCAGTTTGAGCCTCTCAGTGACTGCAAGCATCCTCCCTGAGCTAAATGCAGTGGACACTACCACTCATTTCTTAATTTTTATGACCTACTATATTAAAACCAGTTTAAATGTAATAAAGTCTGCAACATTTACAGCTACAAAATATGGGAGGGCCATAAAATTAGCCAAGCATAAAAGTAAGGGAGTCTTAAGCATCCTCTGCTCACTTTCCAGTGACAATATACACAGAATTGGCATGGACTAAAAAATCAAAAGGAATTTGAATTCAAATTAGAATTCTAACAACCTTTCTCCTGCCTGCTAGGGGCTCAAGGGATATTAACACACACAGACTCACTCTTCTGCATTGTTTCTTCAGGTTTTCATTCTCACTTTCTAAAATTTGTTTATCAAAGTGGTGATCTGAAATATTGATGATTTACTCTCCTACATGGCTTTGCTCAGCTGCAGCTGGTTTGGCAGTAATGACACACTTTTTCTCTTCACACTCCACCCCTCTTCTGCAGAAGCTGGAGTCTAAAAATGTAGTTTTTAGAATCACAGAATATCCTGAGTTGGAAACAACGGACAAGGATCATTGAGTCCAACTCCTGGCATTGCACAGACACCAATCCCACCCTGTGCATCCTTGAGAGTGTTTTCCAAACATTCCTGGAGCTCTGGCAGCCTTGGGGCTGTGACCATGCCCTGGGGAGCCTGTTCAGTGCCTGACCAACACCTGAGCAAAGAACCTTTTCCTGATATCCACCCTCCAGCTCCCTGACTCCCAGAGCTCCAGCCACTCCCTGGGTCCTGTCCCTGTGCTGCCCCTCAGGAGGAGCTGCAGCCCCCATGAGTCTTCCCTCAGTCTCCTCTTCTCCAGCTGAATAAACCAAGAGATCTCAGCCACTCCTTGCATGGCTTCTCCTCCAGACCTTTCACCATCTTTCACAGGTTGCTCTCTATTTTTTTCCTCACTACATACCTTTAAAATGTGTAAGGCAAACCAGCAAATCCACACCAAAGCAAAATTCTGAGTGTCATAACAAATCCCTGTTGCAGTGCCAAAACAAAGCTGTTCTCACAACTCTTCCTGTCTCTCTGTCATTCCAACAGTGCAAGCATGGACTGTGCAGGGGACTTGGGCAGCATCTCTGCATAGTGGTCTATTCCAGGACCATGGAATCTTGCCAGCTTCTTCTCTTCCCAAGGAGGGTTCCCACTGTTTTCTTAGTAGGATGCTGTTTGATCAATGGATACAAAGCTGATTGAAGCAAAACAAAATTTACCTCCTTTCTCTCATGTTTATATTTGATAGAATTCAAAAAACTCTGTTTGGGACATAGGCAAAAGCTTTAGGATTTGCAAGTGACATGAATTGCTCTTTGAGAAAGCCCTGCACCAGCAGTGACAAAGACATGCTCTGGTAAATTCTGTCACAAGGTTTGTTAACTCCCACCAGCCAGAGGACAGATTGTGCTGACTTGCTTAACATTACACACAAGTCCTGGGTCAAAATCAGAGCCCAGAACAAAATTGCTTCCAAAGGTCCAATGAGTTTTGAATGTTTCTGCAGTCCTGTCTTACAGAGGTCTCTCAATTTCCATCCAGCCTCTCCCTCATCCTCTTTAGCTGAAGCAGCTCTAACACATTAAAAAGCACCACATCATTGACCACAAGCAGTAACACTTGTGCACACCTGGGGAGAACATAAATAACATTTACTGTACTTCAGAGAGGCTCCAGCCCAGGTCAGGTGTAAAAACACAGCAGACACACATTGCTTACACCATCAGCCTCCTTCTAAGAAAAGCATTTTTACAAGTCCTGGTTCATCTCTGCTGCAGGACATCTGTTGGTCCCAAATTTTCTGCACTTCAGCTGACCTCCATATAGGCCTCTCCTGACACAGTGATGAGTACTCAGGGGCATAAATCCCAGTGAGGGAATATGTACATGGTTCTGTATTGGTAACAATCAGCCAAGTCTCATGGATTTTATATGTCCAGTGCTCCCATGTATCAAGACTGTGCTTCAATATCTTGCAGCAGAGTCAATGATGGTGGTTTACTTCTTTGAAGTAAGGTAACTAGAGAAGGAACTTATTCTATAAAAGTGCTGTGAAAAAAACATGAATTAAAAAGTAGCTTAACTGATCAAACATGGTACCATCTACACTGAGTTCCTGGCTTGATTCACTGCTTTAAGGACAAGAGGAACTTCTTCAAAGTCTGTACACATTAACAAAAGATGCCTCTCACTTTATTTTTAAAACATCAAAACCAATGAAGTCAGAGGCTGTCTGACCAGGACTGCTGGGTTTGCAAGGAGAAGAACACAGGAACTTCTGTCAGCCTCAATGACAGCTACATTATCCATGGGAGCTGCAACAAATCTGCTCTCTCTTGCTCAGTGCTCATTCAGGAATTAGACAACTGTCTCCAGAGGATGGGAAAGGAAAAACCCCTAAAACTTCATCCACTCTCACTCTCCTGTGTTCAGTTCAAGACCTTCAGCATTCATTCAGAGATGATGTGACATATTTATTTCAACACAACATTAAAAAAATCCAAATTAAAAGCTTGCAAAAACTGAGGAATTTCTCTCTTATATGTGGCTCATATGTTTGAAACAAGGCCCACAGTTCATCATTCATAAGTTTGCCACTGAGCCAAAAATTTCACAAGGGAGTCAGAATGAATTTCTGGCTCCTCTGCCTTTAAGTATTAATGAATACTTCTGTAAGTTCAAGAATGGCCCCCATCCTTGTTCATACACTGAGCCCTCACCTTCAAGCAGCAGCTTGGAGAGATGACTGACACAGCCTGGGTGCTCATCTTCTCCACCAGGAAAAGCTCTCCCTGCAGTTCAGAACAAGCCTGTTATGAAGTCCTTCTGAGAAAGGGCACATTCTGCAGAGAGCAGACCTGCATTCTGCTTTGAGGAGATGACTGGAATGCATTTTCCCTCTGCATAAAGACATTTCCTTGGAGGCATCAGCAATCCATGTAAATAAAAGGTTTCCAAAAGGTCACTGGCAATATAAAATGTAATTAGCTTAAAAACAACAAGTATTTTTAGGCACTACTCTGCCCCAGGTTATCTTACTATTACTTGGGGTTTTATAATCACAGTTATTATCAGCACTTTTTCCCCCCTTTTGGAAGTAATCAGGAAAGAAAAAACCTGACAAATACACTGTTAAAAGACATCTTGTCACTCTCAAATAGGAGAGCTAGAGACTTACCACCCATGGCTGTGCACAAACTGCACATCATGATTCAAGGTAACACAGCAGCAGGTGCACTTGTATTAACAGGACACAATTAAAAATAAATAAACAAGTTAATTACGCTGCTGTTAAGGCCAAAATTGACAGATTTTGCCATGAGCACCAACATCCCACTTGGTATCTGCAGCTGGCCTTCCCAGAGTCAGCAGAGCCCACAGCATTCACAGCAGGGCTCAGGGAACAGTGACTGATCCTAGAAAGTGTTTGGACAAACAAAGCAAAACTCATTCTGCAGTCACTGTATTGGCAGTTCAGACTTGCTGCTGCACCCGACTGCCCACAGGAGATAAGTCAAACAATATAGCAAAATTATTTTATTGACAGTTCAGAAAACAGTATTTTTGGCTAATATAAAATTGAAGTCTGAGTCCCTTAACTGCAAGGCTGACACCCCAGTGCTGAGTCAGTGAAGCACAGAATTTACTGGGATGTGGCTCCAATAAAAACATGACACACACTATTTGCTTTCCATAAGAAGAAAGTGCATTTTGTTGATGGTTTGTCTTCTCCAAGTACCCAAGCCCTGCTATCAGAACAAACTGGACAGTCACTTTCTCATGGGTGCTAACAGCTCTACCATCTCCTCTGCTTCCTGTCCCAATCACCTTCTCTCTCAAATTGTCCAATTGATGAATCAAGTTAAACTCAGAGCAATTGTTCTCAACCTGCATTTAGCTGCAAGGCTTTTCCCTCTCCATCAGATGGGAGTGTTGGCTGTGTGCCCACACGTGTGTCTGTCTGCTAATCCTATCACTGGGGCTAATAAAAGGTATCACTGCTTCTCACAAACCTGGCTCTGCTGAGTCTTCTCTGAATCATCAAAATGCACTCTGACTCCAACAAGCTCCAGTTCTCACACCAGAGCAAGATTTGTAGAATGAAAAGCAAGGTTTAAGACCCAGATGAGCAAGGTCAAGTCAGTAAATTGGGAGTGTGACACAGGCAGACAAGCTGTGCTGCAATTCTGTCCCTGGTGGCACAGGATTCAACAGGAGGGGATGGGAGCAGCCCTGCTCCACACTCCCAGCTGCCACAGAAAGAGATACAAAGTGATTGCAGTCCTGCACTTTAAGTAGATAAAGATGCATCAACATAAATGATGCTTTCGGTTTTAAAAGGTCAATTAATGTATTGTCTCGTTAATTTTTACCTCTAATGCAAGATGCACAAAGAGGGACTTTTTCATTAGGATAATCCATGGAAAATGTGCTGTTTAGTCAGTAGAGTCCCATTAAAAAAAAATAAAACCTCACAGCTTTTTTTAAAGCATACACTCTATGTTATTAGTTGTAGATGCTTTGGACTCTATGTACTGCAACTGCCATAGGCTAGATCTGATAATCTCTTATTTGTACAGTCAGAAAGGGACACATTTTGGTTTATTTCCATAAATATTTCAAAAGCTTTCTCTGGCTGAGAAACAGAGCGCCTCTTCAGTAGTTATTCCAGTCATAAGAATTTGATTGTTGTTGCTTGAATAAAAGGAAAGCTTGGGGGATTTGTTGTGGGGGTTTTGATGAGATATTTTTTGTGTGTGTTTTTTGTTACTGATTTCCATCTCTTAACAGTGAGAACATATTTTAAAAGTTATTAATATGGACATTGTTTTAAATATTGAAAATATGCAAAAACAGCCCATACATAAAATATGACAAGGAAATTACATTTTGCTGGAACACTGTTCTAAACTCCAACAGATCACCATGCCCCAGTTTGCTTTCTGACCACTCATCCAGCCCCAACAGGCCCTCTGAAGGTCACATCCTACCAGAGGTTAAGGGAAAAACAAAACAAAAACAAGCCACCAGCAACAAAATAGCTGTACCAGTAGGATGCATCCCCTCTGAACCCATCTCTAACTCTATCTCCTTCCTAAGGAGGGACATATTTCTGCAACAGAATGACTGCACTGAGAAATTGTCAACATTTCTTCTGAACAAGGGCATGGCTGAGCCACTACTGCCTGAAAACACACCAAATACTGTTTCAAAGAGAGGCAGAGAGAGGAACTGACTATAAACACATTTCCCTTCTGTGATGCCCATGCAAGAACTAAGCAATTGGTATGACTTTGGGAATTTAAATATTAACAAAAATTAAAAATTCAATACATTTCCTTCAACAACAAATCTTGTGGACAAGGCTGGAGAAAGGAGGAAGTGCCAGAAAGGCACAAAGACATCCAAGATCTTTCCAATATCTAACCTAAGACTTTATCAGCACCATTTTCTAAGAAGGCCTTGCCTTTACTCCTCCAAAACAACTTCTCCTTCCTTAACCAGATGCATCCAATGTATCTGATACTTCACCAAAAGCTGCAGCTGGGCCAGGAAGACGCCCCGAGGGTTGGAGCACCTCTCCTACAAGGACAGGCTCAGAGAGCTGGGGGTGTTCAGCCTGGAGAAGAGGAGGCTCTGGGGAGACCTTATGGTGGCCCTCAGGTGCATGAAAAGGAGGGAGAAGGACATTTCTACCTTTTATATGGGTAGAAATAGTGATAGGACCTGGGGCAATAGTTTTAAACTGGCAGAGGGCAGGTTTAGATCAAATGTTAGGAAGAAATTCTTTACTCAGAGGGTGGTAAAACACTGGGACACAGAAGCAGTGGATGTCTCATCCCTGGAGGTATTCAAGGCCAGGCTGGATGGGACCCTGAGCAACCTGGTCTAGTGATTGGCATCCCTGCCCATGGCAGTGGGTTGGAAATGTGATTTTTAAGGTCCCTTCCAACCCAAACCATTCTGTGATTCTGTGATTCAAGCTCTCCACAGGAAGAATTTCTGAAACAGGCATATTCACATCAAGATGTTCTACAGCTTCTTCTCTTTCCTTTCACTTGTAACATTTTTTAGCTAATTGGCTCCAGAATTTATAATGCTGGTGACAGCAGCCTGGCTGTGCAAGGCAGAGGAGGTGGGGGAGGAGGGGAGGGGAGGCAGAGCAGCTGCCAAGGCTGCCGGCACCATCTCCTGTTCTCAGGCAGTTACTGCAAAGCCCAGCCCCAGCCTGGGATGCTGATGCTCAGCCAGGCAGCTCAGGGGATCTTATGCTTAGAAATATCACAAGACAACTTAGGAGGTTTTATGCAGACTCCAGAAAAAGCAGGAATCCAAATATGAAGTGCAGCTAAAACCACCGAATTTTGAAAAGGAGCAAATTAAGCAGCCAAGGAGGGGGGGGGAATGCAATTACAGCAGAAAAAACTGAGTTTCACCATTAGCATTGCACAATAAGAAGGTTTGTCAGGCACCGGTTTAGCCTCCACATGTTCACATCCGTCAGCATTTCCATGATAAATCCTAATTTTCGCCATTGTTGATCACATTGAACTAAAACTTGGTATGCAAGTTTTTAGCACAGATGCTCAAATAAATTATGCACATTAGTCATTTAACTTTCAGAGCAGCAAGAGAAAGCTGCTTTTTGGGAGGGGGGTTGACTGCAATTTATGACAAGTTTGTTTTTTTTTTTTTTTTTGCCTTACACAGCTAAAAAAGACAAGCAGCTCACTTCTTGAATAAACTTTCCAAGCAGTATGTCTTTTGTATAGATGATAAAACTTTGACAGTAGGAGAATATTTATGAGTAATTAAAAACACCTTCCCACCACCAGCAGTGATATACCTTCAGTATTTTGCTCTATATATTCACAGGTGCATGCAAGCAGCCACAAAGAATATTAAACACATAATGAAAATACCAATAACAGCAGCCTGAAGGCAGCAGGCAGCAGAGAGGATGTGATCCAGATGAGAAATTGTTCAAGAAGCAGTTAGTTATGGAGCTAAACAAAGTGTACATGCAGATATGATCAACTGATTGAGACATCCCAGGCCAGACAATCTATTTTTCAGACATAACCATATTCTGTGCAGTATTTGAACTGAAACCACTTTACAGCAGGTTAAAAAATCCTACAGAATTCACATTTACCTTGGTAAAAAGTCTCAGTGTATTCTGGCTGTCCTCATCAATCTGCTCAAAATAAACAATATCAACAGCACCATAAAGTACTTTAGAAAAATCCATAGTCTGTTTCAAAACTCCTGTTATTACAGCAACTACAGTAGGTGTTCAAATAAATGAGTACAAAAAGACAGAAAATTCATTCTGCATTCTGCCACCAATCTCCCTCTGGCTTCCCATGACTGCTCAGGAAAGCTGTCCTGCAGTTCTAGCATTACAAATTAAGAGACAAAACTGTTAAACACAGCCTTGCGTGACTGTTGATGCCTTCTCATGAAACAGTTCAGGAGCCACAGCCACCACAGCCATTTTAGGATACTGTATGGGAAGAAACAGATGTGCATTTGGGGGAAAATGGAACAAAAAATTCTTAACAGTTATGGGCAGATAGGAATTAATGTTTATTTGCCTTAAAAACAGCGATGTGCAGAGCAGGCAGGATGCAATGTTTGCTTTCATTCATGAGGTGACAAACTTGTGTCACTGGATAAAGTGACTCAGCACCCAGGAAAGCACTCCAGAAACTGAGTCCAGACTTCCTGGGCTCCAATCATCTTCCTCATCTATGGAACTACCCTGGTGGCTTCAACACCAAAGATATTACCAAACTGACAGGCCCCACTCTTTCCAACTCCCATCACATTTTTCAAGGCATACTGCCATGTTGCAGAGGAAATAAAAGACAAATCCTAAGAACTGGAAATCTTAAAGCACTACAATTCCCAGAGCTCTATACCAAGCTTGGCAGCAGGCTGAATATATGGTTTTACATAATACTACTGGTTTCAAAGTAGAATATTTCTACTGTACTGCTGCCTACTGCACAGCTGAGATTACAATTCCTCCCTTTGTGTTCATATCACAAATATAACATGGATGTGGGGCACTCTGCCCATCAGCCTCCTGTAAATCATTAATTTGATCATAGCATCCCTCTGCTAAGAAGGAAAGAATAAGAATAATAATAATAGATAATAAGTTTTGACTTCTAATTACTTCAATATCTAAATATTCATTCTGGATTCTGAGAACTCTGGACTAGTATTAAGATACATCTATTTCATCTAGAATTTTTAGGAATTTCATTCTCACAGAAGTGGAAGATTTATAGGGTAGATGTGAGTCATGCACAGGAGAGAAGGAAGGCAGATTTCTCCTTCCCTAAGTTTTACAGTGCAGTTCCAACCACGGTGTCTGCTGTACCACACACTACCAAGAACAGCCTGTGCTTCCTACCAAATTAGCTGGTTATTTTTACATATTTTTCTGATCAATAATGCCTACTGCTACCAAGGGAATGCTGAATCAGCATCTCCAGGTGAAATGAAAGCTAACATTCATTCCAGTAATAAAGAGATGCACAGACATCAGGGATGTTGGTGGGAATACTCAGGGTCAATCACAACCCTGGAACAAGAAGGACTATTAAGAACAGAGTTAAATACTTTCTACAATTATTTTTTTTTCATCATTAGAAGTGATCAGAGCACTGAACAGAGTGCTCTCACAGATTATTCTTGAATGTTCTCCCAGGAGCACAGTCAAATAAAAGGTAAGAAACCAAGCACTAATATTTGTACTGGTTTTGCACTCTACAGCCTCCACAGAGCTCCAGGGTATCATTATAGCTTTGTCTATCCCCTCTAGGCTGCTTTTTTTGGCTTTTTCTACATATTTTCTTTTTAAATACAGACAGAATGTTCCATGAGCTCCAGAACCAAAGTTGCCTGGTTTCCTGTGGATTTCTCTCTCTAAAGGTGACTCCTGACTCAAGCAGACTTCTTTTTCTCATACCAAAATGAGAGGAAACATGAAAAGCAGGAAAACCATGCCAGCAACATTACCGTGGTACTCTCAAATGCCATGAGCTTTTGGCAAGCATGGAATAGCAAAAATGATGGATTGTGGTGCTGCCAGGGTGTGAGGCCAGAGCTCCCTCAGTGCTGCCTGATCTGCAAAGGAGCCTTTCTGACAACAGGACATTCCCAAGGGTCTGTTTGCCTGCAGGGCTCTGGTCCCTGACATGACCTCAGGGCATGGCCTCAGGATGGAGATCTCCTGCAGATGGAGATCTGACTGCCTTAAACTTGCTGGAATTCGTGATTTTTGAGACCTCCACCATCTGCCAAGCTTGACAGAACACAACTTGCAAGTTCAAAAGTGTAGGGTAGGCACAGACAAATCTCATCTACATACACACACAAAGCACAGTAATAAGCCTCACTTCCTCAGGAAATCAGACTAAAAATGGCACAATCATGAAAAGCAAAGGTCTGGGCAAAATCCCATGTTTTTCAAATTGGAAGCATAAGTCAATGTCTTGGCTAAATTATTTTTTGCTTTCGTATTTTCTGCTAACTATATGATAGAAAAAAAAATAGAAAAGCTTTGTATCTACCTAATTAGAGTCATGAATAACCAGATGTTGCTCTAGAAGCTTGCTATATGAATATGTAGATTGGTCACTTAATGAGACCCTATTGAGTACCTTCTGGTATAGAAGTGCAGGAAAGATCCATTTTGCAGAAAAGGAAAAGCAGCATCTACAGTCATTTCTTCATCATCTCACTCTGGAAAATGAATGCAGAACCTGCCAGCAGTTAATATTGCCCTGAAGCACCGTGAATAAACATTTGTCTGATATTAGGTACACAGACACCTCCATGTATAAATCAAGGTGCAATGTGCCATATAAATGAACAAAGGAAGAAAAAAAATCCCTACCTAATCTTATATTAGACATTAAGTGCTTCTTTTGATCAAAAAATAACTCATAAAGCCTATTAAAAAGCTAGCACTTCTCTCTCTGTCAGATAAAAGACACTTCACTGTAATTAAACTTCTGTCCAACTTTCCAGAAGATTAGGGGAAGAAGTCTGACAGGCTCTATTTGTTTTTGTGACTGACATTCATTGGGACATCCAAGGAAAAGAGAGGTTGGGCAATAGATTTACAACACTTCTGATCTAACAGCACTTATGAAGATGGACAGTTCTGGGCTTATCATCACTCATTCTTTTTTTTTTGTTTAAAAAAAATCCCTGCTGCCCAAGTCTAAAGCATTTTCTGTTCAGTTTGCAATCTACATTCCCTGGTTTTCAATGGTTTGGGGTTTTATTTCATTTTAAACAACAACACACACAGCAGATTGTTTGGGTAAATCAGTCTTACATGATTTATATGAATACAGGTGGTAAACAACCAGGTCTCTTAACAGAACTCCATGAGCTCTTGCAGTAGGAAAATTCTTTTCCAAACACATTCTCTGTGTCCCTTTTCCCATATGAAACAATATGTCAAAACACATGGCTGGGTTTCTGACACAAGGTGATGGGAATAAGCCATCAGCTCCAGGATCTCAACACCAGAACCAAGGATTTATTGCTCTTCCATTTTCCCTTCTGTCCTTCATCCTGCCCAGAACCAACTTCACCTATGTATTTCCTTGTATTTGACCTTCCACAAGACATCTCAAGGTCCAAAATCAATCCTGCACTTAGACCACAAGAGCAAAAGTAGAAATGATCACGTTGGGAGGAGCCACAAGTAACCATTTTCATAGCCTGTCTTTCCAAATGCAGCAAAGCTCAAGCCATAATGCAGCATCATTCCTTCACGTGAGCCATCTCATAGGACAACATTTCCAATTCCAGAATACTTTGCCAGGATTGTTTGAGGAAATCTCTCCAGAGAGACCAAATATGTAGATAGGAAGCAGGCACAATAAATATGCAGCTTTTCTCACTTTAAAAAAATATGATGTATATGAGTATAATTGCTACATCATTTCTGCATCAGAGAAAAGCTCATGAACCACTTGGCTGACTTTCCACATTCCAAACTACAACCACCAACACTTTTCAGTGTACCACACCTACAGCAGTCACAGCTGGAGGGGAAAATGGGCTTTAACTAATGGTGACTGCATGGTTAAAGTGACCCACTAATTAAACACCTCCCTTCCATCACCTTTCCCCAAATAGCAGAACAGGTACAATTCTTGCTATCAAAGTGGCCCTGAGCAATCTTCTTTTGAGCTTTTGAACCTTTGGATTGTTAGCTTTGCTGCAGTTAAAAAGCTCCAGGACACTTCCTGCTGCTGCAAGTGTAATTTACTCTATTTATACGACTTCTAGCAACACACCCCAGAGCAGCACTGAGAGTCCATCACGCACGATTAATGGCACTTTCTGCTACATTACTCAGCCATCCTGAAGTTGCCAAGAGAAGTGAGTTGCTGCCCATGTGTTCAGTGCTAAAGTGACCCTCCTCTTGCCCCATGCTGGCACCACAGGAAGGTTTTCTCCCCTTAGCAAAAATAGCAAGCTCCGAGGGAGTCGACACTACTCAGACGTGTAAACAATCACTGTTAAAAGAAATTGATTTCAACCTACTGCTCAGGAAATTCAGTCCTGTGGTTCTGTGTCTAAAAGTGTGCAATGTGAGTGATGGAGCAGATAGGATATGCATCACCATTTGATCTCTGGGAGGCCTGGAGACACTGGCAATTGCACAGGCTACACAGAACACAGATTGCAGTGCAGATCCCCACTCAGGGAAATACCACTGCAAAAATGGGTTTATAGTGATGTTGTCTCTTTGTGGTGGGATCATCTCTATTGCCTTTTAATTACACAAACACTGGCTCTAAAAAATGCACAGTAATAAATGGAAAGCAGGTCAAGAATGCAAAAATGAGAAAAAATAAATTTTCTGTTTAGTGAAGCCATTCAGAAAAGGTGTTTATCAACCATAACTCCCCACTCTAGATCAACTACAGGACACTGGAAGCAGAAATAGCAGCTGGCAAGTGCCTACCCCAGTCACTGAACAGTGTGGGAAAGCATCACTGGCAATACAAACCAAGATGACTGCAGTGTAAAGACAGAGAGAGAATAATCAGCTTGCAAACCCCCCTCACACACCTTCCAGGCACTCTCCTGCCTGTGTTTAAAGGTTGGTGATGAGCACACACACACACACTGCACAAAAACTCAACATCTGCCAGGTAGGGAAGGGAGCCACATAATGCTCTTTACCATGACACTCAAAAATCTCTTCTACTAAACACAGTTTTGCACTGTAGCAACAGGTGAGCCAGGATTATCTGTGATTCTCTCCTTTGTTGCCATAAAAATAAATTCAGATGCCAACTTGTGATGATGTTTTCTTAAGTATCTGCCAATTCATTAATTTTAATGGAGAAAACTTAAAAGTTTAGGGCAGACACAAATTTTGTGGTGTTTGTACTGCACAGTGCTCTGTACACACATAACCACTGATGTTATAAATCAAACATTGCACTATCAGCACCAAAGAAAACATATTTCAACTAAGGGCAAAAGAACCTGTGGCTGAAAAAAAAAAAAAAAAAAACAATAGAAAGCTGAATAAGTGCTGGGCTTCATCACTAGAGGGAGGCATGATCACATATTAAATTACTCTAATACACAGACAATTCCGAACACAATTATGAAACAAATAAAAGAGAAGATCATCAGCTAAATCTGGAAAAGATTTATGGAAAGGAGAAAATTAGGTTTGCTTCCTTAACAAGATTTTATTTCCAAAATCTCAAAACCTTCTGCTGAGAATTTTCAAATCACTTGTAATGAAAGGTTTTTAAAAATTTATCTTATTACCTTCTTTTTAAGACAGAATAAGGTATGTGATAGAAGAAAGTCAAAATGATCAGTTTCAGAACTGACACATCAGGAAAATGTTAGAATTTTAATTTGAGCAGCTTTAAAGCCCATTTAACTTGAAATCAAAAAGTAATTTTAATCATGTTTTTATTTTTAAACTAAATTGGCACAATTATATCTAGATGAACAGGCACTACCAAAAAGCTGCTTTTTCAACAGACATTTCCCCTTGGCCATTAATAAATTTAGAAAAAGAACTTCTCTGAAGGGCTGTGAAAAGCAGCCTAAAAATAAAAACCCAAATCTATAACTCAAACACTACCATCATTCTTTTATTTTATCATTTAATCTCTTGTGGGTTTGAGGGTTTGCCTGGTTTATTTTTAATATACAGAATATCTTTTTTATATTGGTGAGATATTTTTTTCTCCCCTGTAAACTTCACAGATAAAACCACACAATAATTTGGCTGGCTCACTCCTGGGAATTTACCCTTAGCTAACCATTTTACAAGTGACTAAACAGTTTCATTAACAGCAGCAGCAGAGCCAAAACTTTTTACCACCCTGCTTGAATCCTGCCCATCATTAGGAACGTGGAGCCCAAAACAGGATCATCAGCTACCTCAGGAGACACGTCAGGAAATACTGCCCACAATAATCTAAGCGTGCCCATCCAGAGCTCAACATGGCACTGACTGCTCTGCATTCAGCATTTTTACACCAAAGGCTCAAATTCCCCACACTCCTGTTGCTCAGCAAGGCAGCCACAACCCTGCAGTGCAAACAGTTCAGGGTCTTTTTTGAAAGACAGAGGTATTGCTTTTAACAAGAATGGCTTGAACAGAGGGCTCCTAATGTGTGGAGTTAAACAGGGAAGCAAGAAGAAGTGCACTGAGGGTGAGCAGCACTGTCTGGCATGCTGTGGAACTGTGTTCAGAAAGGCTGTGGAACCAGTACAGACTGAAAGTTTAGCTCTGGCAAATTCATTTCACCATTACACATTGACTCCCACAGGAGGGCAATGGTTTAAACACCCTCATGTTTCAAACACACATCTCACTCCATAAACAGGCTGCTCCTCTCAAAGCCTGCCAGCACTTTGCCAGCAAAACTGCAAACATCCTTTTCCTTCACCATCTCTACAACCTGGTCCTTTTAGCAGTCAAATCACAGTCCTCAGAGCTCCTACTCCCTTTCCCATACCCAGACGGATACTTGGCACTTTTTGCTTTGTGACATTTCCTTTCCAGATGAAATGGTCCGGGGAAAGCAGCTCATTTCCCCTTGCAAACATTCCTAACGTAAAGCTTGATTAACTCTTCACTGCATCACCCACAGTTATTCATCTTTTTCTTTTTTTCTTTCCTGCAAGGATATCAGTAAGCAGAAAGGCCTTTATCAACATGGGAAAGAATAGAAAATGGCACAGAAAGAACATGGAACATGAAGGAAATATAAAGAGCTGGTCTCCCAGTTTGCAGCCCTTGTTTCCTATCTCTGGGCTTTAACATAGCAGGGTCTTGCTACCAGCATTCCCTCCTGGAGTCACTCACCTGTTCATGAAGGTGGAATTCTGCTCTTTCAGGGCAAGCTCCCTCTGCTGCAGGGCCACAATTTGCCTCGAGAGATCATCAGGTGTCCTATGCAAATAAAACAAATAAAAACTTTTAATGAATCATCGGTTGCAAATCTATATTGCACACACAGCCATGGAACAGCTCTCACCAAAAGCAGCCAAAGGTGATTTCCTGGGGCCAAACCTGCTGCAGTCCCTTAGAACAACACAGAGCTGCACCTTGTCCAGCTCACATAAAATCTAAAGCCATCACAGTATGAGCACAGCGTTAGTAGTGAGGGGGAAGAAAAGGAGGAAATAGAGGGGGAAGAAAAGGAGGAAATAAATCAAAATGCAGACTGTACAATTCAACAACTCTGGCTACTGCTGAACACTCTCTGAGAGTGTAGATGTTCATGTACATCACAGGTGACTCAAAGCAGTGCTCCCACAGAGTTACCAGTGTGCTGACTTCAGAGTCCTTCACACACACCACGACTCCAGAGCCACAGGAGAAAAAACCAGGATCCCTCAGCTCTGGGTAACACTTCAGATATCACTGATAACCTTTCCTTGTCAAAGAGATCAGAGATTTTTACAGACCCACTAGCAACAACTGCACAGCTGTCAGAAATAGGTTTATTTTTTCATCAAATCCAATGACAAATGTTTAAAGGTAATGGAATGGGATCAAGATAACTCCAGACTGGCAGTTCCAGGGACCACATCAACAGCCTTTGCAGGAGGAAACTGCTCTTTCAGAGGCCTCTCTTTAAGTCATAAAAATAAAAAATTGTCTTGAGCCATCAGAAAGGTTTTCCCACCCTAAAATAGAAGCATCTATACCACACTTCCCAGAGGAAAGGAAGCTGAAAAGTTTACCCCTGTATGAATTGGGTCCATACATCCCCCTGCTCCACCAAGATGCACCATCCACAAAGGGGAAGAGTAATCCAGACCCTGAAAGTGCTTTTCACAGGCAGATGAAACCAGGCCTGGTCAGAGTCTACAGTATTGAAATACAGTGCTGGAATGAGGCTGCTGCCACTCCAAACACTGAACAGGGAGAAGTGCCTCAAGCTTGATCATTGGATTCTGACTGGATCTAGGACTAGAGAAGCCCTTTTTCTGATGAAAATATTTTTCAGGCAACTACTCACATCAAAAAAAAGGCATTGCTTTTTCTCTTTAATCATCTGTCACTTCCAGTTGAGTGAAAATTAGTTAAATGCTGAGTTGGTGCAGATAGGATTCAATTTTGGCAACCCCAGCTAAAAGATTCCTGCATTTCACTTCCAGAATTACAAACCTTTATCCTTCCTCAGCAGAAAATTTTGAGGCTTCTAACACCACTTGTGTTAGATCCAAGTCTTAATAGTCAATATACAGTTAAAGAGATGGAAATGTTCTCCCATCAGACAACAGAGGCACAGATTGAAGCAAAGGAATCACTCAGGACAGGACATCACACTCACTAGCCAAGGGAATTATGAGAAGAAACCAAGACACAGCCCGGAGATGGCTTGGCTAGAACATCTGAAAACAGAATTCTGTTAGCAGAAACAAGTCAATTTTAAGCCAACATGCACCTGGATTTCAAAATGTGTTGCAGCATTAAATAACATTTCAAAATTTTGTAGCTGAGCCTGAAGGGATCCTTAACTTGAGCAGTTCACCAGCTCTTTACTGAGAGCTACCAATGGCTGGGCATCAGAGGAGCACCAGGGAAATGGACTGGGCACACCTAAGTCTGTTTGGCAAGAAAAAGCTGTAAGTAGACACAATGATTTCCACAGGAAAAATCTTTGCACAATGTCAGGCCAAGTCAACAAGGCTCTGAAAAATGCAGTTGTAAGCTTCTAATAAATCACCCAAATACAGCAGATTTATCATAAGCACAGTTAATATCAGGCAGCTCTCTGGTCATGTTGAGTGCCAGCCCTCAACACTATGGTCCCTGCATCAATGAAATAATTTCACAGATTCTTTTTTTAATGTATAAAACAAAGTGCGTCTGCCTTGATTTTTTTTTTCTCTTTTTTTTTTTTTTCCAGAAATTCATACCATAATCTATTAGGACTGAGATCAGGAACTGAAATTAATCCAGTAGTAAAATGAGAGAGTACAATAAAACCACAGATTTCTAGTAATGACAGCTCCTGACCGATTTCCAATAAAAAACAATCGTCCTCATCTGCTCAGCCATTCAAACCAACAATCAGCTTCCAATCTCAGTTCCAGCAATTGGCAGCTTTAGGTTTACACTCAGTTCTGGACAATGTTTTATTGGCATTAAATAGCTTTTATTATTTTTTTCTTTCTAAGTGGAGCAGCATAGCTACATAACAGAAAACCAAGCCCATGGGTATTAATCCCCTGTAAAGAAAAGTTCATTTGCTGTAACACTAAATCATATCAGGTGATCAGAGCCAAAGACACCTTTGCATGCACTCTGCTGTCCCAAGTGAGAGGTTTCAAAGCCTGGTTCCAAGGTCTACACGCTATCCTGAGCATCAGTAGTTTGGCAAAAGCCAAATTTCCACAGATCCAAGCAGAGGAACGACGCTGCGTGCACAATAAAATTAAATCAAAGCTTTCCATTTGAAGAGAATTGGTCAAGTCCCAGAGCACTGCAAACAGCAACCAGCTGTAACCAGGCCTCCCATTGCACGAGTTTCTGCAAACAATGCCATGCAAAGGGAGAAATCTGTCAGCATCCCAACACACAGCAATGTGCTCTGGCCTTGACAGCCTTGGCTGATGTCTATAATTTTTGCTAAGCTCTGCTCACTCCCTGTGGAACAGCTGATACAAAACCAGCACTGGAAAGCCAAGGAATCTGCTTTAAGAGGTTCTTTGTGACAACACAGCTTTCCAACACTACTGGAATCACCATGTCTTGTTGAGGGAAGTTTGAAACCCTGTCCTGAGCCAAACAGAGCCAGAAGTCCCTTTCTGAGAAGCTGAGCACTGCCACTATGCTCTGCAGGCAGCTTTCTTCCCCAGGGAGTAACCACCAAAAAACCCACACCTTGTGTGCACCAGCCATGCACAAATCTGTAAAGGGACCAGAACGGTCCCATTCAGGGCAGTGTGTTATAAACCTGATTCATGTGCTTTGTAATCATAAAGTGCACATGAACAAATGAAAAAGGGACTTCCAAACTGCAGGAACAAATCCCAGTTCCCTCCTCCTGGCTAAGGCACAAGAAGGTAAAAGCTAGAACATTCTTCCTCTGTCCCACCTTCCCATCCTGAGACTCCCTAAAGCAAAATTCATAAAAACAAACACTTAAATTTAAGTCTAATTTGGACAAGTCTTTCTTTTGCCCTAAACAAGCAAATTAGTCCAGCAGTTTACATCACACTAAGGCAGGAGGGAGACAAAACTGCTGGTAACGAAAGCTCTTTGCCTTCCTTTGAAGCATAGGTGATTTTAAAAGGCACAATTTAAGAATGATGAAAACATAAAACCATTCAAATGGTGAAGTGAAAAATTACCTTAATGGGATGTCCAACCAAGTCATACAATGACTTTAAGTGCCCACTGTCACACTTTTTAAACTTTTGAGGAAAACAGCTTATGCTATTTTGTATTATCTTTTTTTTGATGCACACAACTGACATTTGCCAGGATTTGGAGGAACACTCTGTTCTTAGTTAAGGATCTATCACCATTTCAGTATAAACTGTGACAGTTACACACTGAGAATTAGCTGTCGAAGTAACATTAAACCAAGACTCTCTAAGTAGGTGAAAATGTTAAAGAAAAAGATTTTTAATTTATAATTTATCAGAATGTCAACTTCTTATTGCTTCTATAAAATGTTTCAAAATGCACAGCAAAGGAAGAGTTTTGATCATAGCTAGAGATCAGACATGAAATTTTAAGTATGGAAGTGCAAGACAAAAGTAAAACTAAAGAGAAAAACAGGCACTTCATCAACTATGTTTGGAGGACTGAGCTCTTCACTGCTTTTTGTTTAATTAAATTTGATTCAAACAATCAAACTAATAGTACATTTATAACACTAAATTACACAGAATTACTTATTTTTGAAATGAATTAACATTTCTCTCCACAGATTTAGCTCAGTATGAATACACAATGACAGGTTTGGTTGTCTCAACTAAGTCATATTAAATTGAAATGGAACATTACCAGATTTTTGGCACAGTATTTTTAGTTTTACACTTAAACATAATTAACTGACAAAGACCAGAGACCAACATTCTTATTAAAGTGTTTGTCAAAAAAATAAGGCACAGAAAGGGAGTCCACATCTGTTTAATTCTCTTCTTTGAAAAACAACTTCCAGGTGTTTTTTTGGGCTTTGGTTTGTGGTTTGGGTTTTTTTTTAAGGTAATCTCCCAGAAGTATAAAATATTTATTTTGTCCCTTTTTTTTTGTATTATGAACATGGAAATGTTATAAGATTCTGAAATTCTGCTCTCCATAAGAAGAGCCTTTTCTACTTCTACAAAAATAATTTAATCTTCTTTCTAGGCAGGAAAACAACAGCATCTGAAGAACAAACAGAACAATAACATGACAACAAGAGAAGATTTCTGGAAAGGCAGTTTAGTTGTTTTAAATATTTCTGTATGATTAGAAAGGCCATGGAATGCCTGTAACAGTCTTTTCCTCTATGTTTGAAGTGAGTCTCAAACATCCTCTCTGTATATTTGATCTCCTCAACTGCTTTAACTCCTCTAGCTCTGGTTTACAGGACTCCTGTCTATCTCTGAAGCTTCACCAAGTCCAAAAGCAGCTCAGTTCCTGGAAGGACTTGCCCTGCAAGAAAGTTCAGCAAATATCAATAACCACAAGAGCTCATACAGAATTCTGGGATACAGCACAGAGTCCTCATGCTTCATTTGGTCATAATAACTCCATGTTTGTTACGAGAAAGGGAAATGAAGCAATTTGCAGCTTTCTCCTCAAAATATGCATTGCCTCTTGGGAGGACTCCTTAGCTCACCTTCACCAGACTAGAAGAAAATATTACCACTAAAATCTGGTGTCCAGACCTGGAAGTTCTGAGAGTTAACTTTCACAACAGCACTTCTCCTGCAGAAAAGCCCCTCCAAGCTCCAGTCCAGGCAGTTACCCCTGTCTGTTCATATCTCCATGCCTAAATCCTCCCCTCCTATTCCTGACTACATTAACTAAGGCACATGGTCTGGAATCTCCTACACACATTAGTCACAAAAAAAAAAAATACTCAATGTTTCCAGGCAATTAGGACATATTTAGTGCTTTGTAGCACTTTGATTAAATGTTTTGAATAGCAGTCACAAACCTTTACTCATTCAAATGAGCTGTCAAACCCACAAAACTAAGGTATACCTGAGACTGTTTCTCCAACAAAGTGGCTGCTTAATATTTTATGTACAAAGTAAATGGAGGAAATCTGAAGTGCAAGTGAAAGCAATAAGCAATCTCAGCCTCAGAGGTTCTCCTCATTTAGAGAACTCTTATTTGTGTACAGATAGAATCAAAAAATCCAATTGCTCTTTACCAAAGCAAATGTCCCCATTAACCACTTGAAGCAGAAGAACAACTTATTTGTAAGAAAACATTTGAAGTGTTTATAACGGTCTTGACAATTCTAAAGACAATTGATATGTCTCTTTTGAAGCAATTGCAAAATTAGCAAATTAATCCAATCAAGCTATAATTTGAAGAGAGGAGGGAAAAAAAGGAAGAAAACTATCTTAGATTCCAGTTACTAACTTCTTCAGATTTTAATGAAGAAAGCTTTTTTCCTCCCAAAGTTATGGCATGATAACAACACATTGTTCAAGTCTCATTTCTACTTTAAAGATAAAGGTAAGGGCTCAAAAAGATAAAATTAATCTTACTTTGGAAAAAAAAATTAACCGTTGGGCAAACATTTCAACAGTCCAAACTTCTTTCTCATCCCTACCACTGCTCTAAGAACAATCCACAGAAAGGTGGTAACACACATTGCAGTGCAATGGAACCTCAGCAGTGAAAAGCTTTCAGAGACCTCAGAAGAGGGAATGTACACAGCAGCACCAAGACTGCTGAGCTGGAAGATAAAAACACTCACCCTTGGGGTTTGCCACTGCATGCTCAATCACATGGCATAATCACATTTAGAGGTCATGGTGAAACAAAAATTTCACAGTCATCAAGAGACCTTCATAAAATAAGACCATTTATAAGGCAGCAATTTAACATACATCTCGAGACACAGGCAGGGCATGTACAAAGCTGTGAAATATTCCTTGTCCTATGTTTTTCCTATACAAGAAAATAAAGAGTTCTTAAGGTCTTAAATCCAATAGATTAGACACTGAAAAGAAAAAAAAAAGCCACAAAATTCTAAAGCACCTTTCAGCATTCCCCAGCCATAGCAGAGAGGTATTGAAGTTGGAAATGATCAAAAGGGATTTTAAAAATGGCTGTTACTGCTCTCATGCTAACAGAGATATCAGCACAATCTTCACAATTAGAGAAGCAAATGTACTTTCTCAATTCACAATTAAGTGAATGTAATTATATATTAATGATGATGTTGAAAGGAAATTATTGTGGTACACAATTTTGTACCTATTGCCCTTAAGACTTCAAGCACAAAATGTAAACACACTTAATAATGTAATGTTTCATTTTACTACAGCAGCAGCAAAAGACATTTTAAGTGTTTTTCCTAATCACAAACCTTATCTGAGAAAAAAGCAACAGCTGAAGGGAAAAATAATGCCATAAAATGAATAAAAACCCCTTTTAGGGAGTCATAAGTAGGGTTGTTTTTCCTATAGTTTCTATTTGTCACTGAATTTGGAACAATCATTTTGGCAACCTGAGGTTGGGCTGAGAGGACAGTGTCAAGGGAGCCAAGAGACTTCATGAGGAAGGTGAGGACAAATCAAACTAATCTAAAGAACAGAATGTCAGCAGAACACCAATTATGTATTAGATTTTCAATGCATTTGGATAGTTGTAAAGAGCAATAAACAAAAAATTAATATCTGAAAACCAGACTGAAATACAAAGATATGCTCCTTGGAAACAAACTCCAAACAGACAGATGTTTCTTTCAACAGTAGGTCATTAGAAACCTTGAAAACCATTACAGGCCAATTATCAGGATTATACAAAACTGGGAAAGAACCCTGACAGCTAAAAAATCAATTTTATCAAACCTCTGCTGGTTGCATTCTGCAAAGTTACTCTCAAGACATTTGAAGAGAGATTTGGACCAAGCCTAGAAAATTACATCAGCTTCTTCTCAAGGAAGTAGGAGTCGGACATAGGGACAAGATACAAAATCTTCCAAAACCTAAAAACAAATATAATTTGCATGTATCCAACATGCCCTTCTGGCATACCTTCTATCCCCATGGAAATTACCACCAGAGACATCATTTTTGCAGATAGCCAGGGCTCCTGTCTGACAGGAGAGCTCCTACAGCAGCCAAGGCTGGCTACTGACAATTTATGTACATTTGACTATTTCACAGATTGCACTGAATTGATGGTCTTGTTCTTTTGACACCTGTCTGAGATAATCCTTGCAGAATATTAATTTACCTAAGTCCTTGTATTGTTTTCAACATCTTTATTGATCCTGTTGTTTACCCAGACTCTTATCAGCTGAAAATATTAGCCAGCAGTAACACAAAGCCCCTAACCTTGAGCAAGAGGAAATAATAATAATGGCTGAAGACAGGTCCTTGGGAGAGTCTAGACCATATTTTCAACTGCTTTTATATAAAGTGATTTGACATCCCATATATTATTTACTTCTGATTACAATCACATATTTAATCTCATGCCAGGAATGGCCACTTTAAACTACAACTTTAAGCTACAGTAGAAGTTATTTTAAATGGGTTTTTTTTTTAAATATCAATACAATAACCAGTCACAGGTAAATTTATGGTAACAATTTTAGAAAAAATGAAAAGCATACTGCTTGTATGTTCAGCTGGAATTCTAAGTTATTCTTTCAGCTAGAAAATTGAGGTTAAGCCTGTTGCTTTGATTAATTAAAAACTACCCAAATTCAGTAAAAGATTATGTCTCACCTCTGCCAGAAGCAGAACATAAAACATCCAAGCTCCAGCAAATGTGAGAGGTTAAAAGCCTTGCCGAAGTACAGAAAACACTGCTGAAAAATTCTTATATTTATCATGAAAATCAATAGCAGAACAACAGAATTAGGAAATGCCTGAGGAAAATGCTTGTGCTGTTAGCAGCCACAGGGTATTTGTATTAAGATGGCAAAAAGGCATCAGCTGCCACTGAAGCTCTGTTTGTGGTAGTTACATCAAGTGCATGAAACATCTGATGCAGCTCTAGATATCCCTCGAAACCAGACCAAAGCAAGGCTTGAATTTTAGAAACTGAGGCACAAAGACTAAGCAACATCAGTAGAGACACCCAAAAATCTCTAGTTCAATGTAGAAAAGTGAAACCTTACACTGATTTAATAGATGATTATAGCTATCAATCATAAGCACTGTCTCCTAAATATTTTGTTTCCTAACTGGTAAAAGCCAAATATCAGTATGCAACACCATTTTTGTGAGCCATGCTAATCAGTTAATCCTAAAACACGAGTTTAAATCCCAGCTTTTTGCCTCCTGTTTAGCTGCCACATCGTTTCCCACCGAGTTCATTTCCCATTCAGAGCCTGTTGCTGAATTCCTGGTTTGAACAAATGCAGGAGCACGTGATCTCACTGTGCAGAACCCCCATCTTTGGCTCAGGCCTCCCCACTTAAGGAAGCACATTTCCCACTCAGCTGGCCACGGGCTTCATCCAGGAAAACAAATTACACACGTCCCCAGACACATGTAAATAAACCAAGGAAATTTCAGATTTACAGCTCTGTCTTCAAACCCTCTCCCCCAGCTCAGGGAGGATTAAAAAGGACTTCAAAGAAGCCTGAGTTCCAATTAAAACACTGTGACCACCCCAGGGACGCAAAAATATTCCTCTGATTAGTGAGATGCGCTCTTTGAACTGTTTGGCTAAAAAAAGCTTTCAGAACTTTAAACAAATGCAGTAATTCTCTCTCATACTTCTTTTTTTTTTTTTTTTTTTTTTTTGGAAAGTTTCTAAAAATTTAATATTCAAAGTGAAGGACAAATAACATTTCAAATGGAAAGTTTAATGGAAGCCCATTAGCACATCAGCTCTAGGCATCACTAACATGAGACACAGCAAGACCTGAGTGCTGCAGTCCCAGTACAAAGCAGAGAACTCAAGTTGGCAGAACAGAAGAGCCCAGAGTGTCACTGTTGCTGCAGAGGTGATGGCACCCCTGTGTAATGATATCCCAATCCCAGCAGCCCTCAGAACCACTCTCCCTGAAAGGGAGAGCACATCAATCCCACCTCGTTTTGAAATTCTGCTTTATTTCCTTAACATCCAAAGCTCCCAAGCCACACATACAAAGTGTCTCACATCCAAGTTCTTTGACACATGGTGATAATACAACAGTTACCCTCAGACTTAGCAATTAGCACAGATTTAAATAAAAAGCTCTTTCTATGCTTGCTGCAAAAAAAATCTATAGAAAGAAACCAACACTCTCCATCCCCTCAGACTCTCACTCCCAAAACCAGAGCTGAATTACATAGTCCAAAAGTTTTAACATCAAGAACAATGAATGCTAAGAACAAATGCTGGGAAAATAACTGAGGCTTGGAGCATGCCAAAGGAGTTGGAGCTAAAGTGGGTATAATAAACCTGTCTGTGAAAGCCAAGCCCCAATCACCCTCATCCACAAGGAATGAATAATTCATTGCAGAAGGAGATAGAAGCAGACTTCAAGACTTGTTCACAGAAAGTGGAACTGCTCAAGTATAATTGCATTACAGATGTAAACAGTGCATTTCAACAATTTCTGTTCTCCTTTTGCCAGCTTGCTCTCACAATCCTCACTCAGCTCAGGTACCTGCATCCAGCACAGGGGTCAGAGCAGCCAAAAGCAATTGTGGCTTCCCTGTGTCTGCCAGGGCTCCTGGGACTGGCATTCAGGTAAGGACTGCACTGGTGTCCCAAGCACTTGGACATCATCTTGGCTTGCTGCTATCATCCAGCTTTGAGCACTTCAATGCCTGAAGCTGCTAGGGGAGGCACTAATAAGATCAGATGATAAACACTGGCAAAGTTTGAAATGTATCCACAGAAAAGAAAGCTCCTATTCTCTCTATTAAAAGAAACAAACACCCTTTTTTCACTCCACTTTCACATCCTTCCTTTCATTCACATTTACCTTGAAGACCTTGATCATCATTCTGTCTGATACAGGACTACTCACAAACCAGTTACTTTTCCTTTTTCAGCAAATGGATGCTACAGAACCAACCAGGCAAGAGTACAAGAATGAAAGAGCTTTCCTAAAGTCTTCAAAAAATCCACCCTCCTGGAGATCTCCTCCTGGCTTCTCTGGGATCTTCAGCTTCCAGATTCTGGTCACTGCTGGTGTGACTGCAGCTTTGTAAAACAGCTAGGCCATTGAGGAGAAGGTGCATCAGATATTCCCAGCTCCTTGGATTTCACTGGAATTTGATTGGGAAGATACTGCAAGGGAGTCCCATTTATACAGCAAGTATTATGCACCTGAGATGCTAAACCTGCCTTTGGACAACAGTTTCAGAAAGCACAAATTAAAGCTGCAGCCATTAAACCACAAAATAATTTTAAGTTGCTGGTGCAGAGCTCCCTGAGTCAGCTGCTTTCCTCCAAAGCTTGTCTGAATTATCAGGTTTTCCTGATACATCACCAAGAAAATTTTTAGTTTACTTCAACCATTCTGGTTTATAACCTGAGCACATGCCAGCTAAAAATATTTTCAAATCTTAGCTCAACTCTCCTTCCTCTGCTGAGCCACAGCTCCTCTCATAGAACTCCCCACTTCAGAAGCACCCCAAAGGAATAATGCCAAAAATGCACATTTTTTGTAGAACTTGATACCACCACTGTGTTTAGTACTAAACCTGTGCAAAGACAGGATTAAAATGAAAGCACAAAGGCATATGGAAAACAAGTCCCTCTGTACCTGAAAGCAACTTTGTAAATGCAAATGCTTACACAACACTTGGCCACATGCTGAGCATTTACTCTTTGCAGAGTCATGTATCAAGACCAGGATTTCTTCTCTCTCCTTCTGCCAAAACCTTTCTTCTACCACATTTACTATATTTTTATAACAAGAAGAAAAAATTGTGCACACAGCACATGACAGAGAGAAAAAAAAATTTGGAACAAATGCTTAAACAGGCAAAGAGCTTTTTGTAAGTCTGGGTAAGAGGATGACTGGCTGAAAAATAAAAAAGTCACACCTTCAAGCTGTACCTTTCATGTAAGGAGAACTCTTCAATCAATGCAAGAACACACAGAAAGGTTCAACAAGTAGGAGCCTCCACATGAAACCACCTCCCTGCAGAGGATCCTGCTGCCCTCTGCACCAAGCCAGACAAACAGACACATCCTGCACTGGCACACCTTTTCCCAGAGAGGACTGGCAAAACCCTGAAGTGATGGGCACAATTACTGTACTGAGAGATTCAAATATATCCTACCAAAAAATCTTTGTTACAAACTCAGGGAACTACATAAATAACCCCAATTTTCACATGCACATTCACCAGAGTCTGTCAAACTATCCATTTTTTAGCAGGTTTAAAAGAAACACTCCAATATACAGTTCCTCAGAAAAGAGAAACCAGAGCTGCCTATTGATTAGGTGTCAGGGCTACCTCAGGAAAGAGGGAAAAAACATAATAGTGGAAACAAAAGTTGCCCATTACATCCTCCCTTCAGAAAGCACAAAGGCTTTAAATACATGAAACCAGCTCGACTGTGTAGTTACCCTCTGAAAGGCTGTCAATTACCTAAATTGGGCTGTGTGGCAGGGAGGAATAAAAATGAGACAGGGTCAAAACAGCTCTGGAATTAATTGGGAGGGGAGAGGGTATATTTCAAAAGAAGGGGAGTTTTCATTCTCGCCCACCTTCCTTCTCCCTCACTCTCCAGCAATCATCATGGCCCAAAGAGACAGCAGAGGAAGATTTCATTAATAAATTTATTTCAACTTTCTTTTCAATGGTGCTAAGAATGTATGCAAATCCATTCATAATTAGGTTTAAAAATTCCATTTCATGGGATAATCAGACTTCAAAAAACTCAATTTTAGTTTTAATCAGATTTTAACAAGGATATTAAGTCCATTTCGTTCAGAAGAGGGAGAAACGGTGAATTTAACACAAAATGTATTCAAGCTTAGCCCTGGGAGATAATTAAATAAAATTAATTTGGCAAGGGTTGTCTGTAAATGGAAACGCTCCAGACAGCAGAGCAGGTTCCTGAAGGAAACAAAAGCAGTTCATTACTGTACAAACAGATACAAAGCTTATTGTTCAGACAGAAGAGAACTGCAGCTCCTCCACAACAGCAGGACAACCTGAGCCCTTGAGCTGCCTCTGACAAATGCAGCAGTGTGTGGAGGAGGAGAAGGTGGTTGTTTCCTTCTTGTTTCAGCTAAGTCCCCACTCCCCTGGCACAGCAAGGAGGGAAAATGCAGGGGACAGCATATACAAACCTAACAATTCCAAATTACTAAGCACAGAAAATTATAAGAAACAATCTAGCGAGAGACAGCTCCTTTAAACTCTAAAAACCCACGTACAAACTTGAGGCTGTCAGCAAGATTTTTGCCAGATATGGTTCCATCAAATTCCATGTAATGATTTAGTCACACCATAGAACTGAATCCCAACTTTATACCAAAAGTATCCCATTCTCCCTGACAAAAACCACAGACTGATACAGATGCTAAAACTTTGGTAATTGTCCTTCTCACGCTGAAATTCTGAAGGGCCAAGTATTTATTTTGTAGCCCTTACAACCTTAGATACAAAAATGCAGTTCTTTTAACATTGTATACCAGATGTCTCTGACAATTATTAGCATCGGATGGGTACCAGAGTATGAAAGTAATTTCTGGAAAACACTCAACTGTGCTGTAGATTCAGACATTCTGGTTTAGGTTTTCATTATATATATATTGGTTAAGGGCTTACCTAAACTTTCCTCCAACACTGGACACTTTTAAGGTTCAGCTGGACCCAGTGCTGGGCCATCTTGTCCAGACCAGGCTTTTGCCAGGAAAGGCTGAACCTTGAGGTCCCTTCCAACCTGGTATTCTACAAATCTGAAAATCTGGTGACCTGGACACACCACCACTGAAAAGAACAGACAACAAAAACCAGACAGATATTTCTGGAAGAGAAAAAACTATTTTAACTATCTAACTACAGTCAAATGACATTGAGAAAGAGCATGTTTATCTTTAGCAGCTGTCACAAGCCATCCAGGGAGGAGCACGTGCATTTCCAAGACCTATGTCTATGCAATTAGGAAAAAAAAAATAATTCGGAGCATTTTTTCACTCTTCCTCTCTACCAGACTTGCAAATATATCACTTATTACAAAGTGCCAATTGCATTTTCCCTTGCCAGGTACTTGCAGACAGGTGAGCCAAAAGGTGTTGTGTGACCTTGACAAGTAGGCCAGCTCTCCAGAAGGCAGGTGATGCCTTTGCCAAAGTCACACTGGAAACCATCAAACCTAAATGAAAGGCTTGTCACAAAATAGGCTTGATGCCATCAACCTTGGCTGCTGCATTTGCAGAAAACCACCTGAAGCCACAGAGCTTTATCTCGGGGAGTACAAAGAGCACCGAGTCAAATGTCATTTGCAAACACAGTAGCAAAACTGAGTATAAAAAACTCCTAACTAGGTTAAAGCATCATCTTCTAATGGAGCCAAGAGCAGAGCTGTGAAGTATTCCCAAAAGCTGTCCCAGTTAAAGCTGACTTCTCTAACTGAGGATGCAGACACTGATATACTAGATATTCTCAGTCAAAGCCAGACACCCATTTCTGCCCTCCTTAGAAAAGTTAGCAGGATTTCCAGCCATCACTGAAGAGCTTGATGTGTATCACAGCAAGAGGATGACTGTTTCATTAAAAGAGAAAATAAATCAACTTGGTCAGCAGGGAATAACTCAAGTAAATCCAGAATTTCATATTTCTTCCCACCCAAAAGATTTATCTTCCCTTTTACTACACTGCTCATATTAGAGTGTCTCTGGAAGACAGTTTAAACAAGTAATAAGAATTCAAAAGCAATTACAACAAGAACAACTTGTGCCAGAAAATGGTTCTTGCAATAGCTGCCCATTACTCCCTGCAGAGACACAGAAATTGTTAACTCTGCTGACAAGGGAGTTGAGAATAATGCAGAGAAAGGGAGTGAGTAAGGATTGAGTCCAAGAGGCACTAAAAAAGCAGAGAAGAGATGCTCAAAATGTGAATCAATACATTTCTAGAAAAGACAAAACCCTGCCTTTTGTTTGGGCTCTGTGACAGATCTGCTCTGCTTATATAGCAAGAGGCAGCAAAAGTTGAGAGCAGCTTCACTGCTGCAGAGCTTTCTACCACTCTGTTCAAAATGGATCATGCTCTTACAAAAACACCATTCTGCAGGACATGACTTCATTAGAAAAAAACCATTTTGCTGCAAGGGGATGACCAAAATACATGCAAAACATCTACTTGAAAAAAATAAGCTTTGCCAATGCACTCCTAGAATTTTACATCAGTGGAAGGGAGGGAGAGAAGGTCCCATTTACCTCCAGCTCTTACCTGCCCTGGCTAAGTGGAAGAGCTGGCATGTTTGATCTCCTTTGTGCTGAGCAGGGCTGGTTTCATTTCCTACAAGCTGCTCTAACCCCACTGAGAGATGCATTTGAAAGCAGGAGCCCTGAGCTCTTATTCCAGGTATGCAGGTCAGCACTTTGAAAACAACCCCCAAGCACTGATTCTGGTGTTCACTACACACAGGGACCCACTCAGCCCCCAACACCTCCCATCTTTGCTTCCAGAATGGGAATCTTTCAAATTATCCCAGCCCCAGTGCTCTTGCCAGCCCAATGCAGTGTTTGCTCTCATTCAGGCTGCTCACTTCAGGCTGTGGGTTTTGTAGGTTAAGACAAAAAACACTTTTCATTTTGTCTCAAACACAAAAAGGCATCATTTATAGAAACAGCAGCAATTTAGGAAGCTCATTTCTAATACCTTACAACTTTGTTGAATATTGTTTCAAATAAGAAAGATTATAGCTGAAAGCAATACACTTTTCTATTTACTCTATGCACACATTAGAGGTCCAAACTGCAAGAGTCTTTACTTTTTAAAAGGGATGGAGGGCACCAACTGAAAATCTTTATACTTATTTAAAATTCATACTGATGAGAACAAACCTTCTAAAACAAAAAATCTGCTTCAGGTCCTGCTCTGGATTTTTCTATCTAGCCCAAGATAGCACTGACACTGAACAGAAATGAGTGAGTAAATAATCCAATCCACCATGCTAATTTCCATGCTATGAGTTATTTTAAAATAACAAACAACACTTACATAATCACAGCTAGTTCAAGAGAACCTTGAGGCACTTATCACATTAATCTTTTAACTCACTAACATTTCAAGTTCACTGTGCCCTTTAAGAAATATTTGAAAATATTGTGCTGTGCTTTTGCTACTCCAAGCCACATGAATTTTTCTCTCTCCAAGCAATGCATGGACAAAGGTATATTTGCAAGAATATTCCCTTTAATAAAGCAGCTTGTGAGGAAAGAGAATATAACTCAGGTAAAGATAAGCTTTCATCAAAAATATTCAGTGGGAAAGCAGTCCCAAGGGAGGACAGATTGGGGCTTCAGGACAAAGCTTACATAATATCTTCACAGGGCACATAAGCAAGCTTGTCAGAGCAGGAGCACTTTAACAATGCTAAAAAACTGAAGTACTGTAATGTTCATACATTTCCAAATTCCTCCTGCCCAAGTTGATGCTGCAATGCTGGCTGTGAGGTACAATTAAAACTGAAAATTTGACCTTTCCTGGCCAATCCAGCGCAGAGCTCCTCACTGCACTGATGACAAAGCAAAGCCAGATGATTAAAGCAGCCCCTTCCCAGCTCCCTCAGAAGCAGCAATCTGTGCTCTAGGCACTGATGAGGTTAAGCACTAACCAGGAGTGAGTCATTCTCAAAACACCATCAAGATAACCTGCACCAAAAACACTCAGAAAAGCTTCTCCAACGATACAAATCATATTTTAGTCTTATCAGCACTGACAGATAAGCTCTTCTTAATAGTTCAGTGCATTTTTCAGCAAACTGTTTATTTCTCAACATGAACAAGGGTCAGCTGCTTTCACACTTCGTGTCCCTGTCTACAGTTTTGTTCTGCATGGGCAGAAAGATGGACATCAGCTGCTTTTACTCATTAAACTCCACTCCCCCTTCTCCATCTCCAGTTTTCAGAAACAAAGCCTGCAATTCCAAACTAAAATGTACTGCCCCTCTTCCTATTCTTGAATACATCCCCTTGTTTACACATTGGCACATCCACATTCAAATGAAAGTGGGATTGAAAAGATCCTTCTAGTTTAGGTCCTGTCCAGTCCATTGCTATAATGAACTCATCTCTTCCATAACCCTGTGGAGCAGAAATTTGGATACCTTTGACTCCAGTGGAAGCTGGATTCAGAACTTTAGTCTTTCTAAAATTAACAACCTCCTTGTAACTGCATTCATGGCAGGGTTACAGCAATTTGATTTAAATGCCAGTGTAAGTCCTAAGGATAGCTGGTTCCTTTTCTCACCAGTATGGATCCCCCCTCCTTCTCCTCCCTTCTATCCATCAACTTCCTGGCAGCAATTACATCTCCCACCAGACTCTGCCAGAGGCTGCTCCATTCCACACTCAGGAATGGCCCCCAGGCTCCTGCTCCTTCCAGGAGCCACTTTCTGCATCCCCCACCATCTTCCTCCACACTGGGTGACCACAACTCTGAGCAGCATCTCCCAAGCCCCTTGAACGCTTTCACCTCCATGGCAATTTTTCTCCTGGTGACTCTCCTGTGTGAGAATGAACAGTGATTTTAACAAACACACAGCCCTTCTGGTCCTTTCTACTGCATGTGCTACGTTTTCCAAAAGAAGTTTGCATTCAGCTCCCAATTCCATGGAGCACTGTGCTTTGTTTCATTGAATTTTGTCCCATTTCTGCACTCTAATCCTCAGGGTCATTCAGTTCTGCATATCCAGCTTTTGTGTATTTATGAATCCTCTGAACTTGGCATCATTAGCCAAGTTTTATCAGCACACACCAAATTTTTGCACCAAAACCATTAATAGAAATACTAAATAAAGCAGATCCTAAGGCTAATCTTTGAGGAATTCTACTTATCCTTGCATTTTCCTTTCAACAATACTGAATCTATCCCTGCTTAAACAATTCTTATACATCCTACAATTCTTCTAATAATTTCCATCTTCTCCTCCATGGTTTATACTTCCCCAAGTGGTTCCTGTTTCAGTGAAGTTCAAAGAAATAAGATTTATTGTGATTTATTTGATAATATAATCAATTCTCTAGACAAAGAAAGCTGTTACATCAGTCTGGAAGAATCCATCTTGGTACTCCTTGATCCAATGAAGAGGGAGATTCCTTGCCCTGCAGCTAAAGGCCATGCCCAGGAGTACAGGGGAGCAGCACACAAGAGTTTGATTCCTTACTGAAACATTTGGTTTTGCTTCTGTTCAAAAAGGGCCTCTGCATTAGGGAAGAGCTTTGAAAAAGACATTGCTATGCTAAAACAAAATCATCCCCAATATGCATGTATGGGATGTGCATTTTTGTTTAAAAGTTTCCCTGCAAAAGCAAAACTTTGGGAGTAAGTGAGGGATAATGTACTGCACATCTAAGGGCACATCAACAGCCCCAGCTTAAAATTTAGAGCTGAAATACTGAAAGATGCTAAAATGGAAATGGAACGGTAAAATTAAAACTGAGCTGGAGATTACAGTGGTTATTGGGTTTTTGGAAACGATCAAATGATAGGCTGAATAAAAATCAAGCACAAGCATTTGAGCTGTCTGACAGGACCAAACCATCCCCTTGCTGATTAGTCTCTGCTATTTAAATGATAATTTCACTTAAAGGCAAACAGGGCTGCCTAATGCAATGAAAGTGGCTCTTTAGAAGCGTCTGTATTTTTGAAAGCTTCTCCTTCACAGCAGAGTGAACAGCAAAGTTGGAGCCATTTACACATAACATGGGTCACTACATGCTGCAGGGAGCCAAAGCAACTTTTACCAACTGTTTGCCAACAGTGTCAAACAATACTGTGTAAGAAGTCAAGGCAAGAAATCCAGCAGTAGCTCAAAATGGAGTGTCTGGCTGGTGAGCCCCCCATGGCAAATGAAACACCTGCTATGGAGCAGACAACACCAGCACACGTTGCTAAATTACTCTCCACACAGTTCTTGGACTCAAACTACTGAAGTTCCTCAAATCACCTTTCAGCACAGATGGACAGTGTGCTAAGCTATTGCTTAACAGCTTTTTCTGTCTCCAGAATGGCAGATCTGTGATCCTGGGAAGACAATCTCTTGAACTGCTCCCAGAGCTTTGAAATGCAAAGCAAGGACAGATATATTTTTGATCTGAGCTTGCTTACTTCTCACTCTGATTATCTGATTATACATTACAGCCTTGCTCTGCTTCAATGTCAGGTGCTCATCTGTTTTATTTTATACTCTTCCTATCTCTCCTTTAGCCTCCAGAGTTATTACTCTGATATATTCAAATGGAAATAAAAGCATTAATGGCAAAGGAGAAAGAACACTAATATTTTTGAACATCAGAGATAAGTACAGCATTCTTTGGAGAAAATTAGTATCAGATAGGAAAGTCTGGCAGGAAGTTTTGTCCAGCCTTTCAGTGAAGAACTGTAAAACACAGAACTAACAACACTTAAAGATACCTATGAAAAGTGGTTGCTTTATTAAACTAAGTGGATAAACCCCAAGGCAATGGGAGAAAACTAAACTCTGGTTAAAGCACAGATTTGACATCCACTTCCAAGCATCACATTGAAATGCATTCCTCCCAACACCCAAACATGAACTGAAGCCTCCCAAAACTGCATCTGACTGCTCTGAAGCCTGGAGCTTCAGAATTGAGATGACAAAGGAGCATTTTCCCCCCATGAGGCACAGTAAGAGTTCTGTCACGGAAAGCTAAAACCTAAGGCAGCGTGGAAAGTGAGGAATAATGTACATTTTAAAACAAGAGAACAGAATAATGAAGAACAAAAGAGCTTAGAGCAATACTCCAGCATATGCTGCATGTCACATTCAACAGGTGACAGCTTCCTCCACGACTTCTCTATGCAAAAATTGGTGGCTTCAGCACATGCACAATTAGTGTAAGAAAACCACAAGGAGTTTTTTCTTTACACTTGTAACTCACTCTAAAGCCAAAGATGCCCTTTGGAACTGTTCAGGCACTTCCCCCTCAAGAAGCTGCTGAGGCAGTGCTTTCATCTTTCACACATGCCAAGCCCTACAAATACTGAGCACGTAGCCTTTATTTCTATATTTCTATATAAACACAATGATTACCCTCATCATCCCTTCCACATCCCCTGCCCTGCTTTGGAACAGCACAACTATTTATGCACCAACACAGGAGACCTGATGAGGGAACAGATCAGGAATGGGATTGCTGTTTCCCTTTCCAGACTGCTTTTTTGCTCTGCAAGGACAACTCTTTCAGCTGCAGAGTTCACACAACCTGAAGGTACCAGGTAGGAATAGAATATTTTAAGACAGACACTGGAGTCAGAAGCCCCAGATGAGACAGGAATGGCAGAGCTGCTCTAAACTGGGACTAACTCATTCTGGTAGAACAATGCAAGGGAAATTCAGTCAGTATTAATTCCTGTGCAGAAGCCAAGAGAAAGCCCTATTCTGAGGGATTTGGGGGAATATTAGCAACCTGCATACCCTGGCCCTCTTCAGAGAGTGAATTCTTTAGCATTTCCCAAATCTTCACCTTCAGTAGAAGGCAAAAAAGTAACAGTAAAATGCAGTACTGCGCTTGTACAGGACAACAGCAGATAACCCATCCATGAGGTAAGCTGAGACCTCATAACTGTAAAAGTTTCTCTAGCAAGCACAGTGCTTTTTGGTTGTTTGGGTTTTTGGTGCTTGTTTGTGGTGGTTTTTAATTACTTGTTCCCCTACACAGCATTTATCTCCCTACTGGGTACCCTGGGAATTCCCACTGTGAGGAGACAGTTTGTTTTACACTGGGAATCTTGTAAACAGCAGTCATGCAAATTTCAGTCTGTTCACAGATCATAAATTACAACTATTTATGAAAAACTAAGACACAGAACATGAAGCTTCAATATCCTCATACTATGCTAATCCTAATTTTCTCTTCCAATTAAGGACACAGTTATAAAGCTGGGGGCCACCAGTGGCCAACCCAGACAAACCAAACTCCTCACCCTCCCTAACAGAGAAATTAGCACTGTAGTTCAGGGCAGTGGTACAGTTACAGGGGGCAGCCAGCACCAAATGCTTTTAATTACACTGATTTCTTGCTTGGTGACAAAAGACCACAGGGCTACAATAGGCTATCCCATAAAAATATTTGCTCCACTATGGAATGATCATGCCAGAATTATGGCATTACTGGAACCAGCAACAATAACCCTCAGTCTTGTCTTGATTGGCTGCAGTTAATTAAGTATCCAGAGTAACATGAGTAATTCAAATTATTTCAACATGCACTACTTTGTATATCTGTCAACAGATTTTTTTTTAACCAGTAACTACTTACTCATAATGGACATTCAGAGAAAGACAAATTACTACCTTGTGAGAAAGGAAAAGATTATGAGCCTCATTCACTACTGCAAAGATATTCAATGCCTTGGATGGAAGAGAGTGCACAGTAGCTAAGCATAGTTAATCAAGATTCAAAAAGGAAAGTAGAGAACTCAAATATTCTCCTTTTTCTTCTATTCACTGAAAAAAAAGAGCACTAATCCACCACTAAATGCAGAATCAAGAAATCCGATTCCCTTTCCCTCTCTCCCTCCCTTCCCCCAGCTCCCAAAGCAGAATGTGCATAGAAGGACTTCCCGTACTGAGTGTAGCACCTGGGTAATTACGAACTACAACTGTGCAAACCACTGTACTAAATAGAGATGCTTGCCACTTAATTAAACCCTTTCTTAGAGAGGAAATGCATACACATTCACACTATCTCCTCTCTTAATTGGTCTCAGACACTGCAGGAAGTTAGTCCCCAAGATTTGTCAGGCAGCCAGCTCACAGATGTTTCAGAAAGAAAACCAGGTCAGCATTCCCAGGTTCACTTCTTTGGCTCGAGGCGACAGGTCAGCAGATCAGTGTCTGCTGTCTGCAGCTGGCAGCTCCACCACTGGCCCAAATTCCTGCCAAACTGCATTTCCCTTGGCAGGCCTGGCCTGGCCAGTGAGCTCCCCAGACAGCCCCAGGAGATGGCACTGCTGCAGCCACCTGCACTCACCCCAGAGGGCTCTGTGGGCACTCCCCAAACCCAGGGAACCCCAAGTGTCTCTGGGTCAGCCTCACCCCACCAGCACAGGGGGCCAGGACCTGCCTGACACAAGAACTGCAGTGGGATGTGACTCAGAACACCCAAGCCCATGACCAGAGTGTCTGAGCTCCACACAAGAGTCCAAGCACACTTCTCTTTCTGATACATCAGCTCCACCTCTAATTTCCACACTGTATTCCATGGCCCATCAGAAAAGGACAACTGAGATCCTTATTGTGGAAAAAGCCAAAATTATTCTGAAGAGTTGTATGAACAAAATCTTTTGTTTTTTCCTACACATGAACACCAAGCCTGAGCTGACAGTACCACTGGAAAAAGAAAACAGTGCTCCAAAAAAGAAACACTGACTTAAATAGGCCATGATCAATATATTTGATCACCAATATAAAGTAACTCTGCTGTGTATACAAAGATCTTTGAACCCAGCAGATGAATCTGTAAAAACTTTATATTCATTACTTCCATTAAAAAAAACATGAAGCAATATAGGAAAAAAAACAAACCCTGTATCACACACTACTTTTTATTACCTCAAAAAAGAAAAAAAGCTTGGACTAAAACTCCTCTGAAGCTGTTGTTTGTGACCCACCTGGCAGCCTTCACCCACTTGTATGACTCCTCAGCCAAACTCCAACCTTTCAAAGCTTGCAATCTTCTACCACTTATGGAATAACACAAAGACAAATTTAAACCTTGTCAGCTGCTATCAGTGGCTATCAGTACCTTCAGTATCTGAGTTACTGCCTCAGCTTTAACAAATACCTGATGCACATCTTTTTCCATCATTCAGTACTCCAGGGTATATCTATTTATGGATAGCAAATCAGTTGCTAAATTCATTAGAGGACAAAAACAATATCAACCAAACACAGACAAACAGCAGCAAAAGAGGCTTATTTAGATTAATAGCTCACAGAACAAGCACCCTCATTTTTTATTTGGGCATCCTCTACATGCTGCAGAAGGGAAAGGCAGAACAACAATAACACTGCTCTGAAAATGCAATTCTAAGGCTTGGGGTGGGGAGAAAAGAACCAGGCTGTGAAGAACTCCTATTAAACAACACAAAATTAAGAATACATGGTGTAAACATGAAGTTTACAAAGTCTGCTAGAGAAACAGCTTCATATTCCATTAGAGAAACCTGCACAAACCATTTTCATACCAAGGTACAGCCCGGAGTACCGGGCAGGGAGACGGTGAGTGGATGCAGGCAGCATGAAAGGGAGTTTAAAAGTTCTGCCGGCAGCAGTTAGGAGTTTTCCTGAGCGCAGCTGTCCCTTCCCAAGGCTGATGGATTCACACCGGGCTGAACCCCAGGCTGGAGCGAGCCCGGTCCTTCCCCTGCAGGAGAGCGGGCGCCATCTCGTGGGAGTTCTGAGCTTTGTCACCCAAATAAAGCCACGGCTGTCACCCAAAACCAGCCCCAAGTATTTTTCTGTTAAAATAGATTAACTGTTAATTAGCAGTAGAGGAACTGCCTGGAAAATATCTCTAAGCTAATAGTTCAATGCCGAAAAAACAAGCGAGTGTGTCACATTAACATGGTTTGTCAGTGAAGATGGTCAACAATGCAATTACTCAAATACTTGATTTTGAAGAAATATAAACTACATCAGCACATCCTGGAGAGACAGAGTATAAGAAGTTTGTTTTCTCAACACAACCCTTTCCTAATAAAAGTCCTAAAAAAGCTGTGTATAAATATCCTTCTATAGGACAGTGCACTCCAAAATAAATAAGACTTTCTGCTCACAGAGCAAGAATTTAACTTTTGTGGTTTTTATCCCTTTACAGCTGAAACCAATTCTGCAGCAGAAGTATCAAGTCAGAGCAACACATGACAAATGTATGAAAATCCCTGGCAGCATAACAGTAACACACAAAAAAGACCTAGATCCACAATAAAAACCAGAGCCAACTATATTGGCAAGGTAGGCAGAAACAAGCTCAAGAAATCCAAAGGACATATAACTGAACACAAGAAAGAGGACACAGATTTATAATGTGTACACACGAACCATATATAGCACATATGATGAGTCCTATTTTCTTATTTATCTACTGCACAGCACAGGGATATTTTGCTATAGAGCCACAGCTGTCTTGGTTTCCACTGTTTATGAAGAGAGAGAAAGCCCAGGAGCTTACAAGTGGAATCCAGAACGAGCAAACAGAAGATTAGCCAGAGTCAACTGTTAATGAACTTGTTTTCCCCCCACAAGGTGAAGCATTATAAACACTCTTCCATTGTCACCAAAAAGAGACCAGTACTAAAAACAGTTGGATTACCACTACACTCCTGAAAGCTGCACCTCCTTCCCAAGTATTATTACATAAAATTACACTGCAAGGGCTGATCATAAGCCAATCTGACAAAAAGCCTGCTGGGAGCAGGCAATCAGTGAACAGCAACCACTGAGAGCAGACACTGAACAAGCCCTGTGGAAGTGCTGGAGGAAATGAAAAATCATCCTCTGCTAAAACGCCACACACTGCATGCACTTCCCTTATATCCTCTGTACCAATAAAGAACCTGATAAGAAAAGATGAGAAATCCTAATTTATTCCCTCTTCCCCTTTCTTATCTAGTTATTAGCAAACAGAACATTCCTCTGGCTCTTTGGGACAATCAGCCAACTTGTTCCCGTTTCTTTTCTGCTATGAGATGGGCAATTAACTCTTCTCAAACTTTCACCAACAGCATTTTCCAGGATCCAACCAGGACAATGATCTCTCACCATCTTCATCACCTTCACAAAAATTAATGTAATTCATGCTGTAAGAAGTCTGAGCAAGAAAAGAAAAAGAACAATAAGGGAGGGAGGGAGAAATCATCCAGTCCCACTTGCTCCAATTACATGAAAAGATGATCTTTGTCAAGAGCAATTCCCCTTTCTGTAGAAGGTGCCATTAATAGCACTAAACAATATGGCCCAATCACAAAACTAGCACTTCACAGTGAATATTCTGATTTTAAATGAAGGAGTTATTAGACTTCAACAGGCAGAATCACTTGGTTCCATTTCTCTCCCACTGTGAAATTACCTCGTTAAACCTTTAACAGCTTGAGGTAAGTAAAAAGCTTTTACTCCAAAAGGTTTTGTGAAAAGGATCCCTACAATTTCTGTCCATACCTTACCATAGGAGACTTAGCATAATTCCATCTTCATCTAAATGTATGGATCCTCAGCAGATGCAGGAGAGAACCTCAAGCTTGCTACCTACCAGCAGGCCTCAGGAAAAGGTTTGTTACCCTCATTAAACAGAAAACACTGAGGAAATTAAGGGAGCTTTCCCAAGTGGGAACACAAGTATCTTTTACATGAAGCACAGATGTGTAGAAACCATCTGTGCATTTCCAAACAATCCCAGCAGTGTGCAGACACAGCTCTGTGGCTGGGTATGTGGAATGAGTGGAATGGAGAAACAACTGGCAAGATGAGGTTCTGCTGCTCATGTTTTCAGCTTTGACCCAATGTGAAAAGTGATCAATCCTCTTATCAATTATTTACAAAGAAGCATCTCCTTTTCTCATGTAATAGCACTGTAAATATTTAGAGAAAATAAAACAGTGTTGAAATATGGCACACAAAAGACTCATATATACACAGAAAATGATCAGAAATTCCACTATTTCCAGCTCCTTTTTATACCACATACACAGGGACCTTAAAAAATCTGGTTCACTGCTCCAGATGTCAGGAGGAGCTGTTGAGTACCAGCACAAAGACCAGCTGGTGTTAGAAAACACAACTGGGGAGTGGCTTTGACAAAATAACTAAAATAACAACATTTCTTCAGCTGCTTTAGGGAAAGAAAGTCACAACATGATCTAGCAGCTAATTTTGACATCCAGATTTCATGGGAAATATGTTTACAATAGTTTGCCACAACTAGCACACATTCTCTTCTCTGGACATCTAAAATTCTTAGAAATTCACTTATTAAGCATGTGGAATCTCTTAACTAAATAAAAATGCAGCTATACACAAAAGGTTTCAAGAATTCAAAATTGATCCCCAGCCTCAAAGACATTACTCAAGGTTACTTGGTGAAACACATTTCTTAGATTTCAAAGTTACTTTAAAAATTGTGTTATCTTATTTTCTTCTCATATATAATGAAATGTACTATATAATGAATGTACATGAAGAAGGGACAGAAAGAAAGCATGGCCAACACACTTAAGAGATCAGTCAGAAGATTAAGAGGAAAGGGCTTAAAAGTCTTACTTCCCTCCAGAGCTGTGATCACATACCTGATATTTAAACCAGTGCTCTGATCCAGTTTCTCCCAGCTTTGTAATTTTCCCAGAAGTTTCTAAAGTGGAGATTAAAAGTAGAGTTAGACATAGACACGTGTTCTAACAGCTCACCAGAGCTGTTAGAAAACTCAAAACCAGAGTTTTCTCATAATCCTCCATGCAAAGTCAGTGTCATTCCTTCTCCTCCTGTGGATTTTCTGATCTTATCCAGCATTTTGGGTTTGTCATTCTGCAGCCCTGGGTACCAAGGTTCTTCACACACATGTTTGACGCCACCATGTCTGGGTAGAGCTTGATGCCAGAAAAAGCCTTTCCAGCAGAAGAAAGGTAACAGAGACACATCAAGGCTAAAATAGACACTATGATGAGATTATTCTGTACACAAAATCTCCAGCTGAACAGTAAATATCCTTTTTGCCTTTTACCCCTTCCTTACCATGACTCCCCTCATGGTGACTTTCCAGTTTGGGAATGTCTGGTTTGAGTCCATTAACTAAAGGAGATATCATATCTTAAGTAACACAATACAGGAAGAGCCTAAAAGTCAGACCAGGCAATAGAGGAAACTCCTGTCCTGTTCATCCACCAGATGTTCGCAGCTCCTCACCTCATTTTCCAATTCCACAGTCACGAGCTGTGCTTGGACTTTCTCATAGCGCTCCAGCTTTCTTTGGAGACCTTCCACCTCCTCTTTAAGCAAACCATTGTTTTCTTTCATTTCCCTGTGATGAAGAGAGAGACAGTTACTAGAGATTCATGCAAGGCAATTCCCTTTCACAAACTTTCTGATATACAGGAATCCCATGGGAATCATGACATTCAACTGACTCACTTCTATAACCTTCACAGCAAAGCCACTGCTACCA